>NC_067414.1:87150243-87472743 GCF_009764475.1 Pristis pectinata | reverse complement strand
TTGTAGCTGAAATGCTACATCCCAGTGACTCTAGTCTACACCTTCTCCAATACAATCACATTTAGCTGTGGCCTACCTAATGTTTTTATTGTCGTATCATAACCTTCCTGCCCTTAGAAGGCAAATGAAGGTAAGTATCCTATATGCTGATTTAACCACTTTATTTATCTATGCTGCTGCTTTCAGGAATCTTTAGACGTGTCCCCCTATTCCTCAGTGCTTCCTAGGGTCTTAACATTCAATTTGTTTATCCTTGTCTTATTAGCCCTCCCCAAAATGCATCACACATTTTTCAGGATTAAATTCCATTTGCTATTTATCTGCCTATCAGTCTCATTCTGGAACCTTCTTGTCAACAACACCAATTTTTCTGTTGTCTGCGAACTTACTAATCGTATCTCTCACGTTTACATCCAGATCATTAACATATAACAAAGAGCAAGGGTCCCAGCATTAATTCCTCCATTATGTTGTGTAACTAACAGGATGGTGGAGCCTGGTCTTTTTTCCCTTCAATAATTTCTATATTCCAAACAGCAACAATAACTTGTATTATTGGAGCATCTCTATTGCTAAAGAAAAAATCCCAAGGCACAAAAATATTGGGCCATCAAAAGAGTTACCTAGATATTTAGAGAGGTATCCAAATGTTGTCTGAAGACAATTTTCTTTAAGAAGGATTAATCTCGGTTATACATTGAATTGTTTAAGTGGTTATTGCACTGGACAAGTGAAAGAGAGTTGGTGAGCTCCAATCTTACTAGGATAATGTAGGAAGTTGTACAATATCTGTAAAATAAAGCAGCAAAAATTGAAAAGATATACATATGACATGGAGCAACGTACACAGGAGCTGGAGGAACTGTGGGTCAGGCAGCATTTATGGAGCGAAATGGACAGTTGACTTTTTGGATCGAGACCCTTCATCAGGACTGGAAAGAAATAGGGGAGAGGCCAGTATAAGAAGGTGGGGAGGGAAGGGGTGGAGCAAGAGCTGGCAGGTGATAGGCAGGTGAGGGAGGGGGGAGAGTGGGAATGATGTAAGAAGCTGGGAGATGATAGGTGGAAATGACAAAGGGCTGAGGATGATGGAACCTGATAAGAGTGGACCATGGAATAAAGGCAAGGAGGCGGGGAGGGGAACCAGTGGGAGGAATGTGTGGATGATGATGGGGGAGGGGAAAGAGGGTGATGGGCTGGTGGATCAGGAAAAAAAGAGGGAAGGGACATGAGGGAATGGTTACTAGAAGTTAGAGAACTTGATGTTCGTGCTATCAGGTTGGAGACTACCAAGGCAGAATATGAGGTGCTGTTCCTCTTATCTGTGTATAGCCTCATTTCGGCAGTGGAGGAGACCGTGGACAGACATGTCGATGTGGGAATGAGAAATAGAATTGAAATGGCTGGTCACTGGAAGATCCCGGCTGGTATGGCGGAAGAATCGAAGGTGCTCGACCGATCTGCATCGGGTCTCATCAATGTAGAGTAGGCTGCACTGGGAGCACCAGATGCAATAAATGACGCCAATGGATTCATATGTGAAGGACTGCCTCACCTGGAAGGGCTGTTTAGGGTGACTGTTTAGGATACCATTCTGATATGTCTTGTATGTACCATCTCATGAACCTTCATATCCTTCCTCTGTGATTGGTGTTTAGTAAAGATTCAACATATTATGGTGCATGCAAGATGTATTAGAATGGTTTCAGGAAAGAGGGATTTCAGCAACATTATTATTTGGTTTTTATTTCATATTTCCTTACAACATATTCAGCCAATTGAGTCTATGCCTATTCCTCTGTCCTTTAATCTATTTCCCCAACGTTTCCGTCAATTTTACCAGCCACCTACATCATGAGCAATTTATATCGGTCAATTAACCTACCAGCCTGTTCTCCTTGGACAAAGGAGTTGAGAGGAGATTTGTTAGAGGTGTAGGATACCATGACACATTTAGATAGAGTAAATTGAGGGAAGCTGGTTCCATTAGTGGATGGCTTAAAGACCAGGGGATATGGATTTAAAGTGGTGTAAAAGATTTAAGTGGGATTTGAAGGAAAATAGTGGCTGTTATTTGGAGACACTGCTTGTGTGAGCATTAGTAAATCAAGGTTTTCAAAAGGAAATTGGATAGACATGAGGGAAAATGTGTAGGGCCATGGGGAAAGAGCGGGGGTGGGTGGTGGGGGGGGGAGTGGATTGGTCCACAAAGAGTCAGAATACAATCAATGGTTTTCACCTGTGCTGTAACAATATAATTCTATGACACACACATGCAAATTATATTTTCATTATTCTATTAAGGTCGATGCCTTACTAAAGAAAGTTAAACATCCTGAAAAAAGAGAGGAAGCTTATGAGAGGTAAGTTGTTTTGATTGTTTTAATATTTGGTATTATAACAAAATTTGAATGTTAACTTTCAGCACTTGTGCCACTGTGGAAAAAATTATTCCATGTGTGTTGAAGTAGTGCGGTGTTACAGTTCCTGATGTCTTGCTACATCGTCTTTACCACAAGGCTGAAAAGATTCAAAATTAGTGTCATAAAAGTTTGCTGTGTACAGTGTGGTTAATCAGACCATCGTGCTGTTGATAATACTTTTACTCATTTCCATGTGTCTCCTCTCAGTTTTGTTATCCCTTTGTTCATTATTTATCCACTGTTTCATTGTCATTTTCCCCACACCCAGGATCTTGCTAATTGCTTCCTTTTTATCACATTCAGTAATGTTTAATAAGCTATTTTATTACAATAATCTTAAAATCTCACACTGCCTTGCATTAAATATTTGTAGGATTTGTTGAAAATAGTGCAAGATTTGCCAAGTTGTTGTTTGTTTTACATAACTCAAGAGATTTGTTCATGTCTACAACAAACCACTGTCACTTTGGTATTAGTACAACAGATTTATTTAGTAAGTAACCTCTAATAGAAAGAAGCAATAGTTGATGTGATTGTGATTGTCATTTATTGAGGCAATCTGTTCCTCTACACCTTGGAGTCTCGCCCCTTGAGTGACTGTGGTGCAAGTTTCCTTTCCTTCTGCTACATCCTATTGACCTCAGCTTCCCTTCCTGTTGTGCTTGATTTCTCTCCCTCTAAACCCTATATTTTTATATACTTCTCTTAGCTCTGGAAAGTGGGTCAAAGCAATCTTACTTCTGTTCCTTTCAAAAATACATTTCATGTTTCATTTATTACTATTTCTCTGTCATTCCTTAATCTTGTTTACTTTTTCGCAGACCTAGCTGTTCCTTGCAAAAATTGTCTTGAATTCTGCTACAAATGTTGCTTACTTCAGCAACATGGCCCTTTGGAGGTTTTAGCTCCTTCTTTGTTCTCTGCACCACTTTATCAGTGTTCTGGTCCCACCTTACTCATTTCAATTAGCATACAGGTCCTCCCTAGGTTACAGCAGGGTTCCCTACCTGTGAACTGTTACAAACACGAATAGTTCGCAAGTCGGAAATGTGGCCACGAACAGAGTTTCCATGCAGCAGCCGGCAAATCCATTCCACTGGTCTCCCAAACACTTGATTGTATGTATGGGATGTATATGTCAGGTGTGCACAAGCTGGGCAGGGCTTGTACTTTGTTAGAAGCTTCTTCGTTGATTTAATATACTTGTTCTGCCTTCTTCCAACAAGGCACCACAATCCCACAGCCTAATAAGTGCCCTGCCTTTCAGAACCTGCAAGTTTTAAATATAACCCTGAAAATCAAAAAAAAACCTGCAGATGCTGGAAACTTAATATAAAAACCGAAAATGCTGGAAAAAACCAACAATGGGAAGAAAAGCAGAGCTAACATTTGAGGTTGACCCCTTGTCAGAAGGTCCCTCTGGTCGACACACTACAGGGAGGATGTGGTAGCAATAGAGAGAGTGCAGAAGGGATTCACCAGGCTGTAGTTATAAGGAGAGATTCGGTAGTCTGGGTTTATTCTCACTGGAATGTAGGAGGCTGAGGGGTGACCTTTTAGAGGCTTATAAAAGTGAGGTTACTAGACAGGGTAGATAATCAGAATCTTTTCCCTAGGGCAGGGGAGTCTGGAACTAGTGGAGACAGGTTTAAGGTGAGAGGGGAGAAATTTAAAGCAGATCTGAGTGGTAAACTGAGGGATCTGAGGGTAGTGAATATTGTTACGGACTCAGTAAAAGTCCCTTTAAGATAGAGAGTGTGTGTGTATGTGTGTGTGGGGCATGCTTACATCAATAGAAGATAAAGGACGTAATGACGTTGTTGAAGAAGTAAGAAGAAGAAGAAGGAGAGAGAGAGACACCAGCCTGCTTGTTTTCTCTATCGATGGATGAGAAACAATAACTGCCACAGAAATCCATGTATGGAAGTTGGAAGTAATCCGGTGGAGTTCACTTTATTGCTGACCTGTAGAAGGAAACAGGTATTTGTGTGTGGACGACCACGATTCGGATGCTTTTCGGGGTGAGGAAGTCACTACCGAGTAAACACTGAAGTGTCGTTTGGGTTCCATTGTGGAACATTTGGATTTCGTATTTACTCTCTCTATGTTTCTCTACGTCTACGTCTTATCTTCAGACAACGGTGGTTGTTGAAGAAGCCCTTGCTCATGTTTCACCTTATGGCTTGCGGAACTGAACTTTAAGAACCATTCCGGAACTGGGAGTTTTGGACTTTGCCACACACACACACGACGAGTTTAGTTTTGGGGTTAACGTTCGAGGTTTAACATTTCTGAATTCTAACATACTAACATTTTTACTTTTATTTTACGTATTATCATAAGTAGTGATTAATAACACTGAATCATGCTCAGTGTGTTTCTTTTGTTGCTGGTTCGTGACAATATCTAGAACAAGCTGCCAGAGCAGGTGGTGAGGGCAGATACTATTACAACGTTTAAAAGGCTTTTGGACAGGTACTTGGGTAGGAAAGGCATTAGAGGGAAACAGGCCTAATGCGGGCAAAGGGCATTAGTGTAAATGGGTATCACGGTCGGCACGGATGAGTTGGGCTGAAAGGGCCCTTTTCTACATTGTCCAGTTCTATGATTCTATGAGATTTGGGAAGGAGATAAAAGAAGTACATTAAGCTTCAGGGAGGATGAGTGAGGGGGAGGGAGAATGTCTCTGATAGGGATAAACTGGATGACTATGGGGATAAGCTGTAAACAAAGTTATCTGGTCAATGAGTGAATGGGAGCAGTTGGAGAGTGAGAACATAGACAAAAGACTATCAGAGATAGGAACTGCAGAGTAGGAAGACATGCCAAGCAGTTTAGGCTGGGCATGTCCTCCACTCCCAGAGGGGAAAAAAGAAAAAGAAAACTGAGGGGAAAAAAAAATCAACAAAAAACTGAGCTGTTATTACAATTTCTATGATATTGGCTCAGCTTGTTTTGCTGTGTTTTTTCTCTTTATTTCTCTATTTTTTCCTCTGGGACCGAGTGCCTGACCTGCCAGGCACGTCTTCGTGCTCTGCATTTTGCAACTCCTACAGTCTTTTGTCTTTGTTCTTTTGTCTATGTTCCCACTCTAATTTCTTCCATTCATTTATTGATCAGATCACCTTGTTTACAGTTTATCCCCATGGTCCCACCCTCCCTGCCGTTAGTCTCCTTACCAATGCTGACAAAGAGTCTTCAACTTGAAATGCTAGAGCTCTGTTTTCCTTGCCATAGATGCAGCCTGGCCTGCTGAATATTTCCAGCATTTATCGCTAAGTATAACCCTGATGCAGCACACCTTTGCAGTTAGCACTATTTTTGGCAACTAGTCATTTGCTATGTCTCTTGACCTTGCACCATCTTAGTAAAAGGTTAATACATGTTATACTTCATTAATAATCTTTACAACACTGTTCACTCATAACAACAATATTAAAACCAAGGTGCGTTGGAAATACTTTAAATAGATTTGTACATTCAAAATATTTCACTATTCCTTTAAGCTACCTTTTACAGTAGTTTCCCAAGGTTATGCCAAACTTCCTTTTAAGGAAGAAAAAGGTCTTTGTAAGTAAAATCATTGTATGGCTTTATTCCATTTTCTTTATACTTGCTACTGGATGGAAAACTATAATGGTCAAATAGATTGTCAAATGGGGATGACAGGCCTCATATCTTTGCGCACCATCCTATTATTTTTGTTTATTCCTTTGCTGGGCCACAGTTTGATAGTTTAAAAAAAATACTGTATGCAGAGGCTCCCTGGGTTGCAGATGACTTATGGAAATCTGACTTTGTGCACGACTTTTTTTCAGCACCATTGAATGAAAAAAGCCAGAATTTGAAAACAGTTTAAATCAATAACTGTTTATTTCTAGAAGTAAAACCATCTATTCTCAGTGATCTCTTGTTGCACTGCAGCTCCCCTGTGCACTTTTTTTTGTTCATGTACAGTATATATTACCATTGTAAGATCATTAGAAAACATGCCGGGTCTAACTTTTGGGTGAAAATATAGTATGATAAACTTCATACAACTTACAAATATGTTTATGTGTGTTTAAAGTTGTCTTCTTAATGATTTTCATCTTTTTGTACCTACTGATTGCTTTTAATGGATATTTTGATATTTTCATAGTTGTATTCAAATAAAGCAATCTGTTGATGGAACTTTGGACGTTCTTCGGAAGTTGAAGAAGGCAAGTTTAAATTTAATAAGTTGTTGACAATCTTTTCCTTTAGTTTTCAGCATTTATCTTCCAGTATTCAGCCTTTGTTTAGATGGCTCTGCTATGGGGAAAAGTTTTCTGCTATCTACCCTGTTTATATCCCTCATAATTTTGTATATCTCTATCAGCTCCTCCCACCCCCTAGCCGCCTCCACTCCAAGGAAAACAAGGAGATCTCCAGAGAAAATCCTTTACATAAACTGACCTAACTTCTCCTTCTCAATTGATTTAATATATGATATTACTATATGTTGCTTAAAAGTTAACATAAAGGGAATAATTTAGACTTTAACTGATATAGCACACTTCACAATTTCTGGACAAAATTACTCTTAATTTAAGATGGTTGGTTTGGATTAAAATTTATTGAAACAGAGATGTATTTTTAATAACACAATGGAAGACGCTAACCATGGAATTATCAGATCAATTGATTTCTGTATTTTTCAAGAACAGTTTCTCACCCTTCTGTTTCTCAGGTTCCTCTATGTAACTTCCAGATGTTATCTAAGGCCATGTTACATCTCCTTCTACAGTAAATTTTCTTCTTTTTGAAGTGGCTCATCCTAATACCGTGTGGTTGGGATTGGAGCATGCTGTTGGTGACCTAATATTGCCTCATTACTTGTTGGAGCAACTAGGTTATATTCTGCCTTACTGCTTAGCTTTAAATCTTTTGTAGAATTACTTGATTTTACTTACTTTTCTGAGTGAAATTTGTAAAAGTACAAATTCTAGAGACTGAATATGGAAAAGATTGTGGGAATAGAAAAAAATCAGTTTAATGCTGTTCTTGTATGGTTTAACAAATTTAAGTACAGTTGGTGTACAGTGTGCAGTTGTGGATACTGTATACAGTTCTGGTTGCCACACTATAGGAAAGACATGATTGCACTGGAAAGGGTGCAGGTGAGGTTCCTGGGATGGAACATCTCAGTTATTAGGAAAGACTGGGTTCGCTTTCTTTGGAGTGGAGGAGGCTAAGGGGGGACCTGATGGAGGTGTTAAAAAAAAATATAAGGGACATAGGGTAGATAGCAGGAAAAATTTCCCCATAACAAAGATGTCTAAACAGGGTGTAGGTGTAGAGTAAGGGCAAGAGGTTTAGGGGGGATCTGAGGAGGGTGGTTGGAAACTGGGATGCACTGCCTGAGTGAGTGGTGGAGGCAGGTACTCTCTCAATCTTAAGGAAGTATCTAGATGAGTACCTGAGTCATCAAGCCATAGAAGGCTGCAGGTCAAGTGCTGGTAAATGGGATTAGTATAGACGGGTACCTGACGGTCAGCGTGGACACAGTGGGCTGAAGTGCCTGTTTCTGTGCCATGTGGTTCTATGAACTCTATCAACCTTGACCCTGAAGGCTGCCAAAGCAGAAAAAGAAGGGAGATTTATACAATAATCAACTTCCAAAGATTAAAAATAGCTTAACCTTACTGTGTAAATTCAATGGATATAATTTATATGTATAATAAAAATAATCTTTCAAAGTGCAGTTGATCAGCAATTTACATAAATAAATAAATTAAATAATTGAATTAATAATGAGCTAACCTCTTGAATATTGTTTGAGGCATAAACATTGGCTAGAAAACGAGGAGAACTTCCCTGTCATCTTCAAATAGTTCATTAATTTTTTATGCCTACCTGAGAAGGTGAATAGGGAATAAATTAAATCTAAAGTGCTACCACTGAGCCAAGACTCGTACTTAACTCCCACACTTAACAAAAAATACTGCAGGTCTTCTTGAGATCTCCAGATGTGTTCTCACAAGGACTGTGTCTTTTCCACAGGCAAATGAACTAACTCATATAAATAATTACGATCAGCGGAAGCGAGCTGAGGAGAGGCGATTGACAGGCATGTCAGAACTGCTTCAAGAACTTGCTCGGAGACTAGAAAAAGAGCGTCTTAAGCAAAAAATGGCTGAAGCTGATAAGTAAGGGACTGCTGAACTAAATCATAAAGCCTCCTAGCTCTAGATGAATAAGTTCAACACTTCTGATTCTGTTGGGCAGGAAGTGTATGGGGAAGATCTTTAGAGGTATATATAGTATCCTTATTGGAATGGATGAAGTAAATTATGGGTAACTATGACTGAAGTATAAAGTGACAAACTGGTAAAAGGTGGGTTCTGGATTGAAGTAAATAAATAGATTTTCATACAATGGATGTTTAATACCTGGAAGCTGTACAAATATTGAGGGGCATGTGATTTTCTAAAGACTGAGATTGACTTTTGTATTTCTAATAGAAGTATGTGCATGGTATTGAAATGAACAGTTGGATAACTCAATCTTTTCCTACCCAAAACAATTACTCCAGGTTGAACCAGGATGCACAATTAAATCAGCTAATACCGTTTAATCTATACATGTTAATTGGTAAGGGTCTGGCCATACCTCATTTGTTTCACCATGTTTTGCTCCTTGTGTGTTTTTTATTTGTGTCTTGCTGCCAAATGCTCACTTTTTGCCTGGTAACATTACCCTTTCAAATCCCACCACAAAGCTGATATATTAAGGTTATATCACCAGTGGGGAGGCAAGATGGAGGAAATGCAAATTGGGTGATGGGCTTCCAAAACTGAATGCATTTCTTCAGTGATTGTGATTTTTACCTTATTATCCCACGCTATCTTCCACATTTTCCATCAGAAATGGAAGGGTTGTTACCTGATGAGATTGTTAAGCATCAAGTTGACATGAACAGTATTATAGGTTAAAAATAAACTATTTTGGTGGTCTTCTGTGACAGATGACAAATGGTTGCTTGAAGATAAATTGAAAGCAGGATATAAATCCCCATGTTGTATTTTATAAGGAGCAGGCTGTTAAGAAGCCTGAAATGATTGAAACTGGACAAATTTTTAGAGTGGAAGCTATAATATTCAGTTCCATATTCACCCTCCTGTACTGTGACTATGTTTTATTTTTTCAGATTTTGTGCTATATAGTCAAAATGTCAAAAGAAGTTGATATCAAACTGTCGAGCTCTCTAGGTCAGAATGTTTTAAATACTGCCTCTTTTCTGGTCTTTGGGAATCAAGACTGCTGGAGCCAGTGTAGAGAAGGTTGCTGGGGTTAGAGATTTCAGCTTTGAGGGAAAACCTGGAGAGACTTGGGCTTTTCATCCTGGGAATTGAGGTTATTGAGGCACAGATGATGTGAAGTAGGTTAATTCTCCAACTCAAAATGGATGTATAATGTAAAATCTGTTGCACGTATGCATTGTTGGAGCCTGCGCTGTGCATGCTTGCTGGAGATCAGTTCTGATTATAGCAAAGTTCCAGATGAATTATGAGGCAAGTATTTCAGATTGCTCCTTGGGCAACTGTTTGCAAGGAAGAGTTTTCGAGAGAACTCAAATCAAATCTGTAACTTTCCACCCATTAATGACTTGCTTTTCTTCAGCAGCCTCAATGATGTGAAGTATCTGGAGCTTGATTTGCAGCTCAGAGCCTTATGGAAATAACATAAATAATTCACTTTGCTAGGAACACAAAGGACATGGCCACTGCAGCAAAACAGAGAACTAAGAGTGATGAGGATGATGAAGATGCAGAGGAAGGTGAGGAAGAGGAAAGTGATAACGATGAAGATGAGGAATCTGATGGAGATCAAGACACCACTAAACTATTTGTTACAATCAGTGACTTTCAGGCTCAGGAAGAACATGATCTGTCTTTTAAGGTATTGTTTTATATATTGTTTATAATGAGAGAGAAATCTTGGAATATTTTCAGTAAAATTCATATCAAATATACTTTGCAGTTCAACATTGCCTGTATGTTGAACCGTAAATTGAGATTTCAGTAAAATATTTTAAATAAAATGCACAGTTGAATTATGTGTTAGCGTAGGGCAAACTTAAAGGTTGATTTTGCCTCTTGTCTTATATGGCAGAAGAGATAAACAACCTGATTTGACTACATGAGTCTTCTTAAGGCCTTCATAAATTAACCGGTTGAAAAGAATTAAGACACGCATTAGCAGATCTTATGGTTTCAGATTTCCAGCATCTGCAGTATTTTGCTTTCTGATTATTCAACGTTCAGTTAATGTTGTTGCTAGAACCATAAGATTAGGGGCGGTGGTACAGTGTCATTAAGGCCTGCAATACATGTCAAGTTATTAATCATTTTGTAATAGTATTTACTGTTATAGTTTACAATTGCTTTTTAATATTTGGGAGTGGAAATTCTGGCAGATTTTCATTTTATTTTTGCTTTTTCCTCCTCAGCACTGAGACAGTGATACAAATTATAGCAATATTACAGCTACTGTGGTTGACTCAACAGACATGAAATCCGGGGTCTCCATCCTCTGTGGGATCGTGTGCCATTCACACATGGAAATTAAAGGAGACTTGAGCCTATTTCTTCCTTTTAAAAAAAACGGGAAAAAACCATAATTGAGCTTATTCTTTGCAATAGTGCGATGTTTAAACGATAGCCTCAAGACAATCAGCAGGAAAAGGGAGGACAGTTGTCTCTGTGTCAATGCCATTTCTTTGGTAGAGCTATTCATCTAGTCTCTTTCCCCCGTCCTTGCCCAATGGCCTTGTTGTGTTCTCCCCTTTTAAAAAAAAAGATATGCTCTTTCCTTTTAAAATTTACTATTGAATATGCTTCCGTTCCACTTTAAGCAGTTCATTCTGGACAATTATAATGCTACAACTCTTTAGCCAGTTATCTTAAATCTATGTTTTCTGATTACTGACCATTTAGGCAGTTGAACAAACTTTGCTTTGTTTACTCAATCAAAATGCTTCATTATTTTTGTCACTGTTAAATCTCCCTTTAACTTAATGTTCTAAGGAGAGCAGTCTCCTCATTTAAAAAAAAATGCCCTTCACATCTGGGTCATATGCACCTGCCAGGAGCTTGACTTACTTCATGATGTGTTGTACCATGGTTTGGACATAATACTTCAGATGACTTCTAACCAGTGATTTATCAAACTAGCATAATTTTTAGCTTTTCTACTGTAAATCGACTATGGTGTTAATATCTTTATCAATGTCTTTCCTTTTTCAAATATTCCTTTATGCAAGTACAAGGGTTCTCTGTTCCTTTAACCACTTTAAAATTGTTTGTGAGACCTCTTCTTTAATATAGTTTGCCAAAGCATAAGTATATTACAGAGAAGGTATTATAGAGATGTAGAATGTCTGTATTTAAGACCCCTATTCTGTTTTGATTAATTCGTTCCAAGGGAAGGCGATGGTACAACAGTTGGCTAAGCATCTGTATGTCAGAGAAAGGAAATAGGAAGTAAAGCAATTGGGATTTGTGTTACTGAAACCCGTGGCTGCTGCAGGATGTGTTCACACATGTACATATGGGTTAGGAGCTCATGCAGTTGTTATTAATTTTTCAGGACCTGGGCATTGCTGGCAAGGCCAACATTTACTCCCCATTCCTATCAGCTTGAGAAATGGTGAAGAGCCAGTTTCTTAACCTGCTGTAGTCCTTCTGGTGGAGGTCCTCCCACAATGCTGTTGGGTGGAGTTCCAGGATTTAGACACAGCAAAAATAAAGGAATATATTTCCAAGTCAAGATGGTGAGAGAATCTAGATCTGATCTTCCTCAAAGATCCAAATCTGCCAGATTTGCATTCCATATCTGTTTTATCCTAAATATTACTTCCATACGTCCATTTCAAACAATGACAATGCACTTTTTAGTTTTTTTGAATACTTATGAGTAGACTTACAGGCAAACTCTGGCAAGCAGTGTGCTTGTTGCCTCTTTAAACATTGTTACAGTTTGAGTCGAATTTTAAAAGGTTGGAAATATATATTTAAACAGAACTTTTAAATATGTACCCTTCATTACGTTAGGAGAGAGAATGTCAACTCTTCACCAAAAAGTAGGAAAATTTTCAGATGAAATAGCTGAATGTTAAATGACACTTTGAAATGTTCATTTTTTTTTTCTGAAACGAAATGAATCATTGACTTGCATACCATCAATAGTAGGAATTGGTGGAAGAAACATTCTCAGCAATGAGAAGATGTATGCTGGAAAGATTGTCAATTGAAACTATATGGATTGAATTAGAGAATAAAATAGTGGCAATCACACTGTTGGAAGTGTCCTGTGGATCAATTAAATACTTAACAGCAGCCTTCACAAAAGAGGGGGTTGATGCCGATGACGTAGTGAAGGAGGGTATGAAATTTTAGATGGAATAAAACATAATAAGAGAGGAAGAATTAAGGGGTTTTGCATCTTCGAAAGTGGATAGGTTGCCTGGATGAAATGGATCCTAGGCTTTTAAAATAAGCTAAGGAAAATTTTATGGTGCTTCTGACCATTATTTTTTGAAGGCACCCTGGCTGCAGAGGATGGGAAGACTGCTAATGTTGAATTGTTGTTTAAAAAGGGAGGATGGTATCATCTATGTAACTACAGGCCAGTTGGGTTATTATGGGCATTGGTTAAAATTTTAGAATCAATTGAGAATGACAGTGTAAATCATTTAGAAAGGTACAGATTAATTAAGGAAAGTCAGCATGGGTATGTTCAGGGATTAATTAACACCTGAGTTTTTTGAGGATGTTTCGAGGGTGTAGATGAGAGTAGTGCATTTGATGTAACAATATGGACTTCCGTAAAATATGGCAGGATGATTTTAAAAAGTAAGACTAAGGATTCCCAAATTAGAGCAAGATGAGATTTATGAGTATCTTGATAGGACTAGAAAATTTTAGCTACAAGGCATGATTGGGTAGGTTGGGTTTTGTTTCCTTGGAACAGATGAGCTGAAGGGAGATTTTAATGTTATGTGTAAAATTGAGGATTCTAAATGGAGTAAATAGAAAGATCTATTTCCCTTAGCTAATGGGTTAAAAAACAGAGGACAAAGATTTAAGTGGTAAAAGGAAGGCATAGATTTAAAGTAATTGTTAAAAAATTCTTATGGGGGTACAAGAGAGAATTTTTTCAGTCAAGGTTTTTAGAGTCCAGGGCTCACTGCCCAACCGGGTGTTAGAGTACAAAGTACTTGAATGTGAATGTGAAGAACCATGACTTGCAGTTCTATGGACAAAGATATGGACACAATGGGTACCTTCTGTTTCATAAATTTACTATGATTCTATGAACCTCAAATGATGACTACACTGCTATGCGGCTGGATAGCTAAATGGACCTTATACATGTGAAGGGCTGATTTCATTACCCTTTACTGGGTCATGTTTTCCTCATGCACTTTATTTCCACTGCAGAACCAAATGCAGTTTTCAAGCTCCCTAAGGAGACATAATTTTTGCAATTCCTGAAGAAAGTTTAATTCACTGAAAATAGTACTTGTTATTTAAAATGTTTGCTCATTGTATGGTTTAATTATATTCTTGACTTGTTTTGATGATGCAGAAAGGTGAAGTTATAACAATCCTTAATCAAAAACCTGATGGATGGTGGCTTGGAATAAATGCTCAAGGAAAGAAAGGTCTGGTCCCTAAAACTTATTTACAGGTCAGTTTTTTTTATAGTTGATTTTGTACATTAGCTACCATATCTAGAGCAGTGTTCTAACACTTAAACAAAAAGAAAACTTTGTTCTATCCAATGGACAAGTACTTCCAGTAGTAATACTGTTGGTATTAAGCTGCTAAGAGGTTCACATAATAGCATTTCAGAATACATTCACATTTATGTAGAGTAATGGGGTAGCCATTCTGCACCAGAAATGTCTCACCACTAAGTGAGATGTGACTATTTGATGTCTTCTGGTACATCTGCTGATGGGGAATTATTAACCTGCTGTTCTTCGAGTTAGGTCATGGCACCTTTAGTGTCGATTAGAACAGGAAGAACTGCATTAATATCTTCTCTAGATTTTGGAAGGTGGTGTGGGAAAAGTATGGGATGGTAATGATCAGACATGGGTTCAGTGGTGGGAAGAGGGGAAAACAATCAAGCTGCACCTAGCACAAACTGTGAAACAAACAACACAGCATGTGAGAAATGGATAAATGAGTACATTATTTGGGCTAGGTATTCTATTGCATGATACAAAGATTATGATTCAAGATAATTTAATCTAAAATATAATTGCTAAATATGATCAGCTACTTTACAAACATAATGTACCTGCAAAGATTTGATCTGGTTTCTCCATGCAATAAAGTGTATGCATGTTAATACAAACAATGTGTAGTGTAAGTTTTGACTTGCCCTCTCCGTCCCATAATTTTTGACTTTTTTTCCCCAATGTGTTGATAGCTTTCCCCTCTTCCCACTACTGACTGCATGTCTTACTACCCCATATTCCTTACTTTTTCCACACCACCTTCCTCCAACTCAGTTTGGAACTGAGTTGATTTCCTTTGTCGTAGTGGCTGTTGTGAGGAGAGTTCTTTGTTCACATAAAGAATTCAAGACCTGTTCTAACACAGACAATTCTGTAGGTTTTGTGCATGATTAGAATTTGACTGCTGGTGTAGCCTCCCACAAAGGTGGTGCAGGTTTCAGAAGCAGCATCCAATTTTCCACCACTTTGCCTGTTAATTTCACTTGATGCATTTTGACTAGTACGTAGACTTTTCTTTCTGATTTTGGTTATCATAATTTACTGTTTTCAAAATCAAATTGTACTTCCCCAAATGTAATTTTATTTTAATACGTATGCAAACAAAAAATGCATTTCCAATTTCTTGATTATAGGTATACAGCAAACAGAGTCAGGGAACACCAAATAATATTGAAGATGACGATGAAGAGGAGGATGACGATGAAGAGGAGGATGACGATGAAGAGGAGGATGACGATGAAGAGGAGGATGACGATGAAGAGGAGGATGATGATGAAGAGGTAGATGAGGATGAAGAGGAAGCTAAAAGACAACATGTTAAAAGAAAAGTACATGAAGTGCAGAGGTATCCTATTATTGTGCTAGATCATTCACCTCCTTGTTTAAACAGATGGTACTTTGATTTAGGACCGCTACAATAAACTAAAAGATAGGGGTAATGAAGAGAACTAGATGGGAACTTGAGAAGAGAAAACAACCAGATATTGGAAAGTGTAGAAGAAGTGTACTGAGAGAGTTAAACAATTTTTGTGCTCTACTTGTGATCTAAAATGATGACCAATTTCACTTGCAAAGGTCAGGAAACAATCACGAGTTTTGTAGGCTGTGGAAGATTCTGTGCATCGTCAGATACAGGATGGTTTGAACACTAAAGCTTTTCCTACAGTTCTTCAACTTAGCCTCAGAGCTGTGTTTGAACAGTGGGATGTTATTCTATTTCTCACATCAATAACCTTTGTAGTCTCTGTGAATGCATGGCCAATTAAAGGTAATTTTTGCTTTATTCTGTTTGCTTTAAGGCTTTTTTAAAAAGGTTAACATTACCCAAAACAGATTTTATTGTAAATGGGCAGACCCTTAGAAGTATTTATGTACAGAGGGATCTTGCGGTGTAGGGTCCATAGTACCCTGACAGTGACAACACAAGTAGATATGGTGGTGAAGTAGACATGTGGCATACTTGCTTTCATTGTATGAGGTGTTGAGTATGAAAAGTTGGGGGGGGGGGGGGGTTCATATTGCAGTTCTATAAAAATTATGAGAGGCATAGATAGGGTAAAGTCAGGGTCTTTTTCCCAGGGTGGAAATGTCAAATACTAGAGGGCATAGATTTAAGGTAGAGAGGGAAAAGTTTAATGGAGATTTATGAGGCAAGTTTTTTTTAACACAGGGTGGTAGGTGCCTGGAAGGCACTGCCAGGGGAATTAATGGAAGCAGATACAATAGTAACCTTTAAGAGGCACTAGACAGGCATGTGGAACAGGATGACAGGCAAGGAATTCAGGGATATAGGCCATGTGCAGGCAGCTGGAACTAGTTAAAATTGGCACGGTCAGCACAGACATCATGGGCCGAACGGTGTGTTCCTGTGCGGTATTGTTCTAGTGGTCTTGTAATTATTGTGTCAGCTTGCCTCCGTTCAATCTCAACTTCCAAGTGTTGATGAGTTGGAAGAGGTGTGGCTTGAGATTTGGGAGATCCCACCTAATTCATTGAAGAATTCTGTCCTCAATTTTAGGTGTCCCAGAACCTTGTGTTTGTTGCAGTCTTTTCTTGAAATTTCTCTGTAATGTCCTTGGTGTAGAATCATTTTGTACAGCTTGATGTTTGCTGTAAAATAGATCATCAAAGATGTAAGTGTGTAAATTATGCCAGCTTTGTATACAGCAGGTTAAGGATGTTCAGTTGTCAAATCAGATCAAATTAGATTAACTAATATTGATAATTACTAATAAATCCATTCATGAATATTCTTATTTTATTTAGCATCATATTGTAATGCTTTTAGATAATCCAGCTGACTTTTTTTTCTGATAATGCACATAGAGCAAAATATGACAGAAGCAAGGAAACTTAACAGGTTCTTGGGATGTATTGCTCGGGACGCAGAGCACAAACCCAGTGTTTTGAGTCTTTTTAAAAATGTTGGTACAGAAATATCTATTGTACTGTAAGTAGTTCCTCATGTCATTTAAAAGAAAGGACAAACAAATATTGGAGCTAACATTGGAAAGGAAAAGGGAGGTCAGCACAGTGGCACAGCTAGTAAAGCTGCTGCTTCTGTCTTGCCGGAGACCTGTGTGGAGTTTGCATGTTCTCCCTGTGAGAGCATAGATTTGCTCTGGTTTAGAACATAAAGCATTTCAGCACAGTACAGGCCCTTTGGTCCATGATGTTGTGCTGACATTTTAACCTGCTCTAAGATCTATCTAACCCTTCCCTCTCACATAGCCCTCCATTTTCCTAACTTATATTTGGCTATCTAAGAGTCTCTTAAATGTCCCTAATGTATCTGCCTCCATAACCCCTGCTGGCATGGCGTTCCACGCACTTACCACTCTGTGTAGTAAAAACTTACCTCTGACATCCCCCTCCATACCTTACTCCAATCACCTTAAAATTATGCCCCCTCATGTTAGCCATTTTCGCCCTGGGAAAAGGTCTCTGACTGTCCACTCGATCTATGCATCTTACCTTGTACACCTCTATCAAGTCACCTCTCAACGTCCTTCTCTCCAAAGAAAAAAGCCCTAGCTCACTCAACCTATCCTCATAAGATATGCTCTCCAATCCAGGCAGCATCCAGGTAAATCTCCTCTGCACCCTCTCTAAAGCTTCCACATCCTTCCTATAATGAGGCGTCCAGAACTGAACACAATACTCCAAATGTGGTCTAACCAGAGTTCTATGGAGCTGCAACATTACCTTGCGGCTTTTGAACTCAATACCCTGACTAATGAAGGCCAACACACCATACGCCTTCTTAACAACCCTATCAACCTGTGTGGCAACCTTGAGGAATCTATGGACGTGGACCCCAAGATCCCTCTGTTCCTCCACACTGCTAAGAGCTGCCACTTCTCAGCCCAGCTCTGCATTCTATCAATGTCCTGTTGTAACCTACAGCAACCTTCTACACTGTCCACAACACCACCAACCTTTGTGTCATTTGCAAACTTACTTCCACATCCTTATCCAAGTCATTTATAAAAATCACAAAGAGCAGGGGTCCCAGAACAGATCCCTGTGGAAAACCACTGGTCACCGACCTCCAGGCAGAATACGCTCCATCCATCACCATTCTCTTCTATGGGCGAGCCCATCCTGAATCCACACAGCCAAGTTTCCCCGGATCCCGTGCCTCCTGACGTTCTGAACGAGCCTTCCATGAGGAACCATATCAAATGCCTTACTAGAATCCATGTACACCACATTCACTGCTCTACCCTCATCGATGTGCTTTGTCACATCGTCAAAGAATTCACTCAGGCTCATGAGGCACGACCTGCCCCTCACAAAGCCATGCTGACTGCCCCTAATCAGCCTATGCTTCTCCAAATGCCCATAAGTCCTGTCTCTAAGAATCTTCTCCAGTAATTTGCCCACCACTGAAGTAAGACTCTGTGGTTTGTAATTCCCAGGGTTATCCCTACTCCCTTTCTTAAACAAAGGAACAACATTTGCCTCCCTCCAATCATCTGGAACTACTCCTGTGGCCAATGAGGATGCAGAGATCACTGCCAAAGGCGCAGCAATCTCTTGCTTCTGGCAGTAACCTTGGATGTATCCCGTCCAGCCTCTGACTTATCTATCCTAATATTTTTCAAAAGTACCAGCACATCCTCTTTCCTCATGTCGACATGCCCTAGCTTATCAGCCTGTTGTATGTCATCCTCACAAACATCAAGGTCTCTCTCACTGGTGAATACTGAAGCAAAGTATTCATTAAGGACCTACGCTACCTCTTCTGACTCCAGGCACGTTTCCTCTTTTATCCTTGATCGGTCCTGCCCTCACTCTAGTCATCCTCCTCTTCTTCACATACGTGTAGAACACCTTGGGGTTTTCCTTAATCCTTCTCACCAAGGTCTTCTCATGCCCCCTTCTAGCTCTCCTAAATCCATTCTAAGCTCTCTCCTGGCTACCTTGTAACTTTCCAGGGCCTTGTCTGATCCTTGCTTTCTAAACCTTGCGTAAGCTTCTTTCTTCCTTTTGACAAGATGTTCTACGTCTCTTGTCAACCATGGTTCCTTCACTGTACCATCCTTACCTTGCCTCAATGGGACAAACCTATCCAGAACCTGATGAAAGTACTCCCGAAACAACCTCCATTGTGCACTTTCCCAAGAACATCTATTCCCAATTTATACTCCCAAGTTCCTGCCTAATAGCATCGTAATTCCCCTTCCCCCAATTAAATAAATTCCCAAATCGTCTGCTCCTATCCCACTCCAAGGCTATGGTAAAGGTCAAGGAGCTATGGTCACTGTCTCTAAAATGCTCTCCCACTGAGAGATCTGAAACCTGATCAGGCTCATTGCCTGGTACCAGGTCCAGTGTGACCTCTCTTGTAGTCGGCCAGTCCACATACTGTGTCAGGAATCCTTCCTGGACACAACTAATAAATTCTGCCCCATCTATCCACTTTACACTAAGGAGGTGCCAATCAATATTAGGGAAGTTGAAATCATCCATGACAACAACCCTGATATTTTTGCATCTCTCCAAAATCTGCCTCCCGACCTGCTCCTCAGTGTCTCTGCTGCTATTGGGGGGTCTGTAGAATACTCTCAATAGGGTGATCGCTCCCTTCCTATTTCTGACTTCCACCCACACTGTATGATCCCTCCAGGATGTCCTCCCTTTCTACAGCTGTGACACTGTTTCTGATCAGCCAAGCCACTCCCCCACCTCTTTTACCTCTGCCCCTGTCCCTTTTGAAACATCTAAAACCTGGAATATCCAGCAGCCATTCCTGCCCTTGTGACAGCCAAGTCTCTGTAATGGCCACAACATTGTAGTTCCATGTATTTACCCATGCTCTAAGTTCATCACCCTTGTTCCTGATACTTCTCGCATTAAGGTAGACACACTTCAGCCCATCCAAATGACTGGAATTTTGCCCTTTGAACTGCCTATCCTTCCTCACAGTCTTTCTACACACTGCATCTACTTATACACTAAATGCACTAACCTCTGACCTATCACTCTGTTTCCCATACCCCGGCTGAACTAGCTTAAACCCTAGCCAACCTGCCCGCAAGAATATTGGTCCCCCTCCAGTTCAGGTGTAACCCGTCCCTTTTGTACAGGTCGTACCTTCCCCAGAAGAAATCCTAATGATCAACAAATCTGAAACCCTGCCCCCTGCACCAACTCCTCTGCCACGCAATCATCTGCCATATCAACCTATTCTTACCCTCACTGGTGCGTGCTACAGGCAGCAATCCGGAGATTACTACCCTTGAGGTTCTGCTTTTCAGGTTCCTACCTAGCTCCCTATATTCCCTCTTCAGGACCTCCTCTCTTTTCCTAACTATGTCACTGGTACCAATATGTACCACGACCTCTTTGTCTTACCACAACCAATATGTACCACGATATCGGAATCTGCCCCCCTTACTATTGAATCCCACTATCACTACCGTTCTCCTGTTCTCCCTCCTTTCCTTCTGCGCCACACAACCAGACTCAGTGCCAGAGACCTGGTCACTGTGGCTTTCCCCTGGTAAGTCATCGCCCCCAACAGTATCCAAAGCAGTATACCTGCTATTCAGGGGAATGGCCACAGGGGTACTCTGCACTACCTGCCTATTCTCCTTCCTTCTCCTGACAGTCACCCAGCTATCTGCCTCCTGCAGCTTAGGAGTGACTGCCTCCCTATAGCTCTTATCTATGAACTCCTTGTTTTCCTGTAGGAGCCGAAAGTCATCCAGCTGCAGCTCCAGTTCCCTAACACAATCTGTAAGGAACTGCAGCTGGATGCACCTAGTTCAGATGTAGCTATCAGGGAGACTGGAGGTCTCCCAGAACTCCCACATCTAACAAGATGTTTCCTCCCACGTCCCAAAGATGTTCAGGTTGGTAGGTTAATTGGCCACTGTGAATTGCCCTTAGTGAGTAGGTGAATGGTAGAATCT
Organism: Pristis pectinata; assembly: GCF_009764475.1. NCBI lineage: Eukaryota > Metazoa > Chordata > Chondrichthyes > Rhinopristiformes > Pristidae > Pristis > Pristis pectinata. The sequence continues at coordinate 87,451,627 of NC_067414.1, read as the reverse complement.
GGGGAATTGATGAGAATGTGGAAGAATAAAAATAATTGGGATTAATATAGGATTAGTGTAAATGGGTGGTTGATAGTTGGCATGAATTTAGTGGACTGAAGGGCCCTTTTGCATGTTGCATCTCTCTCTGACTCAGTGCCTCTAAAATAATGCAAACATGTTCAAATTGGTGGCAGCATTTACTTACAAGAAACTTGTGTAGTTGTGATGTACAATATTAAAGATCATGAGGCCATGAAAGGTGCTATCTGAATGCAAATCTTTCCCTACCTAATTTAAAACTAAAGAGTAAATTGACTATCCTCTTGAGAGGAAGGCATGGGGAATTAGAATTCAGATAGTTGCTATTCACGAAAGCATCAAATCAAACCTTTTTTTATTCAAAGTTTCTACAGGATATGTAGATTCAGCCTGGAAAAAAAAAGTTATTGAAGGAAGGGGAGGCAGATAATGGAAAAATGAATGGATATTTGAGGTGTTTGACAGCTGATAGTCATTAGATTTTGGGACCAGCATAGATCTGTCAGTCCAGTAGTGTAATTTTATTGTGTTGATAGTTACTTCCAAAAATGTGTGATTTTAAATTATCCAGTGAATATATTAGGTTCCGGAATAACACAAAAAAACACTGGAGGAACTTGGCAAGTCAGACAGCATCCAAGGAGAGAAATGGACAGTTGATGTTTTGAGTTGAGACCCTTCATCTGGACTAGAAAGAAAGGCGGAGATAGCCAGTATATCACCTGCTAGGTCTTGCTTCACCCCTTCCCTCCAGCTTTTTATACTCCCCCTTTACTCTCCACGTCCACTCTATCCAGGTCTTTCAATATTCCGTAGGTTTCAATGAGATCCCCCCTCATCCTTCTAAGCTCCAGCGAGTATAGGCCCAGAACCATCAAATGTGCCTCATCTGTTAACCCTTTCATTCCTGGGATCATTCTTGTAAACCTCCTCTGGACCCTCTCCAATGCCAGCACATCCTTAGATGTGGGGCCCAAAACTGCTCTCAGTACTCCGTATGTGGTCTGACCAACGCCTTCTAAAGCCTCAGCATTACATCCTTGCTTTTATATTCTAGTCCTCTTGAAATGAATGCTAACATTGCATTTGCCTTCTTTACTACCAACTCAACCTGTAAGTTAACCTTTTACATTTTGCTCCTACAAGTTAACATTTTACTAGCAACTCAATCTGCAATTAGGTTCTGGTTTCCCTCTTCTGAGTTGATTGAGGTCGGAGAGCTGCAGTGTCTCTGGGTACATGAGGGCATTTTGATGGTGAACTCTTTGAAGAAAAAGAATGGATGAATTATTTTTGGTGCTGCTGGGACTTAAGAACAATTGGGAGGAGGATGAGAATTTCCAAAAGAGAAAATCCTTCTCAGGGAAACTGAATGAGAGGGAGACTTGAATCTTGCATGAACTATACTCCTTTAATTTGTCCAAGAAACAAGGCTTCTGGAGACATTGGTTTTCAAAAGTAGTGTTGACAAAGATCTGACACCTTCAGCCATGTTTCAGCCTTGTATGTCTGCCTGAACTGCTCTGTCTTTAGAGTTGAAGGTCACTCCAGAACTAAGCTCACCCTCAGGATCATTCCAGATTGCAGCACAGATGTATATGACACAATTTGCAGAATATGGCTACATATGCAATGACGTAGATGTTTTCTATGTAATGGAAGGGAAATTCATCTCCATTTTAAGTAGGGAACAGGAGTCAGCCAGATATTCCTAGACTGCTGGGTTCTCAGCAATTCAGTAAGTCTGCACTCTGTGTTCAACACATCAACCGTTTGTCAACTTTGCTGGGTATCGCTCTCTATAGATGATCTGACCTTCAATACCCCATAATTCTATGCTTAGAAAAGTTATGTGATTCATTAATTCATTCTCGACAGTTGCTTGAATGACATATTTAAATCGTCATGCCAAATAAAGGTGATGTCCTCTATTCTTAGCTCATCATTTTCGTCTGGGCATGCAATCATGTAGGAGAGTAGAAATACAACTGCAGGTGTGGGGTCACATGGTGCAAGTTAGAGATTACTGCCCGGGTCCTCAATATTCAATTTGTTGCCCAAACTAGTTATTGGGCATCCTACAGTAATATCCAGTCAGGGAGATGCACTTTGTTATAGTCCTCTGCATTCTCCACAGTCTGATTATTATGAGGTAGAATGTTTGTCTAGTATGCGTCAACAGCAGGAGGAGAAAGAAGAAGGGACCAAACTCCACTAGCTCAGAACTCGCAGTGTTGGGTTGTGCTTGCAGCAGGATACCCTTGGATACTCTGTGAGTACCTCCCAAGCCTGTGAACTCTACCACTAAGAGGGATGATGGTAGCGAATGCCAGGGAACATCAAAACATATCATCGTTCCTTCATTGTAGTTGGGTCTGTATCCTGGAATTCCCTACCCAACATCTTTACCAGGTGAACTGCAGCAATTCACAAAGATGGCCATCTTAAGAGCAATTAAGGATGAGCAATAAATACTGTCTCCGTCAATAAAGCCCATATCTTGTAAATGAATCAAAAACTTCTGAACCAACACACTCCTCAGCTCGAACAACAGCAGCATCCTGGTGATCAGTAGGCACTGAAAGGTTATATCATTGCACGCAGATACTGCGGTGATAAATGTTACTTCACAAAGCTGTTCCATCAGACATAAGAGATGTTTTGGTTGCAAAAGAAGCTTTCTGCAACTCCAAAGATACTCTATGAATACAGCTACAAAGACACTGGTTGTCATTTGGAATGTAGGATTGTCATCACCATTAAGCACCCTGAACTTGCACTGCAGTATTATGCCAACATTGGTATAATACAGCACTGGAATAGATGGTAGGAGCTCATCAAACTTTCTTCCCTATCATAATACTTCACCAATACCACAAAGAAAAATGAGCAACTGCCACTTAGCATTTTTAAAGCTTAACAAATTTTCTAGCCAATCGGGGCATTTTCTACTACTACCACCTGAAAGCAAGGTTGCCTTCTCCTGTGTCTCTGTCGCCATTTCTTTAAGCAGTCTGCTAACATGACTGGGAGAAACTGGCACAATCTTCCGTGCTGTGCCATTTTAGTGTATGTTTTCATTGGTGAATGAATTTCCAGGCTAGAGTTCTTGATTATTCCCTCCATTGTGCGACAATGGAATTTTAAGTACCACAACCAGTTAATGATTGCAATGTTTTGATCATCTGGAACAGTCACCACCCAAAGTGACATTCAATTACTGAGATGGAAGAAGGAAATCCATTTTGTGTTTTTTATCAGTCTTTTTTGGAAAAAGTTCTTTTGGGGTTTGTGTTCTTGACAGTTCACATGACTTTCTATTTTTTTTAAAAAGGAAGTTTGCCCTCAACTCACAGGGCAAAAGGAGAGTCAGATTTCTAAACAATTAGTCATGTATCAATGTTGGCTAAGTCAATTGGTCCATCTAACTTATCTTCCAAACTTCCTGTTAGATTCCTTACAAACACCCTAAGTGTTACACTTACAAACAACCCTTGTTTTTGCTGCAAAAACAAACTGCTAGTCAAGCAGCATATGTGGAAGCAAAGGGATAGTTGACATTTCTGGTCAAGACCCTGCATCAGTCCTATCCCTTTGCCTCCACATATGCTGCCCAACCCACTGAGTTCCTCCAGCAGTTTGTTTTTTGCTCTGGATGCCAGCATCTGCAGTCTCTTGTGTCTCCTCAGTATATTTTGCTGTCTGTATAGTAGATTTACAGGTTGTGTTAAAGATATTAACAGAATTGTTATTTCTACAGTGAAGAATCACGATCACACAGGTTGGCTGTCAAAAAAGTTGTTTCAGAGGTGAGCAGATTTTATAATTTTTAATTTCTTTTCAGATGTGTAGGCAATCTTCTGCATTGGTGGTTTTGCACATGAGCAAATTTAGGTTTATATAGCAGAAGTTTTTATATTTTTGGATAAACACTCAATCAAAGCTGTTGAAATTGGAACCTCATCACGTGTCAGTTGCAGGCATTTATCTGGCAATTTATCTCATTGCATCTGATAAGTTGCAGTGGAACTAAATATTGTGCAATCGTCAGGCAACATCACTACTTCTGACCTGAAGAAAAGAAGGTCGTATTGAAATAGCTGAAGATGATTGGACTTGGGTCCCTGCTCAGGTAAACACCTGTGACTGTGTGCTGGATGTGATTCCACCAGTGAACAGTTTGTATCTTGATTTGCATTGATCTGTTTTACTGAAACCCCTTGGTGCTTTAGGTTGCTAAATGCTGCCTTGATGTCTACTCTGGGATTCAGGTCTTTTGTCTTTGTTTGAATCACGGCTATATTCAGATCTGGAACTGAGCCATCCTACTAGATTCCAAGCAGAATTAGTGAACAGGTTATGGATGAATAAGTTTTGAATTGTGGAACTCTGTGAATCGATTCCATTAATATGGTGGTAATGCCACACAACACTTCTGTATTGAATGCTGAGTGTGAATACTGAACTTGGTCTCCACAAGGGTTGTACATTGGTCACCAACCAATATTGGGTTGGACAGATAGATTAGGAAGGTGAACTGAACTGGCTTTTCTTCTTCTCTCGCTTCTTGCTGATGAACCCTCTTAATTTTAAGAGTACAGGTGTAAGGTTTTCTAGGTAGTAAATTAAGCCTGAACTGTTGCTTCACTGGCTATCAGGGTATTTCTGTGGGTGGAACTTGTTCTGGCCCCCCTATATGTTGCTGTTTACAGCCTGAAGACCTTGGTTCTATGCAGGACTTCACTGACCAGTTTGGATTTGGATTAATTCACAAAGTTGACATGAGAAGATTTGCTCCAAGTAATTGTTAACCTCAGCAGGCCAGGCAGCATCCATGGAGAAAAGCAGGCAGTCAACATTTTGGGTCGGGACCCGAAACATTGACCGCCTGCTTTTCTCCACAGATGCTGCCTGGCCTGCTGATTTCCTCCAGCATCATAGTATTATTCATCTAGATTCCAGCATCTGCATTCCTTTGTTTCTCTAATTATTAATCCTCCTATGTACTGTGTATTGAGCATGGGCAGCATGGCTTTGCTAGAAGCTCTCAGAACATTATAAATCGATGAACCAATCAGTGTTGATCTGGGCACTAGATTTGGCTATGTCAGATCCATGGTAGAAGTGGCTTTAGGCTAAAAGGAGCAGGAGGAGATGCTGCAAGGTTCCCAGTATTTCCCAATAAGCTGCTCAGTAAAATCTCTACTCCCTCCTCAATCTGCACTTCTTCTACTCCCCAATTGTCATCTGTTTGCCCTAATAACTGCCAGCTGCCCTGAATACCATGTACCATCCCCAAAAAACTTCACTCTCTTACTGTGCAATTAATGCCCATACACCAGCACCTCTCACCCACTTCGCCCCACCACACATGCTTCTTTAAAGCATTCAACCATTCTCAGGGTTTGAACATGTAGAACGTAGAACACTACAGCACAGTACAGGCCCTTCGGCCCACAATGTTGTGCTGACATTTTATCCTGCTCTAATATCTATCTAACCCTTCCCTTCCACATAGCCCCCTATTTTTCTATCATTCATGTATCTATCTAAGAGTCTCTTAAATGTCCCTAATGTATCTCTGTAGGCACCCACCACACTCTGTAAAAAAAAACTTACCCCTGACATCCCCCTTATACCTTCCTCCAATCACCTTAAAATTATGTCCCCTCGTGTTAGCCATTGTTGCACTGGGAAAAAGTGCTCAATATATGCCTCTTCTCATCTTGTACACCTCTATTGAGTCACCTCTCATCCTCCTTCTCTCCAAAGAGAAAAGCCCTAGCTTGCTCAACCTATCCTCGTAAGACGTGCTCTCCAATCCAGGCAACATCCTAGTAAATCTCCTCTGCACCCTCTCTAAAGCTTCCACATCCTTCCTATAATGAGGCAACCAGAACTGAACACAATACTCCAAGTGTGATCTGACCAGAGTTCTATAGAGCTGCAACATCACCTTGTGGCTCTTGAACTCAATACCCCGACTAATGAAGGCCAACACTCCATACACCTTCTTAACAACCCAATTGACCTGAGTGACAACCTTGAGGGATCTATGGACGTGGACCCCAAGATCCCTCTGTTCCTCCACACTGCCAAGAGTCCTGCCATTAACCTTGTATTCTGCCTTCAAATTCGATCTTCCAAAGTGTATCACTTCACACTTATCTTGGTTGAACTCCATCTGCCACTTCTCAGCCAAGCTCTGCATTCTATCAATATCCTGTTGTAATCCACAGCAACCTTTTACACTATCCACAACATCACCAACCTTTGTATCATCAGCAAACTTACTAACCCACCCTTCCACATTCTCATCCAAGTCATTTATAAAAATCAGAAAGAGCAGGGGTCCCAGAACAGATCCCTGTGGAACACCACTGTTCACCGACCTCCTGGCAGAATTTGTCTTCTATGTGCGAGCCTTATGAAATAGAGTGTCTCACCCGGAGGAATGCAGTCCATGAATTAAACCAGCTGAATATGTGAATCCTGTTAAAGGAAGTTTGCAATTACATTCTGCAGGACATTCAATAAATATTTTGCATTTTCCAACTTGCAGTAGCCTACTCCAACCCTAACTCTTTGCTCCCTCTTCACCTCACCTACAGTCCAGTGTTATTCTTTGTCTGAAATAACTATGTACTCTATTTAATCACAAGTTATTTAATTTAATCCTCAAAGTTCAATTGTGGTTAGGAAAAACTTTTCTTTATTTTCATGATTTTACAATTTGCCACAATAATGAACAACATATTAACCAGACTGGTGGATGGCACGGTAGGAATACCAGTGGAAGTTTGGTTATAAACTCAAATAAAGTAAGATTTCATAGTGCATCCAAATGATTTCATTTAACCCACATCTAATACATATTCTTTTTCAGTGAACAGTTTGAATGACTTAATGAACTAGTTGGCAAAAAGTGAAGAAAATGTACTCTTCCAGCAGAGGTGTAAAAAGAAAATTTGGAATTCTTTTTACACACACTGTAGTAAACTTTACCACCAGTGGACATTGGGTTGGAGATAACATTTAAAAACTATAAATTTGAAGAGGAGAAGAGACGATGATTAGCTTACATAGCTCCTTTGGTGGAAAATCTCACCCTTAATTCCTTGATTTTTTTTTTGAGATTTTGTTTGCTTGCTTTCCCTACTCTTTTGTTTTCTAGAGATGTGGATCTATAGTGACCTGGTGGATTTCCAGTTCCTTTTCCAAGTGACCCTTACTCTGTATTTAAGCCCTGATACACAATGGGTTTTGATGGTTATTTGTTGGTTTAATTGTTGTTATGGCTGGTGTATGCAGCAGGGGGAGTTAATGGTGCACTAGAACCAGAAATGCACTTTAATTTCCATAATCAGTACAATTGAGCAATTGAATGGCTGGTTACAAGGCGCGAGAATGATGTGATGAGAAAGGAAAATAAGCTGGTTCACCACAGATAAATTGAGGCTAATTTTTAGAAATTTACTTCTAAATTTCTAATCTTGTGTTCTTGCTGCATATTAGAAATATAACTCTAAAATTTTAAAGGAAGACTTGTATTTATACAGCACCGGTTGTGTCCCTGTAGTCACTGCAGAAAATATTACAGACAACTTGCACACAGTGAGCTGCCACTAGCAGCAATCTGATGATCTGCAAATCATATTTTTTTCATATATTGAGTGACAAATACTGAGCAAAGCACTGGGGATCCTTGGTCAGCTCTGCTTTGACAGGGTTCTGTGGGATATGTTTGGCATCCACCCGAGAGTGCTGATGACCTCAGTTTAATGCCTCAACTGGAGGAAGGTGCTTTCGACTGTGCACCTATCCTTTGCCACTGTATCAGCCTAGAATTTCTGCTGAAGTCTCGAGTTGGGCTTGAACCCAAAGACTTGATCAGATACTAGAATACTGAGTTACCGTTGACACTTTTAGACTTGTAATGATTTTCTACTACAATGACACAATTTGTTGTGGCTTGTGTGTACTGTGGGTAAGCGGGACTGGCAAAGAAGTTAGCAGTCACGTGAATTAGCCTTTTTTTAATGCTGATATTTGAGAACAATTTCAAAGATGGTATTGGTGTAAAGATCTGTTTAATTGTGCTTTTCGCTCTAAACATTATAATGCAAATTACGGATGGGTATGTACGTTGTTTTCTGTATTCACTAATAGTAAACTAGTCACTAATTTATAGAGAAACTAATAATTTATAAAGCTACCAGTTCAAAAGTATTACTTGTCCCTATAATTTTCTTCCTGGTCTTGTTCTCTCCTGCATGTAAGGACATCAGTCTTTACCAAATAGTTCTCTAATCAATTCATTCTAACTTGGGTATTGAATGGAGATGGCTTGAAAAGTATAATTCCCTGTCATCTGATTACATCAAATGAAACAGTTATTTCTTACGCAAGTTTATTAACATTTGCCTGATTTCATTGTTAATAACTTAAATTTATTTATGCCCAAAACTTTCATTGTCCAATAATGTGTAATAAGCAACAAACTTGAGTAGACTTTGTACGTATGAGTTTATAACTTAGCTTAATGGATGAGAGGAGATACATTGTAGAGGTGTATAAAATATTAAGAGGAGTAGATAGAGTGGACAGCCAGCACCTCTTTCCCAGGGCACCAATGCTCAATACAAGAGGGCATGGCTTTAAAGTAATGGGTGGGAAGTTCAAGGGAGATATCAGAGGAAGGTTTTTTACCCAGAGAGTGGTTGGGGCATGGAATGCGCTGCCTGGGGTGGTGGTGGAGGCAGGTACACTGGTCAAATTCAAGAGATTGCTCAATAAGCATATGGAGGAATTTAGAATAGAGGGATATGTGGGAGGAAGGGGTTAGATAGTCTTAGGTGAGGTTTAAAGGTTGGCATAACATTGTGGGCCGAAGGGCCTGTATTGTGCTGTACTGTTCTATGAATCTATGATTAATTACAGTCCTATGAAGTGGCATATTTCTCCTGTATTTAAAGGTGCCAGACAAATTTTACATGTTATGGTAGTACTTGGGGTCTTGTATTATTAGTTATGTCACGTCTTTTAGAAGAGATATTAAACCCAGTTCCTGCTCACATGAACAATAACTCTGTTGAAGGAAGCACAGTCACTTCTGCCACCCCATTTAATTGTTCATTACAGTTTGTATCTGATAATTTTAATCTAGAACCTTTCATTTAATCAGATTACTGCTGTCGATATGCTAATGGAAAAGGGAGCCATTCCAGAAGGATTCAGAGCATCTACTCTTGCACAGCTATTAGCAGAAGGTAATCTTGTTTGAAATTAACTAATTAATTAATATTACTTAAATATTAACTAATTCCGTAGCATCATGTTACTTTAGGTATGAATGTAAAATGAATCCTAATAAGAACGCAAACTGTCCTGTGTCATGAGGGTGCAATAATAATTGCACCTTCATGATGAGATGTGACGGTATTGTTTGAGAAAGTCTAGAATCATTGCGAGAAACTTCTTGAGGAATAGCAGAGTATTATAATTAGCATACAAATAGCCTCATTATGTATTTTCCCCAACAGGAAACAAATTCCGCATGAGTTACTTTCTGCAGCCTACGTTAACACCATCCAAGTTGTACTTTAAAGACCTTCACTGGGACCAAGCACATGGTGGTGTATGTATACTTAAGTTATTCATTTGTATGCCTTGACCCTGCATGTAAGTTACAATGCCAAAAAAAGATCATTTGGCAAATAAGTGGTGCTCCTGCAAATACCCACCCCCCCTTCCCATTTAACTTTAAACAGTTTCTTTCATTTTACATATTCCATTTAGTCTTTAGTCTCTAATAGTTTTAGCTCTGGTCACTAATATACAATCAATATACAGTGCCCTGTCGATACAATCAGTCTTCATAAAAATTCTCCATGAAAATGCAGCAATACTTGTCCAGGATAAAGCACTGACAGAAGGTGTAGTTACTATTAGACAAACCTTCGGGATTTGATTCATGTGTCCTTTGTTTGGTGGTGTCCTTTTTGTTTTAAAGTGTATGTGGATGTGCAGTAAACTGGAATTAGCTGTAGCTCCTACCATGTTCCTTTTTCCCCTGCATTCACCTGGCATTGTGTTTAACTCTGCTATGTCACAAGGATGTCATTTACTTTCTTGAAGTGTAGTGTTAATAATATTTGATTTTATTTCATTCTTCATCCACTTTTCGTGCGAACAAGTCAAGACCCGAAAGCATTATGGAGACACAAGTGACTGCAGGTGCTGGAAATCTGGAGCAACACACAAGATGCTGGAGGAACTCAGTGGGTCAGGCAGCATCTATGGAGGGAAATAGACAATCGAAGTTTTGGGTCGAGACGCTTCATTAGGACTGGAACGAAAGAGCTAAAGCATTAATTGTTTCTCTCATACAAGTCCTGTCTGAACTGCTGAGTACTTACAGCACTTACTGTTCTTGTTTTAAATTTCTGGCATCTGTTTTAGTATTGAGTAAATAATGAGCATTAATGTAAAATGTCTATATGAGGTTCTCATTTCATGTGACCCTGGCAGGTCCGCCCGAGAAAGACGCACATAGAACTGATGTTTACTCTGTGGAGCTGTAAAATGATTCCTTTGCCGGGGTCTGGTGTCCAGGTGCTAAGCAGACATGTTCGCTGCTGTCTTTTTGATGGTCTAAAGGTAAGTCACATACTGATAAGCCCTTGAGTTCGGTTAGAATTTAGAATCAAAAGGGTATGAAGTTGTTGAGATGGGTACATTAACAACATTTAAAAGACACTTGGACAGGTACATGGATAGGAACGATTTGGAGGGATCTCGGCCAAACGCGGGCAAATGGGACTAGCTTAGATGAGAATCTTGGTCAGCATGGTCCAGTAGAGCCGAAGGTCCTGTTTACGTGCTGTATGACTAAGGCTCTATTATACTACTGGGGGTATTCTATTTAAAAAGCAAGACAAGCAACGAACTAGCATGATGTATTTCTGTTTGGAATGACGTTGTTCCATGGTGATCATTGTGAGGTGTTTTGAGCCCCATTTATGTTGGCACAATCAAAAACATGGGTTACGTGAATAGTGATGACGTTGTGTGCAGGCCTGAAGCCAGGTAAATGTCAGGCATACCCATGTAAATTTTGTGAATGGCACACTTTTCCTGAACATGATTGTGCTTACTCTGGATAAAATCAAAAGTGGATCACATATATTTAAGGCCAATACCAAGAGATCTAGTTTCTAGGCTAAACTAAGTTACTTGTCATAGTTTTTCTATGCTTATGAATGCAAGGGAAATTCAAAGCTTCGAAAAACTTCTAAGTTTGGCAGGGCCACTGTATGGTTTTGCTGTCTTAGCAGATTTGTGTATAGGGCATTGTTTTGGTTCATTCACATGATCTGATTTATGTTGCATAAGCCCTTGGTGCCATGCAGGGCCTTAGTGATCTGGTCCAGAAGGACTTCATTGGCAAGTTCTTTACAGATGTGTAAGGTAACAGCAGGAGAGTTACACATCTCAGTAACAAATATGTGCAACAGGCTGTCGTGCTTAATGGGGAAAGTAAAGAATAAAATGTTTTTTTTAGTTTACACACATAATTAGTCCTTATTTACTTACATTGTTCCTGTATTTCAGGTTCTCAGCAATATACATACCATCAGAGCAACTTGGCAACCAAAGAATCCCAAAACATGGACCTTTTCTCCAAGAGTAAGTTTGCCTTCCGTGACTTGTTTGTAACAGTGATCTGTGATGCTGTGAAATGCACTGTGTGAGCTAATGATAAAGCAGAGACAATCAATATTAAAGAATGGGTTGGATTCATGTTTGAAGAAAAGCAAATAAAAGGTATCTAGGAACAAGTTAAGCACAAGGAGTTAGGATTACAGTAGGTATAAAGGATCAACACCAAAGTGTTGGACCAAATGACACATTTATGTACTGTTTCTATGTAAAATAGGTTTCAGTAAATACAAGAAAATAGCTTTCAATGGAGTCATTGTTATTCATTTTTGCTGTTAAATTTGTGAAAATGCCATCATTTGTGGCTGTTATGTTGGTCAGGAGCTGTTCTGCACCATAGCAATATGACATGATAATGTTAATAAAAACAGAAAGTGGTGAAAATACTGGGTCGGGCCGTTACTGTGGAGAGGGAAGCAGTTGTGAATCAGGTTCTGATGAAAGGTGATTGACCTGAAATATTAAATTTGTTTCTATCTGCACAGACATTGCCTACCTGAGTATTTTCAATACTTTCTGGGTTTGTTTCAGCATCTGCTTTATTGTATATTTGTGTATTTTGAGATGGATCTTCAGGCTGATATCTCTCATTTCCATAATGTCGGCTGTCACTACTCTCTTGAGATGATTCATCGTGTGAAGCAGTTTGAGATTTTTGATATGCTATATAATTGCAAATATTTACCTTTCAAATATTCAGATGCAGAAACAGATATTTTGCTTTGAATAAATTGCTTCACTTGGCTTGATTTCTCGACTGTTATCAGTGTTGCAGTATGGAGCCTAATTTCTAAAAGCTATCATTTAAATCAATTATTGCCATGGATAACAGAACAAATATAATTGGGTAATGTTCCCAGAAGTTATGCCAGATTACTCATTAATTACTGATTATTCTTTATTGGCTTAATTTAGAAAGGAGCTTCAATGGAATATAATACCAGCATTTCAGGTTTGACTCATTGTTAAGAGTAAACATCAGGCAGTTAGAGCAGCTGCCTTACAGCTTCAGGGACCCAGGTTTAAATCTGACCTTGGGTGCTTTCTGTGTGGTTTGCATGTTCTCATCCTGGCTGTGTGGGTTTCTGCCAGGTTTCCTCCCACATCCCAAAAAACATGCTGGTAGGTTAATTGGCTACTGTAAGTTACCCGTTAATGTAGGTAAGTGGCAAAAGAATCAAAGGGGAATTGATGGCCATATGAGAGGGAATATGTTACAGGGTAATAAGAAAAGGGATATAGGACTGATCGGATTGTTCTTTTGGGAGCTGGCATGGATCTGATAAGGCAAATCATAATAAGTAAATAGTATTCAATGCTCTAAAAGCAAAAAAAACTGCAGATGCCAGAAATCTGAGATCTGTTATGATGAAGGTTCATCATCCTGTAGTGTTAACTCTGTTTCTTCTTCCATTAATGTTGCTTAACCTGTTGCTTCCAGCATTTTCTGTTTTAATTTAATAGTATCCTTGAATTACAGGCTTTGTGTTTATTAACAAAAAAACATGAAGTATTCATGAAGTATTTTAACAGTGTATTGTGTACAATTTTGGTCACCCTATTATAGGAAAGATGTTACTAAACTAGAAAGAGTGCAGAAAAGATTTACCAGGAAGTTGCCTGAGTTACAAGGTGAGGTTGCGAAGACTAGGACTTTATTCCCTGGAACGTAGGAGATTAGGGGGTCACCTGATAGAGCTGTAAGGATCATGAGGAGCATAGACAGGGTGAAAGCATATAGTCTTTTTCCCAGGGAAGGTGTGCTAAAAACAAGAGACCATAGCTTTAAGATCAGAGGTGAGAGATTTAAAAGGGACATCAGGGGCAGCTTCTTCATGCAAGGGGTGGTGTATAGTTAGAATGAGCTGCCAGGAATATTGGTTGAGTTGGGCACATTAGCAACACTTAAAAGCCATCTAGATAAGTACATGGATAGGAGGGGTTTAGAGGGCTATGGGACAAATGTCGGCAGATGGGACGAGCTCGCTGGGCAACACAGTCGGCGTGGATGGGTTAGACCGAAGGGCCTGTTTCCATGCTGTATGATTCTATGACTTTATAACAGTTCTGAGGCATTTTACTAGAGTATAATCAGGTAAAAATTGAACACTGGAGGAAAGGTGATCTTAAAATGTGCCAAAAAATTGTTCAAAGTATGCTTTGAGTGTCTCAAGGAAGAGCGTGGAAAGGCTTGGGGAGGAAATTGCCTGTGAGTAATTAAAATGTTTCATATATTGGATGCCTTTTTCAAGTACAGTCAGCCACACTATCCAATATATACTGATTCACAACCTCCCATGTCATGCCCACCATTCCCACGGTTTCTATTCAAATCTCTTAAATTTGGCTTTCAAGTTACCTGTAGTGGAACCGCCGACAAATATCACCAATCAAGTTTGTGAGTGTGATCATATTTTATGATCCATCCTTGGCCACAGCTTTTCTGTTCAAAAACCTAGGTGCACCACCTATCTCAAATAGTGGTTTAGCTTCTGATAGTAAAAAGACATTTGACACAGTTATTCTAATGGAGATTGGTGATCTGGTATGTCTGATTATCCCACTTGTTTAGATACATTGTCATCTGGTTATTTGATATATAAGTGAATACTTTTAATCATAGAATGCAAAGAGTTGAAAATGAACTAAGGCGAAGATGTGAAGTGCTAGTTGCTGTTTTCAGCTGAAGCCAACTCAGTACTTCAAATCAAAAACTCAGCAATTGTTCTGTTTGCCATTCTTCTAAGATTAAAAACCCTGGCTTGGGCCAATATTTGATATTTGCAATACCCTTTTAGTATAGACCTCAGTAGTATTAGTAGAAGCTACTGAATTTACTGAATGTTTTCTGTCACCTTCGTGAACATGGTACAGAACTGGGGATGAAAGTGGGAAGAAGATGCCAAAACTGATGTTGGGATGTTCACTGTATTTGATGAATATACAATTTTCATTCTTGTATGCAAATTCTATTCATTGTATTTGATGAATGTACAATTCCCTCCTTGTATGCAAATTCTACATCCTTCTTGCATGATATTTAGTTATCCATGTCCTGAAGGATATAAAGAATTACACAGCATTTGTAGCAGTTCCCTTATGCAAAATTTTCACAAAGGCTATGCCCTGTGATGTTTTCTCATGGGAATAATTAGAACATTATTGTGGATGATAAGAAGATGTATAATCTAATTTCCCATTGCAGCCTGTGTATGAATGTTAAGCCATCATTTTTGAGCTATAAATGCATCGGTGTCTTAACATTTTCCCTGTGATTCTGCAAGCTTTTGAATATGCAATGCATTGAACATTTTCAGTTTCCTTCTGGTACTATATCCACTATGAATGTTAAATATTTGGGTAGATTTCCAAAGCAAGTGCAGTGATAGCAAATAAACGTGCTTATCTTTGATTATAAAGTCTTATCTCTGCTTTATAAAGGAAGAAAACTAATCTTGTTTAAAACTGATTGTAAATGTAGATGACCCCATTTGATATCTTTTGTTTTTCCACAGATATTTTTGATTCATACTTATTGTATTGAAAGAGTTTATTAATATTCTGTGATGTTACAGGTTACAGGTATACTTCCCAGCCTGTTGGATGGTGAATGTTTTGTGAGGTCAAATTCCCAGTCTCCTGATATTGGTATTCTGTTTGAAGTGGGCATTTCCTATATTTATAATGTAAGTTGTCTAGTGATAATTTACAAATAATTGCAACTCCAGAACACTCACTTTGCAATATAAAAATGGATATTTATTCATTTAAATGTTTATGCATTATGAAATGCAGTAGATATCCCCTGTGAATAATCTGGATAATTGAAATAACAGAGGAGATACTTCTTTCCTTTTGGATTCACATAGCCTCTAATTTACTTTCTTTTATTTCTTTTGATAAAGTCAGTGTATTTAGTTGTAACTCACTATGATCAAACTTGAAAAAATCAGCTAAATTAAAGAGAAAATTGCTCTTGTTCTTAATGAATCTCTTTTACGCTTTAGTCAACGGGTCACCGAGGGGAGTTAAGCTGCGGCTGGGTTTTTTTGCCACTCTTTACTGCTGATGGCACTGCTATTCCCCACAGGTAAAATAGTGCTTTGTTAAATATTAACTCAGAAACCTAAAAGCAAATATTAATCTTGTGCATAGTTGTTATAGTTTTGGGTTCCTTAGCAATATTCTGCTGTTCAACTGCTTGACTGCATTTCACATACATGAGCCATATACCCCTTGGATCTGAAAGATTTTTTTTTTGCCCTAATTAAATGCATTGACCATGAGTACTGATCTTACATACAGTGCTGCTACTAGATTCAACTTTCTTGGCTGGTCAGTGAGTTGTAGCTGAGTGCTTTTGTTTTTGAACAGTTTATTTCTGCTAAGTGAGATAACTTAATAAATAAAGTCGTTAGCAGGACACCTCAAACCTGTGAAAAGCACATCCTATGCCACGTGGAAACTGTCCTGGACAACCACAGGTGCAGGAAGTGACGCTGTTAGTAGAGCTGTTGCTTTACAGCTTCAGTGATCCGGGTTCAGTCCTGATCTCTGGCGTGTCAGTGTGGAGTTTGCACGTTTGCCCTGTGACTGTGTGGGCTTCCTCACAGTGGTCCGGTTTCCTCCCAGTCCTGTGTGATTGGTAGGCCATTTGGCCTTTATAAATTTTCCCCTAATGTATAGGTGAGTGGTAGGATCCTGTGGTGAGGACAATACAATGGAATTGGTGTTGGATTAGTGTAAATGAGTGCTTAATGGTTGGCATGGACTCGGTGAGCTGAAGGGCCTATTTCCATTCTATCTGATTTGCATGAACTCTAGGATCTCAAGTTCAAGGCATCTTACTTTCTGAAAAGTGTTCTATTCTGAATGCAAGTGGGGAAAGAGGTTTCTCTGGGGACTTCAGCACAATAAGGGGCATGGAACTATCAGTGTCAGGGAAGGAGGAGAGAGAACGAGAGCAATATTTATAGGGGATTCTGTCGTTAGGTGAGCAGATGTTCTGTGTGATCTCAGGTATGGTATGTTCTCTCCCTTGTGCCAGGGTCCAGGATATTCTAGAGGGGATGGGTGAACAGCCAGAAGCTGTTAATTTTCCCTAACGGCATATCCACACTTTAAGGGCTGCAGCACTTCAAGAAGGCAGCTCACTACCACCTTCTCAAGGGCAACTAGGGATGGGCAATTAAATGCTGGCTCAGCCTGCGAAGCCCACATTCTCCTGAAATAAAATTAACAAATGCTAAAATAATAAAACATTAGTTCCATCAACATAGGTGGAAAGAGACTTGAGGTCCTATGAGATAATATCGCATTGGGGAAACAGGTGAAGAAGCAGAACATCAAAGATACTGCAGATTACTCTCAACAACATACGCCAGTGAATACAAAAATAGGGAATTAGAAGAATGTGTGTCTGAAGAGATTCTTAGAGCAATGGGACCAGTTCTGAGGAAGGTGGGAGCTGTAAAGGTCAGGTAGGTTGCACTTCAACAGGACCAATAATTCAGCTGATGAAATTAAAGCAGCTTCCCTTAATACTGATGTAATTAACAATAATTTTCAGACATTTCCAGAAATGCATTTTTATGTTGAGGAGTCTCCTTTAATTTGGTACCTTCGAGTACAATGTGAAAGTTTATTTAACTTTAATGAACCTAGAAATAGGGCAGGCACGGTAGTGTAGCGGTTAGCGTAACGCTGTTACAGCGCCAGCGACCCGGGTTCAATTCCGGCCACTATCTGTAAAGACTTTGTACGTTCTCCCCGTGTCTGCATGGGTTTCCTCCGGGTGCTCTGGTTTCTTCCCACATTCCAAAGACATACGGTTTAGGAAGTTGTGGGCATGCTATGTTGGCTCTGGAAGCGTGGCGACACTTGTGGGCTGCCCCCAAAACACTCTACGCAAAAGATGCATCTTACTGTGTGTTTCAATGTACATGTGACTAATAAAATTACCTTATCTTAAATGAAACTTGGATTAGGTTTAATTTACAATCATCAAATATAATACTTCTTGGTGTCTTTATTATATTATGTATAATCTATCTGTTGCACATCATTGCTTTGCATTTGGAGCATGTGAAGAGAAATCCCATGAGAATACTTTTTCTTTAGTGTCCACAATATGGACTGAGGAGCACTTTTCCCATCAGAATCTCATTTTGTACAATTATTTTAAATGATCATAAAGATTTGAAAATTTTTAGTTCTGTTTATAGGCAGTGAGTGCAAAAGTAACAACACAACTGTATTGTATATCATTTTTGTTGCCCTGCTGTTTATCCTTTTTCTGACCATTCACTGTTGGTTATTGTGTTCACAGTCATTCACTTCTACCAATCTATCCTTCAATAATCTACTGAAAAGTTATCTTTCTTAACCTTGACTTCTGCATTTCCTGCTTAATTCTTATCTCTTTTTCCACAAAGTATCTTGGTTTGTAAGATATGCTGTATGAATATCTTGTGTTTTGATAGATAGCATTCTCACATTTAATAATTATAATTGTATTTTCTTTCTCTTTTCTCCAAATATTTATATATGCATTGTTCTATATATTTTCTATTTTTCATGACATATAGGACCTATGAAATTGTATTAAATGGTGGAACACCTTATGAAAAAGGCTTGGAAGTGGATCCAATACTCTCTAGAAGAGGTAGGGCTTATCTATTTTTTTTCTGCAGATATTTCTGATTCCTTCAACTATATCCTAATCTTGTTTTGCTTTGCTGTTGTAGCTAACTTTTTTGAACAGATTATGGTGTCCAGGAAGCAACCTAAACTCTTAGTGAAGCTGAAGTCGCCATCTGGTTATATGAGACATAACCTGAAGTAGGTATTTCTGTCTGTGACATTTCATATATCATAAGACCGTAAGATATAGGAGCAGAATTAAGCCATTCGGCCCATTGAGTCTGCTCTGTCATTTATTTTTTTCAACCCCATTCTCCTTCCTTCTCCCTGTAACCCTTAACCCCCAGCAAGGCATACTTATCTAGCAAGGCATACTTATTACACCAGACATACATGGCCATACCTAGTCACACTAGTAAGCAATGCTTTTTGTTGTGAATAATTAAAGTCAGAATTTTAAGAAGCTACTAAAAGTGTAAAATAAAAAGGAAGAGAGAAACCAAGGCGAGCACTGAAGGTGAGACTGGGGAATTAATAATCAGGATACAGATTTTAAACAAAGATTTTTTGCTTGTCTTCACAGTAGAAAATACTAAAAAACATCCCAATGATATTTGGAAATAAGGGCTCGAGAGAGGGTAAAACAATAACTACCATTGGTTTGCCTGGTTATGGGAATAAAGACTGACAAGTGGACTTGGTGGCCTGCATTCTAGGGTATTAGAAACTGTGGCTGCAATGTACTGTGTGCATTAGTTTTGATTTTGTAGAATTTCTAGATTCTAGGAAGTTCCCTGCAGATTGGAAACCTCAAATGTATCACCTCTATTCAAGGAAGGAGGCAGGAAATCTATAGACCACTCAGCCTAACATCCATTATTGGGGAAAATGCTGAAATCCATTGTCAACACAGTGGCACAGTCCTGATTCTGTGGAGTTTGCATGTTCTCTCTGTGACCACATGGATTTCCTCCAGGTACTCTAGTTTCCTCCGACACTTCAAAGATGTATAGGTCGATGAGTTAATTGGTTACTGTAAATTGATACTAGTGTGGAGGTGAGTGGTAGAATCTGGGGAGTTGATAAGAATGTGAGGAGAATAAAAAAGAAGGGATTAATATAGAATGAGGTTGTTTGATGGTTGATGCAGACATGATGAGCTGAAGATCCTGTTTCTCTGCTCTTTGTAGCATTGCCAAAATTTGAATTTAGCAAAGTCAAAATGACTTTGTGTCAAGGAAATCATGCTTAACAAACTTGTGCAGAAAACAAGGCTTTCACTTCCGTTTTCAAGCTTCCAGTTCAGTCCCAGCCAGGATCTCAGGTTTGTTTCTTGCTCCAGATTACAGCATCTGCAGTCTCTTATGTTTCCACGTAACAAACCTATCACTGTTGTTTGAAAATATGGTCAGCAGGATGAATAAAGTGGAATCGGTGGATCTGGTGTATTTGAATATTCGAAAGGGATATGATTAGGTGGAACATAAAAGATTATGGCACAAGGTAAATGCTCATCAGGTTGTGGGTGAATTCTTGGCATGGATAAAGGATTGGTTAACTAACAGAAAGTAGTGAGTTGGGATGAATGGGTCCTTTACAGATCTGCAGTAGGGATCAGTGTTGGACCGTCAACTATTTACAATCTATGTGAATGATTTGGATGAAGAGATGACTGTATTGTAGGAGGATGTTAATAGTTTTCATAGGGATGTAAATAAATTGAGTGGGCAAAAATTTGATAGATGAAGCATAATATGTGGAAGTTTGACTTTATCTAAATGGGTAGGAGGAATAGTAAAGTGGCATATACTGTGTAAAGGGGGCTCTGGGTGCCCTCATACATGACTCACAGGAAGTAATGAAGTACAGCAAGTAATTAGGAAGGCAAATGAAAAGTTGCAGGGATCGAGTACAAAAGGGGAGAAGTTTTGCTGCAACTGTAGAATGATGAAACTAACTGCCAACAGTTTGTTTCCTTATTAAAAGGAGAATATATTTGCTTTGGAGGCAGTTCAGGGAAGCTTTTCTAGGTTGATTCCTGAGGTGAAGTTGTATTGAAGAAAGATTGAGAAGATTGGACGTATATTTATTGACAGGGTAGAATTACTGGCTAGTTGCATAATGTTGTTTGTGTGCAAGTTATTGTAATCCCTTCTAAGGGACAGTAAAAATCTTCATTTTTAAAGACTGATTAATCAGGGACAATCCATATGGAAATGTGAGGGAATGCTGTGTCTGACCAATGATTCAATATTTAGAGGAGGTAATAAGGAGGATTGATGAGAGCAATGTGTTTGATGTAGTCTACATAGATTTCATCATGGGTTTTGGTTAGGCCCCACGTACCGAGCTTGTCAAAAAATTACAAGCCCAAAGAAGTATGACAAAAATTAATTTAGTAGCAGGGATCAAAGGGTAATCATTCACAGGTATTTTGTGACTGGAAGGATGTCAGCAATAGGATTCTGCAAGGCTCCATACTTGGTCCCTTGCTTCTTGTTGCGTATATTAATGATTTAGACAAATGTAGAGGGAATGATGAAGAAGTTATAGGTAATATAAAAATTGGCTGCGTGACTGACATTGAGGAGGAAAGCTATCGATTTTAGGAAAATCTAGCTGTTTTACTCAGTTGTCACAAAAAATGGCAAATAGAATTTAATCCAGAGCTGGGGAGATCCAGACATGGCAAAGGAATATACAGTAATGGGAGGATAGTAAGTGCTATGGAGCTTAAGAGCGAGCTTGTAGTATATTGTTCACAGAACCTGAAGGTAAAATGATGGATGAATAGGATGGTTTCCTTCATTAGATAAGGACAGGTATATATTATTTTATAATCAGAAGTACAATTTTTAAGTTTGCTGATAACCTTCAATTGGGGTGGGTGGGGATAGTATAACCACTGCATATTACAAGGATGTAATAGACCTGTGGAATTGGCAAATAACATAGATGCATATAAGAGGAGGCTGGATGAGCATATGAAGAAGAAAGGAGTAAAAGTTATTCTAATAAGTGAAGGAGGCTGGGGTAAGGATCGAGTGGAGCATAAATATTAGCATGGACTGGTTGGCTTCAGTAGTCGTTTTCTCTGCTTCTCTGTGCTGGGTAATTTTATGCTGAGAAACAGTGTAATTGGATGCTGTGATTTAACTAATTTGTTGGCAGCTATGGCATCTGTGTATAGACATCACAGAACCGTGGAACAATGTGGGGAACAAAACTGCTGATGCTGCAAATCTGAAATAAAGGCAAAATGCTGGAAACATTCAGCAGCCCAGGCAGCATCTGCAGAAAGAGAAACAGGTTTAACATTTCAGGTTGAAACATGTCAACGTGTCATTGGCCATCTTGAAGGGTCTTCAACCTGAAATGTTAACTCTCTCGCTTTCCACAGATGCTGCCTGAGCTGCTGAGTGTTTCCAGGATTGTAGAACATAGAACAGTACAGCACAAGAATAGGCCCTTAGGCCCACAATGTCTGTGCTGACCAAAATACCAATTTAAACTGCACATCTGCCAACATGTCCTTTTCCATCAATTTCCTGTCTGTTCATGTGCCTGTCTGAATGCCTCTTTAAATGCTGCTATCATATTTGCTTCCACCACCTCCCCTAGGATTTTCTGTTTGAATTGTGCAGCTGTAGAAGTCTTTAGCCTACAGCTGTGATATGACAATTACAATTCTGTTTTTAATGGCTATTAGGTAATTGCTTGCTTTATTTGCAGCTTGCTTCCAGAAACTCTGGTTGGTCCCAAGTGCTACATCCACCTGTTGGCCTTTTATCGACAATTACTTGCAGAAGCCCTTCTTAAAGACAGAATTAATATGCAAAGTGCTGGTGAGAATACTAGGCCAAAAGCCTTCATTATATCCAAATGTGAAAGTTACTGTGTTTTGGTGGGTTCCAACCTCTTAGACAGGGGAATTGCTCAGACTTAAGTATATTCCTTTATTTTAGATTCAGCTGATGGCTGATTCAATTTATGCAGTGAGCAGCTGAGCCAGCATCATGCTAGGATCAAACACTGGTTGGTGCTGCCAGCTAATCTCAGCCATAGAGAGCCAGGAGTATGACAATTGGCTGAAGTGCCTCTGCATTAGGGACAGGGAGTATTGGTCTGGTTTCCCGCTTTGATTATTTCCCAGTGCTCCTTTGCCTGAAATATGTCTCACTGAACAAATCATAGCTGTGCTTAATCTTACCCTCATTCATCATCAAGGTATACTTCTGAATTGCAGCCATTTGGTAAGCGAATGGATGAAAACTGGCACTTTAGCAAGTGAGAGGAAAGGGTGTATGGTAGTAAGAGTGAAACTTCATTGCTGCAGACACAAGTCCAAAATAGTCCTAATCTATAGCATTGGTAATTGGTGTTCATGATAAGGACTTTTTCTTAACAGTATTGACCAGTAGGTTGGTATTTTATCACTCTTCTCAGTAGTAAAAATAACTTACCGAGGGAGAACCAGTTCTGTCACATATTGGGGTAATCTGTTGCTCCAGAAATTTGGCATGTTAGGGTGAACCATAAGTACATCAATGGAAAGAATCAATTACACACATTGTTTTGGTCACAAAGGAATATGCTGTCATAGAGCTGTAGTGGTTTACAGTGCGGATGGAGAATCATTTTTCTACAAGTTTTTGTTGATTCTTTATAAGAGCAATCCAAAACCAATCTCAGTGCCCACTCTGTTCAATCAGTGGATTATACAGATAACAGACAATTATTCTTGTGTCTCTTTCTCAAAAAAAACATGCAATGACTGCCTTAGTCATTCCGTGTAGAAAGAAATTTGACCATATTTCTCACTCTCTTGCTAACAATTTTAAATGAATGAACCCACTCTATCCAGCTTCCATCATTGATTTGCCAACCACAGGAATTTTATGTTCTATTTACTGTACCAAACCCATTCATATTAACTCTCCTGGCTTTCGCAGCTGCACTTGAGTTAGTAGTGCCGTAACCCAGTGTTATCCCAGAAAGTTTCTGCAAAATGCACACTCCCTTCAGAATAATGGCTCCCAACTATAGTCAGTGCTTTATCAATAAGTTTGGTTTGATTACCTTAATAGATTATGTGCTTCCACTAGCTACATATTCCATCATGTTTCCCTATCAAGGCACTGCAACAATGATGTAACTTTAATCGGTAGAACAAATTACTGATTTCGGGACAGTTCTTGTGCCTTGTCTAATTTGCATTGCACAAAGCGATGTGAGATGTTAGAATAAAGCTCGCGTATTGGCATTGATTTTCCTTGTTTACATGCATTATAGATCTCATCTGTAACCCAGTGCTGGCAACGTTTTCAGAACTTGTGGAACAAACTGATATTGTAGATGCTCTAAGGGTAAGTCTTTTATTGCTGTTCTGCACTTTTTTTTCTGGCACAAAATCACAGATAGTTTTGGTAGCTTTAAAACTTGCATATGCCACTTCTAGAGCATTGCATGAGTCTGCTTACTTCTCACCAAATTACCAGTGGAACCTTTATTCATTCTTTTGTTACTTCAAGACGAGATTATTCCAATGCCCTCCTCCCTATTGTCGCGTGCTCCAATTTGCACAAATTCCCTAAATTATGTTCATGCATTATCCTTGTCCTCACTGACTTCCAAGAGGTTTTTTTCACCATTACAGAGTTCAAAATTCTTTCGTTAACAAATCCTTTTGTGGTTCCAGTCAGGCCTCCAATGCATTCAACTATTGCATTCAACTATTTCTACCTGCAGCGCTCCCGTTTAGGAGCAGGTCTTTTGGTTGCTTGGAGCAAAGTTGACCATATACAAATTGTTTCCTCAAAAAGTGAATTAAAAGTGTGTTGGTGGATTAATCGGAATAATATCCAATAGTCTGGCAAACCTACCAGTCCAGCACCACCAAAGCCCCAAAGGTGCTGGATTATTGGAGTTTTCCTGTAGTCTGGTGATTCATTTTTCTATGCTTGGGAATGTGTTAAAAACATTAGTAGTGCTATGGAAATTCAGGATGTTAAGGCACCCTTGAACTTATTTTTAAATACAAGTGTATCCCTGTTTGTAGGCTCTTAAGAATATGGATCGAAATAGAGAACAGTAGTAATTTGCACTTGTGTTGCTCCCAGGGACTTTCACTGAAGTACAAAAATTGAGATTGAACAGAAGTATTATGTATTAGGAACAAGAAATGAAAATGCTGCAAAATGCTGGGGTATCATATGTAGGAAAAAGAAACAGTTAACATTTCAGGTTGAAGACCCTTCTGATCATTATTGGCTATAATGGCCCTTTCTAAAGTCCTCCCCTAGTCCTACGTGGACTTTCATTACAGATTCTAATTCTGTTTATTTTGAGTTTAAACAAAACTCCAGTTATGTTTCTCGCTCTGATTTCTTTTCACTGACCCTGCGGGCTCATTGTTCACTGATTTAAAATAATCTCATTTGACAATGGGGGGAAATATTAAAAAAAATGCTTGTTATCTTAAGGGAATGAACACCTCAAATAATCAACGCTACTTCTTTCAGGACATCACTGATATCTTGTCACCATAGGAATTGGGTAGGAATATTATCTTTTACCGGCATCCATTTAAAAATTCAGTTTGCTTTCAACCTGAATATTCTAATGCTTGGAATGCGTTAAATACATCAGTGGTGCTCTTTTGCTCAAGAGCAATATTCTTGCGGGCAGGTTTGTTAGAACTTTTGGGGAAGGTTTAAACTAGTTTGGCAGGGGGATGGGAACCAGAGTGATAGGTCAGAGATTCATGTATTTAGTGTATAAGTAGATGCAGCGTGTAGAAAGACTGTGAGGAAGGATAGGCATTTAAAAGGACAAAATTGCAGTCAGTTGGATGGGCTGAAGTGTGCCTACCTTAATGCGAGAAGTATCAGGAACAAGGGTGATGAACTTAGAGCATGGGTAAGTACGTGGAACTACGACATTGTGGCCATTACAGAGACTTGGTTGTCACAAGGGCAGGAATGGCTGCTGGATATTCTGGGGTTTAGATGCTGCAAAAGGGATAGGGATGGAGGTATAAAAGGAGGGGGAGTGGCTTTGCTCATCAGGGACAGTGTCACAGCTGTAGAAAAGGAGGATGTCCTGGAGGGATCGTCTACTGAGTCAGTGTGGGTAGAAGTCAGAAACAGGAAGAGAGCGATCACTCTATTGGGAGTTTTGTACGGACCCCCCCCCCTCCCCCTCCCCCCCCCCCCCCCCCCCCCCCAATAGCAGCAGAGACACTGAGGAGCAGATCGGGAGGCAGATTTTGGAGAAGTGCAAAAATAACAGGGTTGTTGTCATGGGTGATTTCAACTTCCCTAATATTGATTGGCACCTCCTTAGTGTAAAGCGAATAGATGGGGCAGAGTTTGTTAGGTGTGTCCAGGAAGGATTCCTGACACAGTATGTGGACTGGCCGACTAGAAGAGAGGCCATACTGGACCTGGTACTAGGCAATGAACCTGATCAGGTTTCAGATCTCTCGGTGGGAGAGCATTTTGGAGACAGTGACCATAACTCCTTGACCTTTACCATAGCCTTGGAGACGGATAGGAGTAGACGATATTGGAAAGTATTTAATTGGGGGAGGGGGAATTATGATGCTATTAGGCAGGAACTTGGGAGAGTAAATTGGGAACAGTTGTTCTTGGGGAGGTGCACAACAGAGATGTGGAGGTTGTTTAAGGAGCACTTGCATGGGCCTCTGGATAGGTTTGTCCTATTGAGGCAGGGTAAGGATGGTAGAGTGAAGGAACCATGGTTGACAAAAGACATAGAATATCTTGTCAAGAGGAAGAAAGAAGCTTACCTAAGGTTTAGAAAGCATGGATCAAACAGGGTTCTGGAGAGTTGCAAGGTAGCCAGGAGGGAGCTTAAGAATGGATTTAGGAAAGCTAAAAGGTGGCATGAGAAGGCCTTGGCGAGTAGGATCAAGGAAAACCCCAAGGTATTCTACACGTATGTGAAGAATAGGAGGATGACTAGAGTGAGGGTAGGACCGATCAGGGATAAAAGAGGAACCGTGCCTGGAGTTCGAAGAGGTAGGGGAGGTCCTTAATGAATACTTTGCTTCAGTATTCACCAGTGAGAGAGACCTTGACGTTTGTGAGGATGGCGTACAACATGCTGATATGCTAGGGCATGTCGACGTGAGGAAAGAGGATGTGCTGGAACTTTTGAAAAGCATTAGGATAGATAAGTCACCGGGGCTGGATGGGATATATCCAAGGTTATTACGGGAAGCAAGGGAAGAGATTGCTGCACCTTTGGCGATGATCTTTGCATCTTCACTGGCTACAGGCCAGATGATTGCAAATGGTGGCAAATGTTGCTCCTTTGTTCAAGAAAGGGAGTAGGGACAATCCTTGGAATTATAGGCTGGTGAGTCTTATTTCAGTGGTGGGCAAATTACTGAAGAAGATTCTTAGAGACAGGATTTGTGGGCATTTGGAGAAGCAAAGGCTGATTAGGGACAGTCAGCATGGCTTAGTGAGGGGCAGGTCGTGCCTCATGAACCTGATTGAATTCTTTGAGGATGTGACAAAGCACATTGATGAAGGTCGAGCAGTGAATGTGGTGTACATGGATTTCAGTAAGGCATTTGATAAGGTTCCTCATGGAAGGCTCATTCAGAAAGTCAGGAGCCATGGGATCCAGGGAAACTTGGCTGTGTGGATTCAGAATTGGCTCACCCATAGAAGACAGAGGGTGGTTGTAGACAGAGCGTATTCTGCCTGGAGGCTGGTGACCAGTGGTATTCAGAAAGGATCTGTTCTAGGACCCCTTCTCTTTGTGATTTTTATACATGACTTGGATGAGGAAGTGGAAGGGTAGGTTAGTAAGTTTGCAGATGACACGAAGGTTGGTGGTGTTGTGGATAGTGTAGAAGGTTGCTGTAGGTTACAACAGGACATTGATAGGATGCAGAGCTGGGCTGAGAAGTAGCAGATGGAGTTCAACCCGGAAAAGTATGAAGTGATACTCTTTGGAAGATCAAATTTGAAGGCAGAATACAAGGTCAATGGCAGGACTCTTAGCAGTGTGGAGGAACAGAGGGATCTTGGGGTCCACGTCCATAGATCCCTCAAGGTTGCTGTGCAGGTTGATAGGGTTGTTAAGAATGTGTATGATGTGTTGACCTTCATTAGCTGGGTTATTGAGTTGAAGAGCTGCAAGGTAATGTTGCAGCTCTATAGAACTCTGGTTAGACCCACACTTGGAGTTCAGTTCTGGCCATTTTATTATAGGAAGGATGTGGAAGCTTTAGAGAGGATATAGAGGAGATTTACCAGGATGCTGCCTGGATTGGAGAGCATGTCTTATGTGGATAGGTTGAGTGAGCTGGGGCTTTTCTCTTTGGAGCGAAGGAGGATGAGAGGTGACTTGATAGAGGTGTACAAGATGATAAGAGGCAAAGATCAAATGGACAGTCAGAGACTTTTTCCCCAGGGTGAAAATGGCTAATACGAGGGGGCATAATTTTAAGGTGATTGGAGGAAGGCATGGGGGGGGGGGATGTCAGAGGCAAGTTTTTTTTTACACAGCGAGTGCTGGGCGCGTGGACCACGCTGCCAGCAGAGGTGGAGGAGGCAGATACATTAGGGACATTTAAGAAACTCTTGATAGCCACATGAATGATAGAAAAATGGAGGGCTATGTGGGAGGGAAGGGTTAGGTAGATCTTAGAGCAGGATAAAATGTCAGCACAACATTGTGGGCCGAAGGGTCTGTACTGTGCTGTAGTGTTCTATGTTCTATCTCCTACAAATGCTCTTTTGCTCAGGAGCTATCCAGTGATCCCTCTGAGACATTCAACAGAGGCATTGTATTTATTTACTTGAGGACCTGACAAGTTCACTCGAATCTCAATTGATCTCTTGTGGAATTTGCATAATGCTGGCAAGTCTTGCCTTGAGTTCAGCAATTGCTTCTCTCTTTACTTTCGATTCATTGATCTTCCACTGGATATGCTCTCTCGCTTCTACTTTGTGAAGGGAATATACAGCCCTGTCCTTTTAGACAACTCTCTTAATCTGGTCACATAGATGTCGGAGGATTTACTTCTCCAGTTCCCGCCAGTCAGCAACGAATTGATGTTGCTTGTTCTGGTGGCCCAATGCTTTAAACTAGCCACACCCAGGCACTGGATAATTCTGTGTCTATAAGTTTCTAGTTCATTGCCCACTCTGGAGGTGCAATATCATGCTGTGCTTCCCTTCTTTTATTAATGCTTGTATTCGAGCTACTATCAGTTACAGTTCCCAAGAGAAGGTCCACCAGTCTCTTCATTCTCAATAGCCATTTTCCTTCAATACTCACAGTTCCAAGGTGGCTTTAACTATATATAAAAAAAACAAACAGAAGGTAGCCCTGCCGTCACCTAAAGATTTTCATCTGTGCTGCAAACTTTTGGGTTACAAAACTTGTCCTGGTCTTTGCTATATGTTGCTTGACTTTTAATTATATTTTTGATGT
Organism: Pristis pectinata; assembly: GCF_009764475.1. Lineage (NCBI taxonomy): Eukaryota > Metazoa > Chordata > Chondrichthyes > Rhinopristiformes > Pristidae > Pristis > Pristis pectinata. The sequence goes on along the minus strand of NC_067414.1, from coordinate 87,422,767 downwards.
TTTTAAGGTAATGTTCAAAGTTTGTACTTGGATGAAGGCGCCAACTAAATTAAACCTTCGCGTTCCCAGTAGCTCTAGCAATTCTGTCAAACCTGCTACGTTCATCCTTATTTTATCTTATTTTAAAGCAGCATTGATTCATAACGATGTCTGAAAATGCTGATTATTCCCATTTGACCAAACTCATTACTTTAACTTAAACTGTATGTTAGTAAATGTAATGATTGGTTCTTCATTCACAAGATTCACTTTATATAGGACCAATAATCAACTTGTTTACTCTTTTTTAAGTATCCATGGAAACACTAGTTATCTGCCTTTATGTTTATGGCTATGTTTTTTCCTTCCTTATTAATCTTATAGTCATCTGTTGCTGCATTAGAGCAACAGGCAGATTTTTATGATATACTAGTAGTTTCATGATTACTAATATTGAAAGCAGTTTTGTTTTTTACATTCCACATTAGTTAATTAGCTGAATAAAAATTCCAGTGCTGCTGTACTGGGATTTGGACCTAAGCTTTGATAAGACTTGGAGACAAGTGATTCTGGTGAAACCCTACAAACAGTTACTGGTGTATAAGTGCTGTTTAATAGCACTTTATTCACCACACTATAGCTACTGTGTTTAAATTGACCTTTGTCAGAGCCAGTTGATTGCAGCCTCATTATGCATCTTAAATCACCTTGGTTTGCATGATAATGAAGAGTGCAGTGATAAGTACAGGGCCACTCTTGAACTTGCCTCAAGTGATTGGATTTGATTAGGTTAAACTCATTAACTACTGTTTCTTTCTGTGCAAAAAGCAATAGTGAAGATCTGAGATTTACAGTTTGCAATCAAATTATCCAGATTAATTTTAGTTGAGCATTTATGATCAAAGAGCATGCAGTTCTTTCAATACTATAGTGGTAATCTTATCATAAAAACAGAAAATGCTGGAAATACTTAGCAAGTCAGGGAGCATCTGTGAAAGAGAGTTATTGTTTCACTTCTGTACCACCACTACAATACCCAGTGTTATACAGTATATCCTTAACTTTTGCAGCTTTGTGAATTTGCAGCTCACCTTCCATTGGTTAAAGCAACTTGAAATTTAACAGGACAATGTGATGAGAGTAAATTAAGAGAGACTCTTGCCAGCAATTAGAATTGAATTTTTAAAATGAAAGCCATGTACTTAAGATAATCTGTGTTGTTTGTCTGTTGTTCTCTTTCCCATTCAGAGTAAACAAACTATTTAAAAAGGGGATAAAGTTCCAGGGGGAACACACTGCCAGGGGAGGTGGTAAAAGCAGATATAACAGCAACATCCTCTCTGTGGGGGAAAAAAAAACTTGCCTTGGAAACTTCCTTTAAACTTTCCCCTTGTCACCTTAAATCTATGCCCTCTAGTAATTGACATTTCCACCCAGGCAAATAGTCTCTGACTATCTACCCTATCTTTGCCTCTTATAACTTAATATTACTTCTATCATGTCACCCCTCAGCCTCCGACGTTCCAGAGAAAACAATCCAAGATTGTCCAGCCTCTCCTTATAGCTAAATACTCTCTAATCCAGGCAACATCCTGGTGAACCTTTTTGCACTTTTTCCAAAGCCTCCACATGTTTCCTGTAATGCAGCGACCAGAAAAGCGCACAGATGTAGCCTAACCAAAGTTTATACGGCTGCAACATGACTTCTCAACTTTTATACTTAATGTCCCAACCAATAAAGGCAAGTATACTGTATGCCTTCTTTACCACATTATGTACTTTCAGGGAGCTAAGGACTTGCACCCCAAGATCCCTTTGTGCATCAATGCTCCTAAGGGTCCTGCCATTTACTGTATACTTTCCACTTATGTTTGACCTCCCAAGGTGCAACACCTCACACTTGTCTGCGTTAAATGCCATCTGCCAATTCTCTGTACATATTTCCAACTGATCTATATCCTGTTGTATCCTTTGACAATCTTACTCACTATTCATAACTCTGCACAGAGCTCCAGTCAGTGTAAACCCCTCCACCGCTACCCGCTACTTTCTATGGCCAAGCCAATTTTGAATCCAATCTATCAAGTGTCCATGGATCCCAAGTGTCTTAATCTTCTGGTTCAGCCTACCATGAGGGACCTTATTAAAGTTCATGTATACAACATCCACTGCCCTACCCTCTTCAATCATCTTCGTCAACTCCTTTAAAAAAAAACTCAAAAGACATATCTGTCCCGTGTAAAACCATGCATATCTCTAATAAGTCCATGCTTTTCCAGATGTGTGTAAAGTCTATCCCTAAGAATATTCTGCAATAATTTCCCTACCACTGATATAGACTTTCTGGTCTATATTTTCCTGTTTGTCCCTGTTGCCCTTCTTAAACGTAGGAACAACGTTAGCTATTCTCCAGTCCTCTGGGAATTTGCCTGTTGCTAAAGAGGGATACAAAGATCTCTGTCAAGGCCCCAGCAGTCTCATCTCTTGTCTCTCCCAATAACCTGGCCTCGTCAGGCCCTGGGAACTTAACCACCTTGATGCTCTTCAAGACACCAGCATCACCTCCTTCTTGATATCAACATCCCTAGAATATCAACATACCCCCCCCCCCCGATCCCACTGTCCCCCCCCCCCCCCCCGTCCTTCTTCTTGTGAATATCGATGTGAAATACTTGTTTAGTAACTCGTCCATTTCCTCTGGCTCCAGGCATAAATTCCCTACTTTGTCCTTGCGTGGTTCTACACTCTCTCTAGTTACCCTCTTGTTTTTAATATATGTATAAAATTCCTTGGGATTCTTCCTAATCGTACTTGCCAAGAACATTTCATGGCCCCTTTAGCCCCTTTGATTCCCTATTTAAGTTTTTTCATACTCCCTTTATAGTCCTCAAGGGCCTGTCTGATTTCAGCTTCCTAAACCTTGCATATGCTTCCTCCTTCTTGTAGACTAAATTTACAACATTTCTCATTGTTCAAGTTTCCCAATACTTGTCATCCTTGTCTGCCTTCCTCACAGGAATGTATTGGGCCTGAATTCTGACCAGCTGGCCTTTTAAATGACTCCCATGTGTCAGACGTGGACTTGCCCAATAATGGCTGCTCCAAATCTGCACTCCCCAGCTCCTGCCTAATACTGTTGTAATTAGCTTTCCTCCTATTTAGCACTTTTCCCCGAGCCGCAGTCTTGTTCTTATCCATGACTTTCTGAAAACTTGTGGAGTTATGGTCACTATTCCCAAAATGCCCTCCCATTGAAACTCTGATCACCTGGCCAGGCTCATTTTGCAAATCAAGGTCTCGTATGGCCCTTTCCCAAGTTGGACTGTCAACATACTGTTTCAAGGAAGCCTCATGGATGCACCTAACATATTCATGGTAGTTATATTATCTGTGCATGTTAAGGTAAGTTTATTAAGTGTTACAATTTATATACTGTACTTACCTTTTTATTTCACTTCTGTACTTTCTGTACAGGATTCATGTCCAATTCTGGAACTTGTGCCCCATGAAAGTTAAGGGTTTACAGCACAATAACAGACACATGCTCGTCTGTACGACTGCATCTAGAGCTGAGTTTGTCTTTGGGTCCTAGCACTTGCCCGTGCTAGATGGCAATTTTGGGATGCTCCTTTTAAGAGTTGGGACTGATCTGGTGACTCCAGGGAACTGTTGGCAAGCTTATGGCTGGGGCAGTGTGGCGAGCAGCCAGATAGGACTGTAACGGACCTTGTGAGGCCACAGGAACAATTGTGGCCCAAACGTATATGTCGTGCATCAAGGATTTAAAGGCACTGTAAATTTTTAACTCCTTGCTTTGTAAATTACATCAATGCTTGTCCTTCAAAAGTACTTCATTGGCTGAAGAGCACTTTGGGACATCCTACAAGAGAAATGAAAAATATTACAGAAATGCAGGTGTACAGAAACATATCCTTTGCACTTTCTCTGACTTGTTCATTGGTTTGTGGCAGTGGTGTTCTGTTGATGCGAGTGCCTTTGCTTCTAAGGACAGTTACTTTTTTTTTAGATTTTATTCGCACTTTATTCAGACATGGAGAGTCTAAGATTTCATTGCCTGAGAACCTGTCTATTTGGTTGCTGTCTTCTGAACTGCCTTGACAGTAGGCACGCTGACATCCTATGTGGTAGCTTTGGCCTTCTGAGTCATTTTGGCAGCCCTGATTGCTTGTTCTTGTTGAGCCATGTACACTTCAGGTTTCTGATTCCTGTTAGCTATAATCTCATCCCGAGACACACCTGTAGTAACTCTGTGGAACTATGTAGGTGAGAGACGAGACAAAATGATGAATATTCCTCAGAAACTGCAAATCTGCATTTCAAACTTTGTGCACCTTGAGTCCAACTGTGCATTTAAAAGAAAGAAATTATTTGTGCCTTCAGCTGAGAAGGTCTCAATCATGGGATTCTCATTCTCACCTGGGATATACTCTCACCTGGGATTGCACAGTACTTGCACAGATCACTCAAATAGTGATAGACTCTTAATTCTACTTTCCTAATGGGTGTTTGAGGTTGATTAATTGATATTAATAAATTGATTTTCAGTTAGTGGATTGTATCACAGTTTGGCTGTATTCCAAGGGAGTTCTGATGTATTATTTAAACAAGCTCTTTCAGTATTTTGTTGGCAGTTTTGTAAATAGGAATAGGAATGAATGCTTTTGCTATTTTATAATATTGTAAGTGAAAGAAATTTCCTTCACCGATATTGATACCTGATTTGTTTCCCATTTGGCAGAGTGCGTGGTCTGAAAAGGAATTAACTGTGAAACGATCTGAGAAGGTAATTTTTATGAATAATTTTATTTGCATTTGATTTGCTTGTAAATTCACAATATTGCAATGTAATGCTAATTTAGAAAGAATAACAGGCTTTTGAGAGATTGCTAGTCCCTGTTACATTGTTATGTAAAAGTACCGGAGTGCAGGTTGCTTTGCTGAAGTAGGAGGAGGCACCAATAACAACAATCAGTTGCACTTGTATACTATCTTTAATGTCAACAAGCACCCCAGGCACTTAACAGGAATGTTACCTAACAAAATGTATCAGGTGAACAATCATCATGAAATAGCTCATGTGTGCCTCTTACTGATTATTCAAGAACAGCAAAATAACTGAAAAGGCAATACAACAAGGTTATAACTATTTGGCTCTTGATTCTGGAAGAGCTGTACTTTTGAAAACACAAAGTCTTTTTTCTCTAACTATTGTTCTGGGTCTGGTAGTCCAAAATCACTTCTCTGGTTAGGAAATCAAATTAGTTTTCAGAGTTGCAGAGACAATTGATAAGACAAAGGGAATAACTTTGGGGTGAAGCCTGGGTTTCCCAGATGATCTCAGTGTTTGCTGGTTAATGAGAGCAGTTAGAGAGAGGGAAAACAATCAAAGGGACGTGCTAAAGCTGTGAAATGTAGTCAAAGCTGTGAAATGTAGTCAGAGCTGTGGTTGAAACCTGAAACTAAAAGGAGAATGTAGAAATGTCCAGAATGGGGAGAATGGAATGGAATCGCTGCAGGAGGTAGGGTGAGAAGAAGTATAATCAAGGTAACTGTGGGAATCTTTGTGCTTGTAATGGATATTAGTCGCTAACCTGTCCCCTGAGATGGAGACAGAGAAATACAGAAAGAGAAGGGGCCCTGTGAAAGTGAGAGCAGAATGAAAGTTGACAGCAAAAGTAATAATTTTTGAATTATGTATGAGCAGAGGAAACAGTACCAATACAGTCACAAATGTACCAGAAAAGGAGTTGAGGGAGGAGGTCTGAGCTGGACTGAAAACAAGGAATGTTCCATGTATTCCATGAAGATACAGTTTTAGCTTGGATCCATGCAAGCTTCCATACCTTTGATCTGGAGAAAGTGAGTGGAGTTATTCCATGTAAGAACAAGTTCAGCCAAGCACGTGTGTGTTGGTGGAGGGGAAATAGTTGGGCCTCTCAGACCATCCTGCTGTGGAGTGGAGCTGTCGAGGAATTGCATGTCAGTGATAAAGGTGAGCTGGCTGGGTCAAGGAACTGGTGGAGGGCATCAGAGGTGTTTTGAATGTAAGTGGGAAGGGGCTGTCCTGGGGAAAAGGAATGGAATCAAGGTAGCAAGAATTAGATTTAGTGGGAGAAGAGCATGCTGAAACAATAGCCAATCCTACTTGTGGATTTTGGTGAGGAGGTGGAAGCAGGTTAAGGGACTATGAAGCAGGAGGCTGTGGAGGGAAGATCCTGGAGAAATGAAGTCAGTGACTATCTGGGAGACAATGGCATGATGTTAAGTGGTGGGGCCGTATTTTCTTATTTTCCTGACAGCTAGGAAGTAGGTCATTCAGCCCATTGAGTCTATGTTGGCTTTCTCACCAATCAGATCAGTCCCATTCCCCTGCAACTATTCTAAGTTAATGCCCAGTATCCTCTTGTGCTTCTACCACCAATCACCAGGGTTAATTTACAGTAGCCAATTAACCTACCAGCATGTCTTTGGGATGTGGCTAAAACCAGCTCACCAGGAGATTGGAATCCAGAGAGAGGGATATGAGGAGGTGTCTGAGAACTGGCATTTGGCCTCTGGGAGCTAGAGGTCAAGCCATCTTGCCAGATCACACTGCACCACTCTTGTTGGTTGATTCAAGGGGGATATCAGGGTTGGTCCATAATCGGTGGAGTGCTGCATTCAGAAGGGAGTAGGTTAAAGTGAGTAAGCTGAGTGGAAATATTGGGATGGTCGATGTCACGTTGACAGGTAGCAATGAATAGATTAGAGAAAGTAACAGGGCTAAAGGAAGTGTTTCTGTTGATCAGGAGTTCTCGAGATGGAATCTCCCCAGAATTGTTGAAGAGTCTTTGACCTGAACCGTTAACTTTGTTTCTCTCTCTACCTCTGTTTCTATCTCTGATCTGCTTAGTGTTACCAGCATTTCCTGTTTTTACTTCAGAGTTCTAGCATCAGCAGTTTTTTTTTCTTGATTTTCAGTTAGTTGGAGCAGAGGTGATGTTTCAACCTGCCAATAATCTCTAATGCATTTCCACTGACAAAATGACGATTATTGCACTTTGCATGTTGTATAGATTGTGCCTTAAGCCATGTTGTCAGCAAATGGAATTTATCACTGAATAAGCAACTATACAAGGCAAACCAGACTGCTGCAGATTGCAGGTATTGTGACTATGGCCACTATACAGGACACTGACCACAGCTTGTAAAATGAAGAGCAAACATGAGTCCATGGAACAAGCCCATCTGCCTGGGGATTACTACAGTGGGACATTAAACAAAGCCACAGCCCACCAATATATTAAATAAAAAATACTAAGTTCTTTTTAAATACAATGACACTTATTTCCTCAACCACCCTTCCAGACTTGGAATTTTTTTTCTCAGCTCTCATTTGATTCGGTTACTTCAACTCTATGCCCCTGTCTGCAAAGAGAACTATATCCTTCCTACCCTTTCTATCTTGTCTTCTCAACCTAATTAAACATCTCCTCAAGCTTCGACATTCCTTTTTGTAAAAATCCTTGGACTAGTATATTTCCTCATAATTAAAATAAATGAATGATTGCCACTATCTTAAGGGACATGTGGACGTGCATGTCAAGGACAAAAACAGAAAATGTTGGAAAAACTCTAGGTCGGGCAGCATCTGTGGAAAGAGAAACAGTCAACATTTGGGTATACAACCCTTCATCTTTTCACAGATGGACTCTGACTCGCTGAGTTTTTGCAGAATTTTCTGTTTTTATTTCATATTCACAGCATGTGCAATTTTTTGATTTTCATGCACGTCAAGGACTCTGTTGTTCTGCACCACTCAACGTACTACCATTCATTGTGCATTCTTTTTTCCTCACTGCCAAATTTTGAATAAATGTAATACTATACATAGGTTTTCTTCTTGGGCAGTCCCTTGAATTAAGAATGACTTCCTTCCACTCCACTTTTGTGGGTTCTAAGGTAGCTGATGAGATCATTATGGGAACTGCAGAATATTCCACTAATCGTGTAGGCGGTGGCCAATGGGACATGTAGACACCTAGCTTGCGAGGTGGCATATTCCTTCTGCCACTTAAGCAGAGCTTCTGCATGCTCCTGATGTATGACCCCAATAACAGCCTGAATGCTGCTTCTCCATTTTGAGCGGTCATGGGTTAGAGGTTCCAAGCAGATGGTGAGGATGTTGCACCTCAGCAAAGAAGCTTTGAGCACACCCTTCTGTCTTTTTCTCAGTCTGCTTGGTAATCTGCTTCTATGGCAAGAATGTAAAAGATATTTATCATTAAGGATATGCTGTTTCCAATTGCTTAAGTTTCTAAAACTGGTTTGGTTCCACAATATCACATATTGTTCTCAGGGAGGCAAACTTCTAAACCACGTATCTGACTTTGGCTTCTGGTTTTGTGATGTGATAACATCGGTGCCACAATACATTCCACAGATGTTTGTCTAATTGTATTGGATCCATGGAGTTAAAGATCTAATACAACCTGCAGTCTTGTTTAAACTTGTCTGCTGCTGGAATTCTATTTCTCCCACAAGTAAAACTTTATAGAGATTTAAAGAAAAAAACATAAACTCCATTGATGTATCTTTAGGGTTGCACTGTCACTTATGTATTGCTAAGAAATGGAAAAGTATGCAGATGGGAAAGTACAAATACAATCTCACTGTTTCTTTAGACTTTTTTAAATATATTTCCCCAAATCTGCCAGTACTAGATTCTAATCAATTGTTTATTTTGTATTAGCAGGATACACCAGTTAAGGGTTTGTTGTTTTGATCAAAGTTGTACCTGCAGGATGCTGTTCAATCCAGATAGGATTTTAAAATGTTTTTAATACTTTACATATTTTGATGACTAAGTTGCAAAAGAATTGCTGTTTAAATGAATGTTAAAGATGTCTTATCCTCACAGAAGTAGCTCACACTTTAATTCTGTTCTTTACAGAGAGATGAAGAATTTATGAAGCATTTATTTGTCCAAGTGTACCATGACAGTGTATACCCTCTTCTTCGTTCTACAACTCTCCCAGCAAACAAATGGGCTGATGAGGAAGTTGAAATTAGCCGATGGAAGGACATAGCTAATTTTTTACAACAAACCCAAGAGAAAAATGGCTCACTTTACAGCTTACTTTCTCCAGAGCATGCCTATCATGTTTTTGATATTTCAGAAATAAGCTATGATTTCCTGGGAGTGACTCAAAAGGCTGTTTCATCAACAGAGCCACAAGCCTGTCTATAAATGAGAATGGTATTATTTAAGGCTGGTCATCAAACATTTAATAATTGGGAGAAAGGGAATGAAAATAACCAAAGATTGCCATTTTAGTTTTATCCTTATAAGCTCAGTGACTGTTGCTATGATGGTGGTATTTCTGCATGATTTTAAGTTGTCAAAGGGCTCTTTTCCCGCTAAGATCTGTCCTGGTATTTCACCAGGTACTGTTTGCAGGTAATATTTCTCTGTATCCTTTTGTACTCTTTTCAAATCCTCATCCATCCATTTTAAATTATCTTGTTGTTTCTGCTGCAATAGTCGCTGTTAGTAATACCTTTCATGTAAGAAATAGGAGCAGGGTTAGACAAATGGCCCCTTCGAACCTGCTCTGCTATCATCAAGATCATGCCTGATCTACTTCAATACCATTTTCTGCACTGTTCCCATATCCATTGATTCCCATAATGTCCAGAGTTCTATTGATTCCTGTTTTTGAATGAACTCACTGAGCTTCCACAGCCTTCCCAATATTCATCGGTAATTAGCAAATATTTGGCCATAAACCTTCCCAAAACTTTTCATTATCTTAGAAACCTTTTTCAGATTTCCTACTGAAACCATCTCTGTTCCTTTGGGGGGTGGGGGGGGGGGTGGAGGAATTTGTGATTTTCTTCATAATTATTACACCTTGCACAAATTCTGTGTAAACTTCACCATACTGTTTCTACTTTTTTTTTAAAGTCCATCCTATAATAATGTGCACTGAAGCTCAATCTTGGTAATGTAGGCAAAGTAGCATCTTGTTCCACATTTATCCACATTGGGATTTGAACCTATGACCATTGGGTTGCTAGTTTAAAATCAAAGCCAGTCAACTGCTACACGCAGACACAAATTTGTAGCTGCACACGATAATAGAGGTATGTTGTGTGACTGAGTAGACAAATGACAATTTAGTATCTTATGGATGTATTGTAAAAATCAGATACAATGTTCCTTGTTTTTGAGAGGCCTTACTTATAGAACCCTTGTATTTATTTTAAAAAAAAGAAAGCTTTGCTGGCACGTTTTATATTGACCAGGGAGTGCGAGAATATGATAGTTCCTTGTTTCAAGCTTTTCATCTTAAAAGTGTATATTTGTACAGTTGACTTTTTTACCATAAGTATGAAGGTACTTTGTGCACTTAGATAAGTGATGGCTGGTCTTTTAAGGAATGTTATAAAAATTGTAATGATTAAAATCAACATATTTGGGAGAAAAAATGTTCTATATCCTTGAAACAAAGGAACTGTACATTTTCATGAATTATTATAGAGTGTATTTGTGACAGTAGTGCACAGCTAGAAAGAATATTTCTTAGCTTAGACATCTGAGGTGGAAAGTGGACTGGTATTTTTTCTTTGAATCCATGACTTGTATTTATCAGAGCAATTAACCAATTCTTTTCCAATTTATTGCTACAATCCATCTCAGGTAAGCAACACAATCTGATGTCCACAGAGACACGAGATTCTGCAGATTCTGGAATCTGGAGCATAACACACAAAATGCTGGAGGAACTTCGGGTCTTGATAAAGGGTCTCGACCTGAAACGTCAACTGTTTACTTCTCTCTATAGATGCTGCCTGACCTGCTGAGTTCCTCCAGTGTTTTGTGTTTTGTTACAATTTGATGTCCAATCTTTTCATCATTTTTTTTTTCCAAACTTTATCACATTTCCTGTGAAGCATTTACTTTATTTATTGCTGTGATTTATTTCTTGAGCTTGATGAAAGAGGAGCTCATTTTTTGATGTACCGTCTTCTCTATAGAAATTCAGGTTCAATGAGTGAGATTAACTATGAATGACCCTGTGTGTCCTCCTGTAGTGTGCCCTCACATTTATTTAATTGTGTTGGGATGATGATACACAAAGGCAATTTAGTCTAACTACAGCAAACTTGTCACGTATAACACCTGCACAGTCCTGAAGGTTGTTGCAATTTTTGTTGAACACATTGTCTGAAACATGCCTTTCCTGCCCCTGCTTTTCCCATTCCCATGATGATTAAAATAAGATAGCAGACAAAGCCCAGGTACTACAAAACACTCAAAGTACACATTGGGTTCCTGGGCAAGCTAACGGCTTGCTGGGCAAGCTTTGTTCTATTTTTTTTAAAACAAGGTCCCTATTGTGCACTAGATGCTTTCATTTGTGTTACTTTATCTCAGAACTGAGGATATAAACCTATGTGAGTCAATTTTAACAAAGTAAACCTGGGAGTCTGCATGAAGACACCAATCCCCTGTAATCTAAACTGCGGTACCCTGAATAAAACACCTACCTAGAGCTCTTAACCTGGGGTGTGGGGCATGCATACTGATGGCAGGGAGTGGCATATAAGCTTTTTCTTCATTCGTGCACAGGATGGTCAGCATTTAATGCACATTCCCTAACTGCATTGAGTAGATGTCAAGCTGCAGAAGAAGCCAAATGGGCATGCTGTCCCTTGGGATCAACATATTTTTGCTGTGGGATTCAGAGTCATTCACCAGGCATTGAGCAGGGCAAGGAGACAGAGGATGGGCCTCTATGGCAATTGGTGGAAGAAGAAAGGAGAAGAAACCAGTAAAGCCTCCCACTCTGCAGTATGCATCTGAATAAGGGAAGTGATGGAGACCCTTGACTTATGGAGAGAGAAATTCATCTCCATGGATAGAGAGGAGCAACTAGTGCAGGCTCAGGGATTTACTGACAGTGCAAGCTCCCACACGGTGCATTGCTGATGTATTGCACCCACCTCACAAAGATCTCCACAAACACTATGGACCTTCACCAGAGCATTAAGAGGTTTCAATCATTCTATGCCCAAATCATGTGTGAATTTGGTCAATGCAGGACTTGAGGACTTGCATGATTCCTTTAAAATTGCAGTAACTGAACCCACTATATTACAGCTAGTGCCTGTGGAGGGGCAAGCATTGTCCTCGTTATGTCTGACTCTTTGCATTGGTCAGATCAAGAACAAGAACAGAACACCCTCACAATGAGAGACGTTGAGGGGCAGCTGTGGGGAAAACCACCAGATCCTGTGGAAAGTCTGAGCTCATATAATGAGAGTCTCTGTGTCCATGAGTGGCATGACCTGAACAACATGGGCAAATAACGTTTGTACTGTGGAAGTGACGGTCAATGACCCTCTCCAACAAAAGTGATTCTAACCACTTTCCCTTGGCATTCAGTGGTAGCGCCATCACTGAATCCCACAGAGTCCTGATGAAGGGTTTGGACCCGAAATGTAGACTGTTTATTTGCCCCTTTGGATACTGCCTGATCTGCTGCATTACACCAACAATACTCAAGAAGCTCAACATCATCCAGGACAAAGAAGCACAATTGATTGGCAGCTCAACGAGCACCCTGAAGTTTTTCTTCCACCGCTATTCCCTCTCCACCCGCCACAAGCACTATCTTCAAAATGCACTGCAGAAACTCACTGAGATTTTTCAACTTTCACCACTTGGAAGAACAGGGCAGTGGAACGCGAGAACATCACCTCCTGCAACCTCATTTCAAAATTACACAGCACCCTGATGGGGTTGAGATCCTGGAACCTGCTGGTTCATGCAACAGTGTTTCAATGAGTCATAAAGCACGAAACGGGCCCCTTGCCCAATGAATGTGCACTGACCATCCACCACCTAATTACAGTAATCCTATTTTACTCTCCCTACATTCCAATCAACTCCCCCCCCCCCCCCCCCCCCCCACCGATTCAACTTCTCACTAATACATTACAGGCAATTTACGGTACTCTTTTAACCTAGCAATTTGCACAGCTTTGGGATGTGGGAGGAATCCCATGAGGTCACTGGGAGAACGTGCAAACACCAAACAGACAGCACTGGAGATCAGGATTGAACTCGGCTGCTGGAGCTGTGAGTCAGCAGTTTTCCCCGTAATTATATCATCAGAAGTAGCTTTATCACATGCTCTGCCATGGTTCAAGAAGATGGCTTGCCATTTTCTTCTCAAGGAGAGTTTGGAATTGGGCTTTGCTAATGATGTCTGTATCTTGCGAGTGAATAAAAATATAATGGAAGTATTCTTCATTCCAGAGAAGTCCCTGTATTACCTTTCCTTCATTACTTAACATCACAGTGTCGTCTTGAATGCAAAATCCAAATAAATTATAATTCCAAATTGCGTATGGCATCTAATCAAACTTGAAACCATATCATTGATGAGACACTCTTGTATATACCTCTTATCTGTCTACTGCTCACATTTACCAAACCTCCTGCCATCCAGTTCTCCACCAATGACTGCAGACAAGCTGATGGAGAACTGGGTAAGAGCACATCAGCTGCACACTTGCTGTAGAAAAGGCTGCAAATGGCTCAGAGGGGCAGCCTTGAGGTCTGTGTCCAGATGGAATGACTTTGGGCTACATCGTCTCACCACAAACAATAGTAGTCTGAGTTAGCTGGCTGAATGATGCACCAATGAAACAGTGGTGCTGAGATCATACATGCTGTCATACTGGGGATGGACTACCAATTCTTGGTCCCATGGAGACACTGTCATTGATCTGGAGAGTGGTGCCTCAGCAATCTCAGTGATCTGTTGGAGGATGGATTGCTGAAGTGTCATGATATCCTCCAAGCCCCTTTCAACACTGGTGTCCAGAGCCATGGTGGGCTTGGACTGAAGAAAGGTGAACTTGCATGCCAGAAATCAGACCTATAGGTCGGATAGCTTCTGATATTACTTCATTGGTAGCTCCACCACCATCAATTGGTGCATCATGGTTGGGTCGACAAATGGTGAAACAAAGCTAGCTGAAATAAAGCTAGATGCAACTTCCATGCTGGAAGGGATCGGTTTCAGGCTTTGCACACAACCATGCACAATGTTAGCAGCAGACTCCCCAGTGCTACTTGACATTTCATGTATGTTGTCAGGCAGGCTTACTCTTGCCCTCAGCATCACACTCTGCACATCCGCCAGCCTTTGTCTAAGCCTGCTCCATCAAAGTTTTGCTGCAGAGCACAAGTAAGACAAATATGGGGCAAGTTATAGACAAAGTGATGGACAATGAGATGCTTGAAGCAATGTCAGTGCAGGCAAGCAAAAACTTTAGTACTACACTGGAGTGTCAGCCTAGATTTTCAGCTCATCTCTGGAGACCTGAGTCCAAAGATTTGCTATTCAGAAACTGGAGCGTTAACTGCTGACTCACTAATGCCTCTGATTCCTCAGGAGGCCAAAGAAATTTGGGATTTCCCCTTTGACTCTCACCAATTTTCATCGATGTACCATAGCATCCTATCCAGATGCATCACAGCCTGGTATGGCAACTGCTCTGCCCATGACTGCAAGAAACTGCAGAGAGTTGTGGACACAGTTCAGCACATCATGGAAACCAGCCTCCCCTCCATGGACTCTGTCTACACTTGCTGCTTCAGTAAAGCAGCCAGCATAATAAAAGATCCCACCCACCCCACACATTCTCTGTTCTCCCCCTTTCCATTGGGCAGAAGATACGAAAGGCTGAAAGCACGTACCATCAGGCTCAAGGACAGCTTCTATCCCGCTGTTATAAGACTATTGAATGGTTCCCTAGTATAATAAGATGGACCCTAGACCTCACAATCTACCTCATTGTGACCTTGCACCTTACTGTCTACCTGCACTGCACTTTCTCTGTACTGTAACACTTTATTCTGCACTCTGTTATTGTTTTCCCTTGTACTACCTCAATGCACTGTTGTAATGAATTCATCTGTATGGATGGTATGCAAGATAAGTTTTTCACTGTACCTTGGTACATGTGACAATAATAAACCAACTTACAGTCAACACCATGTCAAGTTTTCTTGAAAGCAAACTGTATCAAGATCTCTTATTGATTTAGCAATATCTATAGAGCATCAAAGGGCATGATAAATACTTATGCATTAAAAAAAGTTATTTCTGACTGGGCATGGGAATGAAAATGCAAACCATACCAGGACTGGCAGAATGATCAGAGGTAAGAACTGGCAGTGAGAAAGCACACATTGTAGGGAAATAATTTAAATGAATTCAGCACAACATGTTCTCACCACACATCCTCTGTATCACCCTCCAGAATATGAATGTTGGAAGGTGGGGGTGGTGTTTATGTATAGGAGTGTCAAGCTATAATGAGCTGATTGGAATGCCTTGCATAGTCAAAGTGATCCCAACAGATTTCAATTTGATTGTTGAGGAATGCAAACTGTCAGTGGTACGAGAAAAACAAGATACCTGTGTTATTTTAATGTTGCTGATCCTTATCGAAGGGCTTTTGAAAGAAACTAGGTAGCGCAGGCACCACTGATGCCTCAAGGACTGTTGTCAAGATATAATTCACCATATATAGAAAGATTAGACTCTTCATGTGACATGGAACCGGTTTGCACTGCATGTTCTGGAAAAGGTTAAAGAGGGAAAAATTTTCACGCTCCAAAGACTACTGTTTGTATACCCAAGTATATGCAGCATTTGCATTGGCTCGTAAATTTTTAAAGTTCCTTTTACCTGACATTTCTATAATTAATTTAAACAGAAAAATGTTGAATGAGATTATCCCATCCATACTCTGGGACATAGCTTGTTTTGCCTTCAGTCTTGTGTGGTTCTGTTATACCTGTTCATTTAAACTGTTCAGTTAACAGTACCTTTATGATTCCAGCACTGTAGTTGTACACACTTGAACCACATTCATTGCCAAAACTTAGATGAGATATCAGTGGTAAGACAGTGTTAAGGCAAGGAGGCAATGCCAAGACTGAAGGAACGTGTGTTGTGTGTTTATAATTCAACTTTAAGTCAGCTTTCAACTGAATTGTTTTTCCTTGAGTCATAATGGAACTTTTTGTTGCAACCTTTTATTGACTTGTCTCAGTTTCTCTCCTCTTGTGATACTCGGCAAATGTTTAAGATAAGATAAGATCTTTATTAGTCACATGTACATCGAAACACACAGTGAAATACATCCTTTTGCGTAGTGTTCTGGGGGCAGCCTGCAAGCATCACCACGTTTCCGGCGCCAGCATCCGGAACACAGGTAGGAGATTCAGTTATGACCATCAAAAGGAAGTGAGTCAGTACTACAAAGAAAATAAAAATTCTAGGCCTTGCTGGAAAAGACAGAGACTAGGATTGGCGGCCTTGCTCATTGAGAAAGCTGATACTAATTGAATGGCATCCTTCTGTGCTTTTACCATATTCAGATCTTTATGAAAGCTGTTCTAGTAATACAAACCTTAGTGAATCCAAATGCTATTCCTATATACAATGGGAGTAAACAGAGACACTTTGCTACTGGAGGTTTCTTGGTTCTTGAAACAAAAACAGATTTGTTGTTTAGATTAAATTGAACTCAGAATCGTAGGCATGATTAAACTCAATAGGGTATCAAGATTCTTGCTCATTAGATCATGACATTAATCCATTCATACTTTTGATTATTTACTCCCCTAATATATAATGCCAAAGAAGCTTTTTGATGTAGAACCTTTTAGCATATGAAGATTTTTTAGCGGAAAATTTTGTGTTGGTTCTTTCATAGAGAACCAGCAGACGGCTTTAAGCTAGATAAATCTCTCATACAGCTACCTCCAATTAATCTCACCATCTTGTTCAAGACAGAGATAAATAGATATAAGAGTGATATAGCACGTAGTACTGCTACTTTAGCTCCAGTCAATCTGGTTTGAACCTGACCTCTGCTGTTGTTTGTGCAGAGATTGCACGTACTCGATCCACTGCACTCACCTGCCTAACCACCCAACAATGCTCTGGTTTCCTCCCACATTTCAAAGATATGCTGACTAGTTGGTTAATTGCCCACTGTAAATTACCCTTAGCATAGGTGGGTGTTAAGAGAATTAGGAGAGACTTAATGGGCATGTGAAAGAGAGTAGGTTATTGGGAAATCATTTGGGGAAGGACTGTTTTGGGAGTTGGCACAGACTTGATGGGCCAAAAGGCCTTCTTTAATGTTGCATGGAAATATAAATATGATATTTTGACTGGTTGTGTGTATCAAGCAGGAAGCTAGAGTTTAGGCCAGCAATCAGATCAGTCATGATCTTACTGAATGGCAGATCAGGCTGGAGAGGGCACATGGCCCACTCTGGTCCAATTTTTTTAAATCTTCCCTGCAGTCCTGCAGTTTTTTTCTTTGTTTTCCATTATGAATCCAGATCCCTTCAGAAAATTATTGTTGAATCTGATTCCATCAACCTTTCAAGTTCATTCCCGCTCATAAATGCATTCTTCTTAAAGAAATTCCAGTAACCCCAATCTTCTTAAATCAGTGCCCTTTGTTTATTGACCCTTCTATCAGTGGGTATAGCCATTCCCTATCAATTCTGGGAGGCATCATGGCGCAGTTGGTAGAGCTGTCGCCTCATTCCTGGGCTCAATCGTGACCTCTAAAGCCACCTCTGTGGTGTTTGAACATATTCTCTGTGATTGTGCGGATTTCTTCTGGGTGCTCCAGTTTCCTCTCACATCCCAAAAACTTGTAGGTTGTGGGTTTATTGGCCACTGTAAATTGGCCCCAAGTGTGCAGGTTAGTGGTAAAATCTGAGGGGAGGTGATGGAAATGTGGTGATGGGGGAAATAAAGTGGAATTAGTGTAGGATTGGTGTAAATGAGTGCTTGGTAGTTGAATGTAGACCTGGTGGACCAAAGGGCTTGTTTCTGCGCTGTTTGATTATGAGGTGCATGATCAAAAGCTCAGTCAAAGAGATGGGTTGTAAGGAGATTCTTAAAGGAAGATAGGTAAGGAATTTAAGAGTCGAAGGTCTCATTGAATGCAAGCTTATTTACACTTTAGGAAGGAGAGTGGATACAAAAATTCTGGATTCGTTCCAGCAGCAATTTGTTAATGAGACATAGATTTCTTTTTCTGACTAGGTGAATTAAGACAATCCATAACTTTTAACCTATAACTTCTCAGTGATCTTTTGAATTATTTTAAAGGTTAACTTTTTTCATGCTGTTGCATGTCTGTCAATTTCTGTGCTACTGAGCACCTTTTAAATCTCTATATAAAATATGCACCACCTTATCAATGACCCTACTCACAGCCTGTGGTCAGGCAACGGAATGTCCTTGTGCTTGGTTTGAAATGGGCTCGAATGGATGTCTGGGTTGCTTCTCATTCTCATTGTTACAGTTTCAGGATATTTGTGGAACAGTCAAGATTCACCCCTATTTAGTAAGTTGTTTTGCTTTAGCCTATTACCACCACTTAGAACAATGTCAGTTTCCAAATATATATATGAACATACAGATTAGGTGCAGGAA
Source organism: Pristis pectinata (assembly GCF_009764475.1). NCBI lineage: Eukaryota > Metazoa > Chordata > Chondrichthyes > Rhinopristiformes > Pristidae > Pristis > Pristis pectinata. The sequence goes on along the minus strand of NC_067414.1, from coordinate 87,404,234 downwards.
TAGGCACTTGGCCTCTCAAGCCTGCTCCACCATTCAATCAGATCATGGCTGATCTGTGCGTAACTTCAACTCATCATCCCTGTGTACCCTTGGTAGCCTTTCACCACCTTGCTTATGAGCATCTATCTACCTCTGCTTCAAAAATATTCATAGCCTGCTTCCACTGCCCTTTGAGGAAGAGAGTTCCAAAAACTCATGACCCTCTGAGAGAAAACAAACATTTCATCCTTGTCATAAATGGGCAACCCTTTATTTTAAGACAGTAATCCCTAGTTCTATGTTCTCCCACAAGAGGAAATGTCCTCTCCACATCCACCCTGTATATTCAATTCGAAAGGACACCCAAGCTGAAATGAGATTAAATCACTTTCCTGCACTTAATATACAGAATGGTACATCTTTGGTTCAATAACTAATCTAATTGATTGGCTCACCTTATGTATTATGAGCAACCAAACATAACTTTATTCAATGGTTTTAAAGAAAAGAATGCTTTGCCAACTATAATGTAAAAATGTCTTCCCGACCTAGAAGTACAAGAATCTAAACTTGTCAAGGAACATGATCCCTGTGCACCCTAGGGTTGATCTGCTTCTGTCCTCCATAGACTACCAAAATTCTATTCTTTGGCACAGTGTATCCTTTGCATATAATATTTCTGATCTACATTGGCTCCTAGTCTATCAGTAGATCAAGTTTACAATTTATGAGATCCAGTTCACAAGATCACAAGACAAGAGAGCAAAAGTAGGCCATTCGGCCCATCGAGTCTGCTTCAAGGAAAAGGGAAAAAAGAAAAAGAAATGAGAAATGGGGGGGGAGGAAAAAAAACTATTCTAATCCCAATTTCCGGCCTTATCCCCATATCCCTTGATACCCCGACTATTTAGATATCTATCTATCTCTTCCTTAAACGCCTCCAGTGATTTGGCCTCCACTGCTGTACCTGGCAAGGAATTCCACAAATTAACCACCCTCTGGCTAAAGAAATTTCTCCTCATCTCTGTTTTAAACCTGTACCCTCTAATTCTAAGATTGTGCCCTCTGGTCCTGGACTCACCCACCAAGGGAAACAGCCTAGCCACATCTACTCTGTCCATTCCTTTCAACATTTTAAATGTCTCTGTGAAGTCCCCTCTCATTCTTCTGTACTCCAGTGAGTACAGTCTAAGAGCCGACAAACACTCATCATATGTAAGCCCTTTCATTCCGGGAATCATTCTCATAAATCTCCTCTGAACCTTCTCCAACATCAGCACATCCTTCCTAAGATATGGGGCCCAAAACTGTGCACAGTATTCCAAATGAGGCCTCACTAGTGCCCCATAGATCCTCATCAACACTTCCTTACTTTTATACACTATACCTCTCGAAATGAATGCCAACATAGCATTCGCTTTCTTTACCACCGATCTGACCTGGTGGTTAACCTTTAAGGTATCCTGCACGAGTACCCCCAAGTCCCTTTGTACTTATGTACTTTGAATTTTCTCTCCTTCTAGATAATAATCTGCCCGTTTATTTCTGTTTCCAAAGTGTACAACTGCACATTTCTCGACATTGAATCTCATCTGCCATTTCCTTGCCCATCCTCCTAAACTATCTAGGTCTCTCTGCAACCTTCCTGTCTCCTCAATACTCCCTACTCCTCCACCTATTTTGGTGTTATCCGCAAACTTAGCCACAAATCCATTTACCAGTTTGTTGATAAATTTCCTTTTAAGCTCTCTTTTTTAAGCTAAAACTGCTACTTAGATGCAAGTTGTTATTTAGGGATCTTAGGGATTGTGATCTGATTCAAGGAAAGGGATTGCACACTCATTCATGACATTTTTAGAAGAAGCAGTAACAGGAGGTTATAACACCCATCTGATGAACTACAATGTGAGTTACCAACTGTAGAAGTCCTTATTCTACCTGTAAACAATGTTTTACCTAAAATTGAAGCTAAATTTGATGCAAATAACTTGACTTGAAAACACATTGGATAGCATTGCACTAATTGTTACGTTTCAGTGACCACAAATTGCATTTGCAATTTTACAAAGTGGATCTGCGAATGTCAGCAAACAAATATGCACTGGACCCATATAAGAACCAGAAGCAGGAGTTAATCAGTGTGGTGCTGTTCAGTAGGATCACAGCTGATCTTCTATCTTACTTCTACATTTCCACCTGTTCCTACATCTTGTAATCTAAATAATCTATCTCAGAAATTTCTTCCCTGGATCTGTAATCTCATTCAGTCCTGGAACCCTCCAAAATATCTGCTATAATTTTGTATTATTGTCTTTATTGGATTCAGCCACTGCACCATCATTGGCCATACTTTCAACAGCCAGGCCTTAACATTTGGAATTCCATTTCCTAATCCTCTTTGCCTCTCTACCTCAGCTACTTACAAGGCATACCTTTAGATCATCTGCTTTGATGCCTTGTTATATGGCTTGGATGGCGATAAATTTAGGTTGCTGTCTCTCCTGTCAGGTGGCTTGCACTGGAAGAATAGCACCAATGCTGTCTGCAAAATCCTCCAAATGTGCAGGTAAGATAAGCAAATCAAAGTTATCATCCTCCCCCAGACTAACATCTCCAGCACTGAGGCCCTAGTTACGCTTAATCTGCTACATTGAGCAGGACACGTCATTCACAAGCCCAACACTGGGGGAACGTACACCCTATTCCATGTTCTTCCAAGAAGAAGAAGAAGTAAGAAAACTGTGGCTTGGAATATTTTGTGACTGTTAAATACCTTAGAAATAGATTTTTTTTTCCTCTGTCTGATCATCTACAGCCCTCAAGAGGAGAGAATTCCTAACTTTCACAAACCTCTGAATCTCTTTTCTCTCCAGTCAGGAAAATCACCCTCCTTGTCAAGAATTTTCTGTTTCAATGGGACTACTACACATTTGGATGAAAACACAAAAACTCTTGTTTGAAGACTTATGATTCGAGAGACTTTGGAGCTGTTATAATACACTGGTAGCTTCAAACCTTTCTAACGGTGCTCTTTGCAAATGGATCTGCACGGTGACCCTAGTTCATAGCTGATTGAGTTCTCATGACAGTCTCCTCACAATACCAGGAGAATTTATTGTGTACCTCTTGCAAAATATCCCTGCTACAATAGTGTTTATACTAAATGATGCTATTTCTTTATGTCCTCATGCTGTGTTAATTGCTCACAGAAAACTATGCTTCTGAATGGTTGTCGGAACACTACTCTTAACAAGAGGACACTAAACTGCGTGATACAACGCCAGTTATTGTACACATGTTGGTGCAATTCACTTCTCTGCATACTTGGATGAAAACACAATAACTTATGTCCCAGACCCAAAATGTCAGCTGTTTCAATTTGCACAAATGCTGCCTGACCTGCTGAGTATTTCTAGTATTTTCTAATATTGTAAACAACATAGTAGTTGTAGCTGAACTTACATTTTTAGTTCTCTTCCCTCGGTGAACCCCCACCCCCCCTCCAATCAAGATGCATCAGCCACAACTAGCATGAAGCTGAAGATCCAGATACAGACCTTAGGACATCATGGAACATTCCTTGAAACACAGAGTGGGAGGTTGGATGTGTTCTATCTGGACTCCAGCACATTCCATGCTTCTGTCTTGCAGTGTTCAGCGTGGAAATCTAGGATACATTGACTCTTGTACCGTAGCTAGTTGACATTTTCTCTGTGGATCCACTGACTAGCCATTGGCATGATCTGCCTTTTCATTTTTCTCAATAATTATTTCACCTGCCACTGCTTGTAAGGGGGCCATATCTTTTAATCTATTTCTCTTTGCATCCAAGCTCTTAAACTATCTTCATGACTTTCGCTAGTGTTTTCAAGTTTTATCTTCTCGATTAGGTTGCACTTGGCGTATTGTACAGAATGTTGGTCAAGCAACACTTGGAGCATTGTATTCAGTTTTGGTCACCTCACTATAGGAATGATATGATTAAGCTGGAGAGGGTGAAGTAAAAATTCACATGGATTTTGCCTGGATTGGAGGGTGTGAATTATCAGGAGAGATTGGATAAGGCTCAGCCTGTTTTCCCTGGAGTGAAGGAGGCTGAGAGGTTACATGATAGAGGTATATAGGCATATGAGTGGCATAAATAGGTAGATAGCAGTCTGTTTCCCATGGGAGTGGTGCCTAAAACTAAAGGGCATAGGTCTAAGGTGAGAAGGAGGAGGCTTAAAGGGGATCTGAGGGGTAAATTTTTCACACAAAGAGTTGGTATCTGGAATGAGCTGCCAGAGGAGGTGGTGGAGGCAGGAGCAGTAACAACATTTAACAGGTACCTGTACAGGTACTTGAATGAGCAGGACATAGAAAGATATGAAATTAATGCAGGCAAGTGGGATTAATATAGATAGGTATAATGGTTGTTATAGGCTGTGTGTTGAGGGGCCTTTTTCTATGTCATACAACTCTGACTCTCAACTCTCTGCTGTCCATCTTGAGGAAAGTCTGGCCAAACTTAATTCATCTCTCCAGAAGTATGTCTATTTCCATATCCTTCCCCACAATCTCTTAAAATTAACTTCTTGTCTTTCTTTCCCAGTTCTGATGGAGTCTGTGACCTGAAATGTTAATTCTGTTTCTCTTTCCACAGATGCTGCCCAACCTGCTGAGCATTTCCAGCATCTTCTGTGTTTACTTCTATTTCCATGTCAACTGCTTCTTGTTTACGCTAAGAAAAACTAATCAGTGTTTCTCACCTCAATAGCTCTATATGGGAGTTTATTCCACATGTTGAGCCACATTATGTGAAAGAGAGCTCTCAGACGTGAACTCTTCATTAGTTTGAACGTCATATTATCCTAGCCCATGGTTTAATTGATATTCCAGTTTTGCCTTTTCTATCTTATTAACTTCTCAGATAACTTCTTCTAGCCTGAGGTATGTTGTTCAGTTTTTTTCCTCATAACTTGGACTCCTGTCACTACAGATCACCCTCTTTGTACTGCCTCCAGTGTTCAATTGCTTCTCTTGTGTGTCAGAGAGCAGTAGGTGTGGTAAGGTTTGCATACAGCACTCGACAGATTGACAACAATTTGCCAGAAGGATGTACACAGCCTAATTTATTTCAGATACTACCTAATGCATTGCTTACTTCCACCAATTGTGTTTTATTTTAGATCTCTAGCCAATTAGACACTTTATGTCCTTTGGGGCTAACCGTTAAGTTCAACATATAGATCGTAACAACTGCTCTATTTTTATGAATAGCTGGTGTTGGCAGTGACATTGGTATTTTCACAAGTCTTTTTGCTTGTCCCCTTGCCATTTCCTTTTCCCTTGTACTATCTTCCTTTTCACCATTCAATCCTTCCATCCCTGACACAGACCCACCCTTTCGTTCTCTTTTTCCTCTCCACTCTCCCTGGCACAATCCTTGTTTAAAACCTGACATGTCTCCAAGCTTTTCCAGTTATGATGAAACCCGTCAACACGAGACCTCCAGAGATGCTGCTGCCTCAGGACTTCCAGCACTTTTATGTGATCAGCTGTACTTCTCAGAAGGAGGCACATTGTTTAATTAAAGTCCGCCTCTATATGGAGATGGAGTTCAATCTGAGTGTAGCACCATGGGAGTTCTAATGTAAGGGGAAAGTATACAGTTAATGGCAGGATCCTTAAGACCATAAGACATAGGAGCAGAATTAGGCCATTCGGCCCACCAAGTCCGCTCCGCCATTCGATCATGGCTGATTTATTATTCCCTCTCAACCCCATTCTCCTGCCTTCTCCCAGTAACCTTTGATACCTTTACTAATCAAGAACCTATCAACCTCCACTTTAAATATACTCAATGACTTGGCCTCCACAGCCGTCTGTGGCAATGAATTCCACAGATTCACCACCCTCTGGCTAAAGAAATTCCTCCTCGTCTCTGTTCTAAAGGGACGTCCTTCTATTCTGAGGTTGTGCCCTCTGGTCCTAAACTCTCCCACTACTGGAAACATCCTCTCCATGTCCACTCTATCCAGGCCTTTCAATATTCAGTAGGTTTTAATGAGATTCCCCCCTCATCCTTCTAAACTCCAGTGAGTACAGGCCCAGAGCCATCAAATGCTCCTTATAAGTTAACCATTTCATCCCCAGGATTATTCTCTTAAACCTCCTCTGGACCCCCTCCAATGCCAGCACATCCTTCCTTAGATATGGAGCCCAAAACTGCTCACAATACTTCAAATGTGGTCTGACCAATGCTTTATAAAGCCTCAGCATTACATCCTTGCTTTTATATTCTAGTCCTCTCAAAATGAATGCTAACATTGCATTTGTCCTCCTTACTACCGACTCAACCTGTAAGTTAACCTGTTGGGAATCCTGCACTAGGACTCCCAAGTTCCTTTGCGCCTCCGATTTCTGATTTTTCTCCCCATTTAGAAAATAGTCCACGCCTGTATTCCTTCTACCAATGTGCATGACCGTACACTTCCCTACGCTGTATTCCATCTGCCACCTCTTTGCCCATTCTCCCAACCTGTCCAGGTCCTTCTGCAGACTCCCTGCTTCCTCAACACTACCTGCCCCTCCATCTATCTTTATATCATCTGCAAACTTGGCTACAAAGCCATCAATGCCGTCATCCAGATCATTAACATATAAAAAGTAGTAGACCCAACATCGACCCCTGGAAAACACCACTAGTCACTGGCAGTGAACCAGAAAAGACCCCTTTTATTCCTACTCTTTGCCTTCTGCCAGTCAGCCCGTCTTCTATCCGTGCTAGTACCTTTCCTGTAATACCACGGGCTCCTATCTTATTTAGCAGCCTCATGTGCGGCACCTTGTCAAAAGCCTTCTGAAAATCCAAGTAAACAACATCCACTGACTCTTCTTTGTCTATCCTGCTTATTACTTCCTTAAAGGATTCCAACAGATTTGTCAGGCAAAGTCTCCCCTTAAGGAAACCATGCTGACTTCGGCCTATTTTATCATGTGCTTTCAACTACCCCGAAACCTCATCCTTAATAATGGACTCTAACATCTTACCAACCACTGAAGTCAGGCTAACCGGCCTATAATTTCCTGTCCTTTGTCTCCCTTCCTTCTTAAAAAGTGGAGTGACATTTGTGACTTTCCAGTCCTCTGGAACCATTCCTGACTCTAGTGATCCTTGAAAGATCACTACTAGTGCTCCACAATCTCTTCAGCTGCCTCTTTCAGAACACTGGGGTGTAGTCTGTCTGGTCCAGGTGACTTATCCACTTTCAGACCTTTCAGGTTCCCAAGCACCTTCTCCTTTGTAATAGTGACTACACTCACTTCTTCCTCCCGACTCTCTCGAATTTCTGGCATGTTGCTGGTGTCTTCCTCAGTGAAGACCAACACAAAATACTTACTCAGTTTGTCCTCCATTTCTTTGTTCCCCATCATTACTTCTCCAGCATCATTTTCCAGTGGTCCAATGTCCACTCTTGTCTCTCTTTTACTCTTTATATATCTGAAAAACTTTTGGTATTCTCTTTTATATTATTAGCTATCTTACTTTCATATTTCATCTTTTTGCCCCTTATTGCTTTTTTAGTTGCCTTCTGTTGTTTTTTAAAAGCTTCCCAATCCTCTAGCTTCCTGCTAGTTTTTGCAATATTGTATGCCCTCTCTTTTGCTTTTATGCTGTATTTGACTTCCCTTGTCAGCCACGGTTACCTCATCCTCCCTTTAGAATGCTTCTTCTTCTTTGGGATGAAATGATCCTGAGTCTTCCGTATTACTCCCAGAAACCGCCGCCATTGCTGGTCTACCGTCATCCCTGCTAGGGTCCTGCTTAACATTGATGTACAGAGAAATCTTGGGGTCCAAGTCCAAGTCCAAGCATATGGCATGCTTGCCTTCATTGGTCAGGGCATTGAGTATAAGAGTAAGAAGTCATGTTGCAGCTATATAAAACTGGTTAGGCTGCACTTGGAGTATTATCTACATTTCTGGTCGGCCCATTACAGGAAGGATGTGGAGGCTTTGGAAAGGGTGCAGAAGAGGTTTACTGGGGTGCTGCCTGGATTAGAGGGTATGAGCTATAAGCAGAGGTTGGACAAACTTGGGTTGTTTACTCCGGAGCGTCAGAGGCTGAGGGGAGACCTGATGGAACTTTATAAGATTATGAGAGGCATAGATAGGGCAGATAGTCAGAATCTTTTTCCCAGTGTAGAAATGTCAAGTACTAGAGGACATACATTTAAGGTGAGAGGGGAAAAATTTAAAGGATATGTGCAGGGCAAGTTTTTTTTAACACAGAGAGTGGTGGGTGCCTGGAATGGGCTGCTGGGGGGAGTGGTAGAAGCAGATACGATAGCAGCATTGAATAAGCTGTTAGATTGGCACCTGAATGTGCAGGGAATGGATGGATATGGATCATGTACAGGTAGAAGGGAATTAATTTAATTCAGCATTGTGTTTGGTGCAGACATTGTAGGCTAAAGGGCCTGTTCCTATTCTGTATTATTCTATGTTAATTTAGTAAGGCAGGTATTCAAACCATAAAACTTTGCCAGTTCCTATTTTAAATCTTGTTGGAAACTTTTACCACTAAAGATGACCAGATAGAGCAGTATCTTCTTTTTTCATTTTTGGTTTCAGCTCGTAGCTCCAGAATGTGAAGGCAATATCACAGATGTGTAGAAATTGCATGCCAGAATGATGAGCATCATTTGCTTGTTTCTGTCAAACAGGTCCTTGGCTGACAAACATGCTCATGGTGGTGTAGATTTCTGGGTGGGAACAGGTTGTGAACAAAATTCAATCTGAAGCTTCACGTTGCAATTGCCTCCCTTTGCAGAGAAAGGAACAAAACCACAGGGGTACAGACCAGCAGCTCAGTTTTTCCATGTGCACCAGCGGATAGTTCTTATGATCCTACAGTTACAGTTGAGCTTTTGGTATTTAATTCCAAGTGACTTGTTTTAGGTTTCTTTATATTTACTCATTGAGAGAACAGCCAGTAAATGAATGCAAAGCAGTGGCATTTTTGGGAGTGCCAGATATAAATCACCAAAACCAGTTTGCCAGACGAAAAGATTGGAAGAGGTGTGTCCAGGTCTGTGGAGACACACGAGACTGCAGATGCTAGCATCCGGAGCACCGAACAATCTGATGGAGGAACTCAGCGGGTCGAGCAGCGTCTGTGGGAGGAAAGGAATTGTTGACTTTTCAGGTCGAAATTCTGAAATCCTGATGCAGGGTTTCAACACAAAACATCGACAATTCCTTTCCTCCCACAGATGCTGCTCGACCCGCTGAGTTCCTCCAGCAGATTGTGTGTCCAGGTCTGCTCATTTTGCAGTGCCGTGGTTGCTGACTGTTGCAGGTGATAGCAAAGCACAAAGGTTTATTACAAGTTTTTGAGGGTGAGGTGGTGCGGAGGGGGGTATTGGTATTGGTATTGGTTTATTATTGTCACTTGTACTGAGGTACAGTGAAAAACTTGTTTTGCATACCGATCGTACAGGTCAATTCATTACACTGTGCAGTTACATTGAGTTAGTACAGAGTGCATTGATGTAGTACAGGTAAAAACAATAACAGTACAGAGTAAAGTGTCACAGCTACAGAGAAAGTGCAGTGCAATAAGGTGCAAGGTCACAACAAGGTAGATCGTGAGGTCATAGTCTATCTTATTGTATAAGGGAACCGTTCAGTAGTCTTATCACAGTGGGGTAGAAGCTGTCCTTAAGTCTGGTGGTACGTGCCCTCAGGCTCCTGTATCTTCTATCCGATGGAAGAGGAGAGAAGAGAAAATGTCCCGGGTGGGTGGGGTCTTTGATGATGCTGGCTGCTACACCAAGACAGTGAGAGGTAAAGACAGTCCAAGGAGGGGAGGCTGGTTTCTGTGATGCGCTGGGCTGTGTCCACAACTCTCTGCAGTTTCTTGTGGTCCTGGGCAGAGCAGTTGCCGTATCGCCTTGATACATCCAGATAGGATGCTTTTTATGGGGGGTGTGGTGGTTTTGGGGAATAAAGTACTATGGCATCACCCAAGACCAGCAGTGTTGAACCTCCATCACATTCAATTATTCCTTCGGGGACTAACCAGCATCCCAGATCTTCTCATGTAACCTGAGTTTGTGAGTATAACAAGGATGGTTCATTAAAAAAAGAATTATGGATTTTGGTTTGTTTTGCTGATATGTAATGGAAAGTTGTGTGTTTATAGATGGGTTTTACATTGATGCTAGTTTTCAGTTGTCCTTCTTTAAAAAAGAATCAAAATTTTAAACAAATGACAATATTATCATGCACATCAGCAAAAAGTCACGCCTATCTTGAGGATTCTTGGTCAATAATGGTGGATATATTTCTTAGTGTTAAAGGTGTCAAGGGATATGTGGAAAAAGCAAGAATAGGATACTGAAATGGATGATCAACCATGATACTATGTCAAATGGTGAAGGGCAGAATGGCCTACTCCTGCTCTCATGTTTCAATATTTCTATGCATCTCACACCTATTTTGATTAATTCTAATTTTTCCAGATTTTCTACAACTTACTATTTGCTGTAATAGGCAGGGGTAGATGGGCTCCAGACACAATGGAATGAGTGGAGCATGTCTTGGTAAAAGGAAGATTTATGTAGTGTCTTTCATGACGTCAGGGTACCATAGAGCTGATAGCCAATGAATGCTTCTGGACGTGTTGGTGATGTTTTAGTGGTGGAACAGTGGCAGCCAGTTTGTGCTCATTAAGATCCCACAAATAGCGATGTCTCAATGATCAGATAATCTGTTTCAGCGATATCATGTCAGTATTTTCTTCAGTAAGACAGAAGAAAATGTTTAATCCTCTGCAGCAAAGTTTATTACAGCAATCACCCTTCATAATCATGTCTGTCATGCAACTCAGGTAAGGTAATTAATGGATTGAGCATTTAATACTTGAGAGAAATTGCTGCAGTAATCTACCATTTATTTTGTCCCATTAATGTTGATGAAGTCCCAAGGAATTTCATGGGCGTGTAACAAAGTGAAAATTGACAATGAGCCAAATATGGAGATGTTAGAACATATGATTAGAAGTGCCTGGTCGGAGAGGGAGGTCTTAGGGAGTGCCTAAAGTAACAAGTGAGGTGAGAGGTTTGGGGCCGAAGTTCCAAAGCTTGGGGCCTGGACAACTGAAGCCATTGACTGCTACTGGAGTTTGAAGAAAGCAGATTTCAGATGCTTGCATGATTGGAGATAGGTAGTGTTGAGACCATGAACCTAAGAAATAGAAGCAGGAGAAGGTCACTCAGCTCCTCAAACCTGTTCTGCCATTCAAGTAGATCATGATGGATCTTCTACCTCATCACCCTTTTCCTCACTCTGCTTCACCGGCTTTTGAGAAAAAGACTCATGACCCTCAGAGAAAAGATTTTGCCTCATCTTTATTTTAAATGGACAATCCTTTATATTTAAGCAGTGAGTCCCAAGTTTTGGAATCTTCCACAACAGGAGCTGTCCAGTCCACATCCATCTGTCAAGAACCCTCAAGATCTTAAATGTTTCAACTAAGTCACTGCACATGATCATTCAGAAAAATTCAGCTACATCGTGAAGGATCCCTTGCTTGGTTAATAACCCAGGGCGGTGGGAGAGTGTGGTGGGAGTTTTACCAACCACTGATCTGATCTTTTCCCCATGAATGACAGGCTATTGACAAAGTTCAGCAAAAGGTACAGTGCCCCAGTGACTGCAGCATTCGGGGATGGAACCAACCAATTTCTGTTGTAGGTTGGAGGTCATCCTGCCCACAAGAAGGACAACATGAATAATATTCAATCTGTCGGAGGAACTCAACAGGTTGAGCACATCTGTGGGATGCTCAATGTTGACATTTTGGGTTGAAACCCTGCATCGGGGACTTGACCACCTTTTAAGTTCCTCTCTCAGTTACATGCCAAACCATCTTAGAAATACTTCACTGTTCCTTCATTGTTGCTGGATCTAAGTCCTTCAACACCCTCCCTTGCAGCACTGTAGGAGTACCTTTACCAGAAGGTCTGCTGCAACTCGCCACCACCACCTTCTCAAGGACAATTAAGGGGTGGGCAATAAAGGCTGCTCTTGCTAGGAATACCCACAGCCTATCAGTGAATAGATGACAAAAAAATGAGAGTTTCAGCAACAAATGCGTTGAATAGCAAAACACTGAAGGAATGAGAGCCATCAGACTTACTTGTGCAGAAGGAAGAGATCCTTAAAGTCCTTAGGAGATGTGCCACAAGGATGGGAAGTGCAAGATCAGGATGCAATTCACCAGGATTCAGCCATCACTGCTACGCTTGCTGCCATATATTAGCACCTAGTCCAGCATCACCTCACACTCATCCTTCTGTATAGATCCCTCCATGGCTTTGCCCTGCCCTATCTTCTTAATCACTTCTGGTCCTACAAGAGCTTTGTGATCTCTGTCCCCATCTATCTCCAGACTATTCAGCATCTGAATGCGTCATCAGAGCTTCAAGTGACTTTACCATGTTTACCATGCAGCCCCTTGAGCCTCCTCTGCTCACAGATCACAGCTGATCTTTTACCCCAGCATTACTTCTTGCACTGACCCCATATCCCTTGATTCAATCTAATATTCAGAAAACTATCACTCTCTTTCTTGAATATACTCAGTGACTGAGCCTCCTCAGCCCTCTTGGGTAGAGAATTTGAAATATTCACTACCCTCCCAGAGGAGGTTGCTTTTATTTTTGTCCTGAATGTCTGACCCCCTATTTGGAGACCATGACCCCTGGTTCTAAACACCCTGCATCTACCCTGTCAGGTCCAGTAACAATTTTGTGCACTTCAATGAGATCCGCTCTCATTCTTTAAAATCCAGAGAACATAGGCCTGGTCTTCTTAGTTTTTCCTCATAGGGCAAACCCACCAGGAATCAGTATGGTGTGTTTTCATTGCCACCCCAGCTTAGGAAGCACACGAAGGTCCAGTTGCAAATGGTTGAGTCACAGAGTCATACAGCATGGAACAGGCCCTTTGGCCCAACCGGTCCATGCTGACCAAGATTCCCATCGGAGCTAGTCCTATTTGCCCACATTTGGCCCATATCCCTCTAGCATTGGGGATAGCCAACAAGTTAAAGATGGATGAGGGCAGAGGCTGCAAAGAGTCTGCAGGACCAAAAGTAATTAAATAGATGGGCAAAGACAAATATATGGAGGGATTTGAAGATAATAATATTTAAAGAGCTATGTTGCTGGTATAGGGACAAATATAGGACAACTGTGGCGACTCACCGTCTAGTCGGGCGAACCGGCTCGGCAGTTGGGTCGCGCGGCGTTGGAGCGACCAGGCCCAAGATGGCGGCGGGCCTCGTCTTTCCGAGCGACGGGGAGAACCCGCGTGCGGGAAAGTCCTGATGACATAGGACTTACGTCATTACCGGTTGTTTTGGGCGGGAACATTCTCCCTTAAAGGGCCCGCGCAAGGCGGGAAAATAAACCAGTTCTGTTTGGCAATCCTCCGAGTAGAGTCTTGTTTTATTCCGCGGTAGCAACCGCTACATTGGTGACCCCGACAGTCCAAACGGCTTTTGGACCCGCGAAATGAACGACAGCGCAGCAGCCAACGCAGTGGCCCTCAAGCTGCCCACCTTTTGGACACTTTGGCCCAGCGTCTGGTTTGACCAGGCCGAAGCGCAATTCCACCTTCGGCAGATCACCTCCGACTCCACGAAGTACTACCATGTGGTTAGCTCTCTGGACCAGGAGACAGCCGCCCAGGTTGGAGACTTCATCCAGTCGCCTCCGGAGGAAGATAAGTACCCGGCTTTCAAAGACCTTTTGATTCGGACCTTCGGCCTCTCCCGTCGTGAGCGCACTGCAAGCCTGCTTCATCTGGACGGCCTGGGGGACAGATCCCCATCCGCCCTAATGAATGAGATGCTGGCATTGGCCGAGGGACACAAGCCATGCCTGATGTTCGAATAGGCCTTCCTCGAACAGCTCCCCGATGACATCCGCTTATTGTTAGCTGATGCCGACTTCAGCAACTCCCGTGAGGTGGCTGCCCGGGCAGATGTCCTGTGGAGGGCCAAGCGCGAGAGCGGCTCGTCCGTCAGTCAAATCACCAGGCCGCGAGCCCAACGCCCGCCTCGCCCAGCCCCAGCAACCGAGCAACCACGCCCCAGGAACGCAGACGACGACACGGGTGACCAGCTGTGCTTCTACCATCAGAGGTGGGGTGCGGAGGCCCGTCGATGCCGCCCACCCTGCAAGTTTCAGGGAAACGCCAGGGCCAGCCGCCGCTGATGGCTATGGCGGCTGGCCGCCAACAGAGCCTCCTCTTCGTTCAGGACAAGAAATCTGGATGGCGTTTCCTCGTTGATACTGGAGCGGAGGTCAGTATTTTGCCCCCGACAGGCCGCAACACTCGTGACAGGCCACCAGGTCCTCTACTCAATGCCGCCAACAGTACAACGATACGGTCTTTCGGCACCTGTACGCTTCAATTACACTTTGGCTGCAGCCGTTTTACCTGGACCTTTACCCTTGCCACCGTCGCCCGACCACTCCTAGGAGCCGATTTCCTTCGGGCCCACAACCTGTTAGTCAACCTGCGAAGGAAGCGGTTAGTCCACTCTAGCACTCTCCGGACCTATCCCCTGGGAGAAATCAGCCCACCAGCCCCGCGCCTGGACTCCATTTCCCTTTCTGGCGACGATTTTGCCAAGCTCCTAGCCGAATTCCCATCGATTTTGGCACCTTCGTTTACAAACTCTAAGCCCACACACGGGGTACGACACCACATCATTACCACAGGGCCACCCCTTCATGCCCGAGCACGACGATTACCTCCAGACAAGCTCCGCCTGGCAAAGGAAGAGTTCCGTCACATGGAGGAGCTGGGGATTGTTCGCAGGTCAGACAGCCCCTGGGCCTCCCCCCTGCACATGGTCCCCAAAGCCACCGGAGGGTGGAGGCCCTGCGGCGACTACCGCAGGCTGAATGACGCCACCACCCCGGACCGCTATCCCATCCCTCACATCCAGGACTTCGCAGCGAACTTACACGGGGCCCGCATCTTTTCCAAAGTGGACCTCGTTAGGGGATACCACCAAATCCCGGTCCATCCGGATGACGTCCCCAAAACTGCGATTATCACCCCATTCGGCCTGTTCGAATTCCTTTGGATGCCGTTCGGCCTTAAGAACGCCGCGCAGACCTTCCAGCAGCTGATGGACGCGGTAGACTGAGACCTGGACTTCGTGTTCATTTACTTGGACGAGATACTGACCGCCAGCCGTAACCGCCAGGAACACCTTTCCCACCTCCGCCAGCTGTATTCCCGCCTCCGCGATTTCGGCCTCACGATCAACCCGTCCAAGTGCCAATTCGGACTTGACTCTATCGATTTCCTCTGCCACAAAATCACCAGCGACGGGGCAACACCCCTACCCGCCAAGGTGGATGCTATCCGCCATTTTGCCCGCCCCAACACAGTCAAAGGCCTACAAGAATTCCTTGGGATGGTCAACTTTTACCATCGTTTCATCCCTGCAGCAGCCTGTATCATGCGCCCTCTGTTCTCGCTGCTGGCTGGTAAGGGCAAGGACATCACCTGGACTGACGAGGCTGCGGCTGCTTTCGTTAAGGCCAAAGACGCCCTGGCAGACGCCACGATGCTGGTACACCCCAGGACTGACGTCCCGACTGCCCTCACGGTAGACGCGTCCAACACCGCGGTGGGTGGGGTACTGGAACAGCTACTCGAAGGCCGCTGGCAACCCTTGGCATTTTTCAGCAAGCACCTTAGACCGCCCAAACTGAAGTACAGCGCTTTTGATCGGGAACTTCTAGCGCTGTATCTGGCGGTCCGGCATTTCCGATACTTTCTAGAAGGCAGGCCTTTCACCGCTTTCACCGATCATAAGCCTCTGTCCTTTGCCTTCTCCAAAGTCTCCGATCCCTGGTCAGCTCGTCAGCAGAGACATTTATCCTACATTTCCGAGTTCACAACTGACATCCAACATGTCTCCAGAAAGGATAATGTCATTGCTGATGCACTTTCCAGACCAACCATCCACAACCTATCCTTGGGTGTTGACTACACGGCCCTAGCTGACGCACAGCAAGCCGACGACGAACTGCCCAGCTACAGAACCGCAGTCTCGGGTCTGCAGCTCCGAGATTTCTTGGTTGGTCCAGGTCAGCGGACCCTACTTTGCGACGTTGCGACTGGTCAGCCCCGCCCTATAGTCCCTGCAGCCTGGCGGAGACGCGTTTTTGACTCGGTACATGGGTTGGCGCACCCGTCCATCAGATCTACTGTCCGACTGGTCGCCAGCAAGTTTGTCTGGCATGGCCTGCGCAAACAGGTCAGTGAGTGGGCCAGGACTTGTCGGCACTGCCAGACGTCAAAAATCCAGCGACACACCAAGGTCCCACCACAGCAGTTCGAGCCTACCCGTAGGAGGTTCGACCACATACACGTCGACCTCGTGGGCCCTCTGCCGGTTTCAAGAGGAGCCCGGTACCTCCTTACCATTGTGGACCGGTTCACGAGGTGGCCTGAAGCAACCCCCCCTGGCTGACATCACCACTGATTCCTGCGCCCGGGCGCTGCTCACAACTTGGGTCTCACGTTTTGGCGTTCCGGCCCACATCACTTCAGACAGAGGCACCCAATTCACTTCCAGTCTCTGGGCTGCATTAGCGAACCTGCTAGGGACGCAGCTGCACACCACCACGGCCTACCATCCTCAATCAAACGGGTTAGTGGAACGTTTTCACCGCCATCTGAAATCGGCCTGGATGGCCCGCCTGAAGGGTCCTAACTGGGTTGACGAGCTGCCTTGGGTCCTGCTCGGCATATGCACTGCCCCCAAAGAAGACCTCCACACTTCGTCAGCTGAGCTTGTATACGGGGCGCCACTAGTTGTCCCTGGGGATTTCATACCTGCCCTTCGGGACCAAGGGGAACAACCCCCAGCAGTCCTACAAAGACTGCGCGAGAAGCTTGGCGACTTCGCCCCGATTCCCACCTCACGGCACGGTCAAGCCCCATCCTGCCAGCCCAAGGAACTACGGGACTGTAAGTTTGTTTTCGTTCGCAGGGGCACACCTTGGGCGCCATTGCAACGACCATATGAGGGACCGTTCCGAGTCATACGCAATAATGGATCCACTTTTATTTTGGACATTGGAGGCAGGGAACAGGTTTTCACGGCGGACCGCCTCAAACCGGCCCATTTGGATCTGCAACAGCCTGTCGAGGTTGCCACGCCGCGACGCAGAGGCCGCCCCCCTAAGCGGCAGCTGGCACAGCCCACGGACCTTGGGGACTGTATCGCCGGTTCTGGGGGGGGTTGTGTGGCGACTCACCGTCTAGTCGGGCGAACCGGCTCGGCAGTCGGGTCGCGCAGCATCGGAGCGACGAGGCCCAAGATGGCGGCGGGCCTCGTCTTTCCGAGCGACGGGGAGAACCCGCGCTCGGGAAAGTCCTGATGACATAGGACTTACGTCATTACCGGTTGTTTTGGGCGGGAACATTCTCCCTTAAAGGGCCCGCGCAAGGCGGGAAAATAAACCAGTTCTGTTTGGCAATCCTCCGAGTAGAGTCTTGTTTTCTTCCGCGGTAGCAACCGCTACACAACAAACATATTAGTGAAGGGAAAATTGTTCCTGGTGGTGTGTGATTTATTTCCTAACCTCGCACTTTCCCTGTCCTTCCAGAGATAGGGGGGCCAGATCTGTACATAATATGTCAGCTGTGGTCTTGCCAAGGTCTACTATAATTGGAGAACACATCTCTATCTTTACACTCAAATCTTCTTGCATTAAAAGGCTGGAGCTTAGGAAACAAAAATGGGCTGATGCCTTTGCTGAGAGTGTACTACAGGGCTCCAAGCAGTTAGTGGGAGAGAGAGGAGCAGATACGTTGGGAAATCACAGAGAACTGTAGTAGTGGATTTCAGCATCCCGGTATTGCTTGATTGTGAAACGCTTAGAAGAGAGTGCGAGAGGGACTGCATGCAGGAACGCATTTTGAGCCACAAGATGGATGATTCTACTGGAGAAAGGGCAGTACTGGGAGTGTTAGTGGGAGGGCATTTTGGAGCTAGTGACCATAACTAACATTGTTATGGAGAAGGACAAGGATGGTTCTGAATTCAGGTCCTGAATTGCGTGAAAAGCCAATTTCAATATGATAAGACAGGACCTGGCAGAAGTGTGGACTGGAAGTAGCTACTTGCAGGTAGACCTATGGGAGGTATTCAAAAGTAAAATAGTGAGAGTTCAGGGCCAGTGTGTTCCTAAAAGGAGGAAAGGTAAGGCAACAAGCCCAAGGAACCAGGAAAGTCAGTGGATATCGAGCTTTGGGTAAAGAGAACAAAAGGAAGCTTATGTCAGGTATAGAGTACTGAAAACAGGAGGGTCCCAATGGGAGTACAGAAATTGTAGGGGGAAGGTATATCAGTGGTGGAAAGGGTGAGCAGCTTCAAGTTCCTGGGTGTCAACATCTCAGAGGATCTATCCTGGGCCCAACATTTTGAAGCAATCACGAAGAAGGCACACCAGCAGCTCTACATCATTAGGAGTTTGAGGAGATTCGGTACGTCACCAAAGACTCTTGCAAATTTCTAAAGATGTGCAGTGGAGAGCATCCTGACTGGTTGCATCACAGCCTGGTATGGAGGCTCCAATGCACAGGATCACAAGAAGCTTCAGAGGGTTGTAGACTCAGCCAGTTCCATCGCGGGCACAACCCTCCCCACCATCAAGGACATCTTCAAGAGGCCGTGCCTGTCACTAAGGACCTTAACCATCTGGGACATGCCCTCTTCTTGTTACTACCATTGGGGAGGAGGTACAGGAGCCTGAATACCCACACTCAATGTTTCAGAAACAGCTTCTTCTCCTCCACCATCAGATATCTGAACGGTCCCTGAACACTACCTCATTTTTTTTTGCACTATTTATGTATTTTGTAATCTATAGTAATTTTATGCCTTTGCACTGTACTGCTGCCCCAAAACAACAAATTTCATGTCATCTAAGTCAAAGTGAAAATAAATCTTATTCTGATTGAAAGGTAATTAGGAGGGCAAACAGGGAGTACAAAATATCACTGGTGGAAGAAATTAAGGAAAATCCCAAAGCATTTTATAAGTATATTAAGTGCAAGAAAGTAACCTTGGAAAGAGTAAGGCCCATTAGGGACCAAAGTGGCAATCTGCATGGGGAGACAGAGGACACGAGTGAAGTCGTAAATAAAAACTTCTTATTCTGTATC
This sequence comes from Pristis pectinata, assembly GCF_009764475.1. NCBI lineage: Eukaryota > Metazoa > Chordata > Chondrichthyes > Rhinopristiformes > Pristidae > Pristis > Pristis pectinata. The sequence goes on along the minus strand of NC_067414.1, from coordinate 87,385,001 downwards.
GATTAGGGAGAAAGGCATTGTGGTTGGAAAATCCATGGAGGGACACAGTGGAATTCTATAACAAGTTAACATTAAAAAGGTGTTAGTTGTTTTACAGGATTTAACAGTGGATAAATCCCCAGGACCTGATGAGATGTAACCAGACTGCTATGAGAGGCAAGGGGAGGAGATTACTGGGGGCCTGACACAGACACAATCTTCCCTGACTATATGTGAGGAGCCAAATGGCTGAAAAGCAGTAAATGTGACAACTTTATTCAAGGGCACCAGTGATAAGCCAGGTATTCTGTTTGTTACAGCCTCAAAAAACTTCAACAGACTTGTCCGATATGATTTCCCTTTCATAAAGCCAGGTTGACTCATCAATTATTTTCCAAGTGCACAGTAGATTCCAACTTTCTCTCCACTAATGATATTAGGCTGTCTGGTCTACAGTTCCCCATTTTCTCTCTCCATACTTTATTTAACAATTACATTTGGTACCTTACAATTTGTGAGAACTGTTCTTGAATTGTCTGGGCATAGAAGGCTACGGGCCATGTGCTGGAAGATAGGATTTATTATGGGTGGGTGCTCACTGGTCACCGTAGACCTGGTGGGCTGAATGGTCTACTTCCATGTGGTATGACGGTATGAATCTATGACTCCATGGCTCTAGAACCTGTGGAGTGTTGGAAGTTTGCGGATGACACTAAGATAGGCAGTGTTGTGGATAGTATGGAGGGCTGTCGGAGCTTACAGAGGGATATTGATAGGATGCAGAGCTGGGCTGACAAGTGGCAGATGGAGTTCAATCCAGAGAAGTGTGAGGTGGTACACTTTGGAAGGACAAACTCCAGGGCAGAGTACAGGGTATACGGCAAGGTACTTGGCAGTGTGGAGGAGCAGAGGGATCTGGGGGTTCATATTCACAGTTCATTGAAAGTTGCCTCACAGGTGGAAAGAGCAGTTAAGAAGGCCAATGGGATGTTGGCTTTCATAAGTCGCGGGATTGAGTTTAAGAGCCGCGAGGTTATGATACAGCTTTACAAAACTCTAGTTAGGCCACACTTAGAGTACTGTGTTCAGTTCTGGTCGCCTCATTATAGGAAGGATGTGGAGGCATTGGAGAGGGTGCAGAGGAGATTTACCAGGATGCTGCCTGGATTGGAGAGTATTGAATATGAGGAGAGGCTTAAGGTGCTAGGGCTTTATTCACTGGAAAGGAGGAGGATGAGAGGAGACATGATAGAGGTATATAAAATATTGAGAGGAATAGATAGAGTAGACAGTCAGCGCCTCCTTCCCAGGGCACCAATGCTCAAGACGAGAGGTCATGGCTTTAAGGTTATGGGTGGGAGGTTCAGGGGAGATGTCAGAGGGAGGTTTTTCACCCAAAGAGTGGTTGGTGCATGGAATGCACTGCCTGGGGTGGTGGTGGAGGCAGATACATTGAACAGGTTCAAGAGCTTGTTGGATAGGCATATGGAGGAACGTGAGATAGAGGGATATGCGGGAGGAAGGGGTTAGGTAGTGTGAGGGTGGTCTGATGGACTGCATGACACGGTGGGCAGAAGGGCCTGTTTTGTGCTGTATGGTTCTATGGTTCTATGGTTCTATAACAGTCAGTGTATCCACCATCTCTACAGCCACCTCTTCAAATCCTTGGAATGCAGGTCATCAGGTCCTGGCAATTTGTTGGCTTTCAGTTCCATTAATTTCTCTAATTTCTTCTTGCTAATTTCTTTTGCTGTAGACCTGTTGTTCTATATTGTTTCTGGGAGTTTTTTGATCTCTTTTCCTATCAATTCAGGCACAAAATAATTGTTTAATATCACTGCTGTTTTCTTATTCCCCTATATATCTCCTGCCCCGAAGGGACCCACATTAATTCATGCTAATCCTTTCATTTTTACCTACCTAAAGAAGCGGTTAAAGTCTGTTATCTTTCTCCCTTTCTCTTTTCTCCTTTTCCTTATCAATTCTCATTCCTATTTTGCTGAATACTGAATTCTTCCCAATCCTCAGGCTTACTGGAGACACGAGAGATTCTGTAGATGCTGGAATTTGGAACAACACACACAAAATGCTGGAGGAACTCGGCAGGTCAGGCAGCATCTACGGAGGGAAATAAACAGTCGATGTTTCGGGTCTAGACCCTTCATCAGGGCTGCCCTCAGGCTTACTGCCTCTTTTGGCAACATTATAGGCCTTTTCCTCCGTTCAAAGTACCCTCTTTAACTTTTGTTAACCGGGATTGTACCACATTTCCTGTTGGAATTTTGTGCTTTTAGGGAATGTATTAATTGTAAACAATGTTCTAATTCTTAATTGTTAGTCATTGCTTGCTTATTGACATATTTCTTTGTTTCCCAATCTTACATAATCATCTCATGCCTTGTTTAGATTTAAGACCCTAGTTTTAAGACCCTAGACTGGTATGTTGCTGCAGCTGTCAGAACTGCTGCCTCACAGCTCAAGGTTCTTGACCTTAGCTGTTGTGTAGGTGGAACTTACACTGTATCCCTCAGGTGCTCTGTTTTCCTTCCACATCCCAAGCATGCGCTGATAGATTAATTGGCCTTCGTGTAGGTAAGCAGCAAAAGATTCAAGTTAATAGGCATGCGAGTGAGAATAAGTTGCAGGGCTACAGGAAAATGAGAGGAGGAAGGTGACTGACAAGATTGCCTGCTCGAAGGCCAGAATGGACACAATGGGCTGAATGGCCTTCTTGTATGCCATGGTAAATGACTTTCAGAGTGAACAAATCCATTCTCAAGCTTAATGTAAAAGTTATGGCCTCTTTTCCCTAAGAGCCCTTTAACCACCAGATTATTAACTAACTCCTTCTCATTGCCCTATTAGATTTAAATAGTCTGTTTTCTGGTTGGATCCACAACAAACTGATCTAGAAAAGATCTCTCATACATTCCATTAATTCATCCTGCACACTGCTAATTAAGTTTGCCCTGTGTATATGTAGATTAAAATCCCTCACAGTTATTGCATTACCCCTGTAACATGTGGTCCTAATTTATACGCCCCCCCCCCCCCAAATTACCATTACTGTTTGGAGGCATATACACAACTCCCATCAATTTTTCTGCTCCTTGCTTTTTTTAGCTTCATCCAAATTAATTCTTGATTTTCCAAGATATTTTCTCTCTGTCCTATTGTTTATGATCAAGGCCACTCCTCCTTTTCTATGTTGCCAATTTCTTCCAGAAGTTAAGTATCCTGGAATACTTAATTCCTAAACTTGGTCACTTTGTAATCGGATATCTGTAAATGCGATGAGATTGTACTCACTTATTTCTATTCGTCGCAGAGTCAAAGGGTCATACAGCGTAGAAACAGGCCTTTCTGTCCACTGAGTCCACGCTGACCATCAAGTACTCTACATCAATCCCATTGTATTCTCCACACGTTCCCCAACAACTTCCCCAGATTCTACTGCTCAGCAACACATTAGGGGCAATTTACAGTGGCCAATTAACCTACTAACCTGTATGATTTTGGGATGTGGAAGGAAACTGGGGGACCTGGGGAAATCTAAAAACTCACAGGGAAAATGTTCAAAGTCCAGAATGAATCTGGGTCACTGGAGGCAGCAGCTCTATAGTTGCACCATTGTGCCTTCAATTCACCTATCTTGTGATGGATGGTGTATGCATTCCATGTGGTGTCTTCATTTCTGACCCTTTACCGTTTTTCACTCCTTTGACTCTAATTGGAAGCGTACTCTTTCATTTCACTGCATGTCATTATTGCCTTGTACTTTCTCTATAACTTTCTATATTTGCCTGCTGAAACTCCCTCCATTAATGAGTTTAAAACCTGAATGAAAGTTGTTGTTGAATAGAACAAAAATAGGAGCAGGAGTGGGCCATCTGTCCCTTCAAGCTTACTCCACCATTCAACAAGATCATGGCTTATCTTCGAACTTAGCTCCATTTTCCTGCACTATTCTCATTTCCTTTGATTCCCTTAATATCCGTAGATCTGCTGACCACCGTTTCAAATGAACTCAGTGACTGAGTCTTCACAGCCCTCAAGGATAGTGAATTCTGGGTGAAGGAATTTTTTCATGTCCTTGTCCTAAATGGCCTATCCCTTATTCTCAAACTGTGGCCCCTGGTTCTAGTCTCCTCAGTCAAGGAAAACATCCGCCCTGCACCTTGCTTGTCAAGCACTTCAAAAGTTTGTAAGTTTTGATTAAGTCTCCTCTCATTCTTCTAAACTCAAGAGAATACAGATCTAATTTCAATCTCCTCTTACAGCAAACCTACCATCACTGGAACCAGTCTGGTGAATCTTTGCTACGCCCACGCTGTGGCAAGGTTCTTCGGTAAAGAGAACAAAACTGTGCTCAGTACTCCAGACGTCTCACCAAGGTCTTAGACAATTGCAATAAGACTTATTTAGCCATGTAATAAAGGATGTCATACTATTTACCCAACTAACCACTTTCTCCACCTGCAAGTTGACCTTCAGTGACTTGTGTACAAGCACACCCTGGTCCCCTTGAACATCAGCTCTCACTTTTTATCAAAAACTCTGCTCCTCTGCTCTGCTTTGGAGCACCTAGACAACAGCAAAACTGAAAACCAACAGCAAAGCGGTGCTTCAAGAAGGCGGCATCCATCACTAAGGACCCTCACTACCCGAGACATGCCCTCTTCACGTTACTGCCATCAGGGAGGAGGTACAGAAGCCTGAAGACCCACACTCAATGATTTAGGAACAGCTTCTTCCCCTCCGCCATCAAATTTCTGAACAGTCCATGAATACTTGGTTATTCCTTTTGTTTCTTCACTCCATTTATTTTGTAATTTATAGTAATTTTTGTGTCTTTGCACTGTACTGCTGACACAAAACAACAAATTTCATGTCATGTAAGTCAATGATAATAAACCTGATTCTGATTCTGTTATTTTCACCAAATTGGATGACCTCACCATTTCCCACATTGTAGTTCACCTGCCACATTCCTACCACTCACTCAGTTTGTCCATATCTGGGCAGCACTTACTTTACAATACAGATCAAAATAGACATCTCTGATTGACAAAACCTTTATTATCAGGAACGTATCTGTGGGCAACCCATGCTGACTGGGTTGAGGTGGTGGTTCTGAAGTAATCTCTTCTTTCTCATACGTTAGGAGATATTTCTTTGGGATTACACTGAGCCTTTTAAAGATTAAAACTTTTCTCACTTCCTTTCAACAGGATACTTCCTACCATGGGATTCCGTCTGTTTTATTTCTCAGTGCCGCAGTCCTGCAGGCTAATACTACTGTACGTGAGGCGATTAACCCTGGACCCATATACAGAATTGACACAGTTGCCATGGTAACGAAACACTCCATTAACTAAAATGTTGCAGTGTTAACTGTTTCTTTCAACCTTCTCACGTTTTTGCTTATTCATAGCCTATATTTTTTGATAGAAAAGCATGCATTTTAAAGGTGTCACAGCTGGCATTGCAATAAGAAAATCAAGGCCTTTGTTTTTGGTGTCCTATGTGTGTGTGTGTGTGTGTGTGTGTGTGTGTGTGTGTGTGTGTGTGTGTGTGTGTGTGTGTGTGTGTGTGTGTGTGTGTGTGAAGTCTCTGCAGTAGAGTGCAGCTTCACTTCAGTTGAAGGGTCATGCCTGAAATCTGAACTTGCTCTGGATGCTGCCTGACCCTCTAAATGCTCGCAGTATTTTCTAATTCTTTTTCTCCCAATGGTCATACAAACCAGCAGCTGGAGTAGCACTTGATCCCTTGAACCTGCTCTTCTATTCAGTAAGATCACAGATGATCAGATTGTTACCTCAGCTCACATTCCTGCCAACATCTGGTAATCCTCCATCCTGTTTATGCTGCTGATATTATTAGGAATCCTGTTCAGGCTGGGAGAGTGGGTGAAGCGTAGACCAGAGGTCAGCAGCATAAGTATGCATAAATTTACTGGTTCTAGATCTCTGTCACTATGTAGCTATTCATTAACTTATTAGATGATCACCTGAGGACACAGAATAATTTAAATGCACATAAGAAAAAACAAAGCAGTGAACTATTACAGCTTCAATGTTACTTTAAGTGTACACACATCATTAAAATAGCTTCAATTTAAAAACTAAACCGAGGCTATTATTAAAAACCCTTCAGGCACATAGCGCACTGTTGGCCTCTCAGAATTGTCCTCAAAATGTTGTACACCAGCAATCCATGTAGAGAGTAAGACCTCTCCATCCACCCCCTCCCCCCAACTTGTCTATCTTCCACAAAATATCAGATAGAAGTTCATGCATGCTTCTTTCTTGCCATTTCAAGATCGTGAAAGGACACGTAGCACTTGGAAAGTGGCCATCACATGGCCCAATTAAACCTCCAGTGTGTTGTGTTGAAACTTACTGTTATTATTGGAATAAAATGGAGAATCAACAACACTCAGCAATTCACTTTCTAATGGTGTTGGTGCAGTAGGAGGTGGGGACCAGGATGAACATGAATCCCATTATCTTTCTATGACAGTGGAGAAAAGGGACTAAACATTACAAAAGGGAAAGATTTCTGTATTATGCCAACCTGCGACCATGATTTTGTGTTGGGATGCTAAATCCCATTGCAAGCAACTCCCTTCACCCAAACCACTCACAAAGCAGGTGGCGATGACTAAGGCTAGCAGTGGATAAGCAAAGTCCTAAGATTACTTGCAGCCTGAAGACTATTCCAGCACGTTCTGGTCAAATACCAATCATGCACCCGGAGAGCAGGTACAAGGCAACAAGTTCCCATTATCCATGATTTGATGTCTATCCTTTGTGCAGAGATGCAGCAGCAGCTACATTAAAGGTTGGCACCTCCAACCAGTGAGGTCGGCGTTCTATTGGTCTGGACAGATAATGAAGCGGGTGGGTCTGCAAGTCATAACAACTGGGCACGTTCAGGTTAGGGCTGATAAGCTGCAAATAACATTCTCGTCAAGCAAGTGCCAAGCAATGACCATCTCCAGCAGGAGAAATGTAAAAATGAAATAGCAGGCCAGGAACATCTGTGGATGGAGAAACAGGGTTAATGTTTTGGCTGGTACACGGAATTCAAAAAATCAGCAGATGCTGGAAATCTGAAATAAAAACAGAAAATGCTGATAAAGGAGAGAAGTGGAATCCTTGGCACTTTCCAGTTCTCAATAAAAGTCTATGAATTTAAGGCAGAGATGAATAGATTTGAGATATTGAAGTGGTGAAAGACCATGGGATGAGATGGGAATGCAGAGCTGAAGTTACAGTCAGATCAACCAGGGTCTCATTGAATGGCAGACCAGCATAAGGCTCCTATTTGTATGTTTGTATTCTGATGGGTTGTTGCCTCTTGTTGTATTTATGCTCAGTTGGAGTGATTGGAGAGTGCACTGGTGTGAGCAGCCGGGGTTAAGAGCAATGCCAAAGTTCTTCCTGCACGATGTTTCATATCACAGCAATGACAGTCTTGGAAACCTTGCATCCGTGAATGCACTATTCACCAGGAGGTTCAGGTGGAGGCTTTGTAGATTCTCTGGGAGCAAGCTCTTCAATGGAGGCTATTTCTTTGTCTTCTGCCCCGAAGTCCTTGCCTCAGTGGCCATTTATAGCCACAATGACGGTTCTGTCAATGTTTCTACTGAGGAACCTGTGGAACGAGAGTTTCAGCAGCTAAATGCTGGAGAAAACACTCACAGTTAGCTGTCGCACAGAGTGTGGTTTCTGAGCAGCTTTCAGTAGGTTGTGAAGCTGCCTAATCTGGACTCTCGCTGTCGGTAGAGCAGCCTTTTAAATAACAAGGAAAGTAACATGTGAGCGTGAGGTGCTCCTCTCCTAGTTGTACCAAGACTGTTCCGTGATGGTGGGAGGTTGCAGCTTGGAGCTCAGGTTTCTGCTGGTGTGGCTGGAAGTGGTTATAACTTGAAAGGTGACATCATCGAGAGTGAGTCTGACGGTGGGAAACAATCAGATGCAACACCGTGTATCAGAACTACATGTACCCAGACCAGTGCTCTTATGGGTGCGATTCCACTGGGAAATAATCACTAGTGCAGCCTGCTCCAGGGAGAAGCAACTTTGGCACAGTTGATACTTAAAAAACCTGGACAGTTTGATTCAGCATCTAGAACCCTGTGTGGACAATTGCCTGATTGCCAACATGGTTGTTTGAACAATTCCAATTCTACTTCAGGTTACGTAAACAAAAGTCTCAATCACCATTACTTTGCTCTGCCACAGGTCTCCCTGACCTCCATCATTAGAAATCCCCCACTATTCACTGCATTCAAATTGTTTATAGAGAGAGAGAGAGAAAGAGAGAGAGAGAGCGATAGAGAGGGAGATGTGATTAGTCATGTGACTAATCACATGTACATCGAAACACACAGTGAAATGCATCTTTTGCATAGACTGTTCTGGGGGCAGCCCGCAAGTGTCGCCACGTTTCTGGCGCCAACATAGCATGCCCACAACTTCCTAACCCGTACGTCTTTGGAATGTGGGAGGAAACTGGAGCACCCGGAGGAAACCCACACAGTCACGGGAAGAACATACAAACTCCTTACAGACAGCAGCGGGAATTGAACCTGGGTCGCTGGCACTGTAATAATGTCATACTAACCGCTACACTACCGTGCCTGCCCATTGTTCACAGAATATTGCATCTTTTGTTTCTTCTAATAATTCCCCTAAAAGTTGAATCCTATTGAAATTTGTTCTCCATCTGTCACTTACTGCCCTCCCATTTGAGAGTATTTAGCTCCCCGTCACACTGAAGTTGTAACTAGGTTTCAGAAGTGGTGATCCATCATAGCTGTACAATGCTCATTGATATGTCTGCTGCTGTGGATAAATACATTTTGGTATCACAGTATGAGTCAGTGATAAATGCCAAATGCCACCCTTCTGGTCCCCAGAGACTACTCCAACAGCATCTCTCAAAACTGTCATCTCTACCGGCAGGAAGAACAAGGGCAGCAGGTGGAGGGGAACACCACCACCTCCAGGTTCCCCTCCAAGTTTCATACCATACAGGCTTGGAGTTCTATCGCTGGTCCTTCATCAACATCTGGTCTAAACCCTGAGGTTACTATAAGCAGCACTGTGGGAAGGCCATCACCAGGAGAACTGCAGCAGTTCAAGGAAGTGGTTCACCGCCACCTTCTCGAACTGCAGCGGTTCAAGGAAGTGGTTCACCGCCACCTTCTCGAACTGCAGCAGTTCAAGGAAGTGGTTCACCGCCAACTTCTCGAACTGCAGCTGTTCAAGGAAGTGGTTCACCGTCACCTTCTCGAACTGCAGCATTTCAAGGAAGTGGTTCACCGCCACCTTCTCGAACTGCAGCGGTTCAAGGAAGTGGTTCACCGCCACCTTCTCGAACTGCAGCATTTCAAGGAAGTGGTTCACTGCCACCTTCTCAAGGGCAAATGAATTCTGGCCTCTATAGTGATGTCCAGATCCTGATAGATGAATGAAGTAAAATAATGCTGCATGGGAGATCTGTTGGCCTTTAAGGGAAATGAAGCATGCCAGAAATGCACACCGGTGCTGGAAAGGAGAGATGTGGTCTTCTAATCCTTGAAAAATTAATCTTAAGCTTAATGAACAGAAGCAGAGGGAGATCGTAAGGCCCCTCACATAAGGTACGGCATTCATTATCATCGCTGATTCTCCATCTTGTGTATGTTCCTGCCTGGTACTCATATCCCTTGATGCCCTCTGTGTATGAATGCCTAATGATCTGAGTCTTGTGCGCAGGACACCAATGTGACCATGCTGTCCCTTCAATTAGCACCTCATTCCTGAACCCCTCACAAAGTATTCCCATTTTTTTTTGTGAGCTAATAATGAAGGGTGTGGTTTCTGTTCTCATTGGAGAAAAAAATGTGCTGTGTAACTCATGCCATCTTTTTCTGTGGGGACTGGTGTCATTAAAATGTCAGCAGCATAGAGATGAATTGAACCCAGGGGTCATCATCCAATTTAGCTAGGGTCACTAATTGACCTGGAAACTTATTCTCTATTTATTCATTCACAAGATATCGCCAGTAATGCCAGCATTTATTGCCTATCCTCCAATTACCCCTGAACTCGTGTCTCTGGATCAGTGCTGCAGACCTCTGACTGATTGTCCTATGACTTAACCACTTTGCCACTATTCCTCGAGAGCAATCTAAAGTGCAGAGGAGCTGGTAGAGGCAGATACAATTACAATGGTTAGAAGGCATTTGGACAGGTACTAGATAGGAAAGGCATAGAGGGATATGGGGCTTATGCGGGCAAATGAGATCAGTACAGATGGGCATCATGGTTGGCATGGATGAGTTGGGCCAAAGGGCTTGTTTCTGTGTGGTACAGCTCTATGACTAAGTTTTATAAGCTGAGGGCCCAGTTACTACCTCAGCAACCTGACAAAGGCCCAGTTATTACCATTCTGTTTGCTGTCACTCTTCTAACCATGTTAATACATCACCTTCACAACTGAAAAGACTTATAACTTTGTATTTTTAATACAAATGAGGCAGCGAGGAGGCGTACAGGAGTGAGATAGGTCGGCTGGTTGAGTGGTGTCGCAACAATAACCTCGCACTCAACGTCAGCAAGACCAAGGAATTGATTGTGGACTTCAGGAAGGGGAAGTCAAGAGAACACACACCAGTCCTCATTGAGGGGTCAGCGGTGGAAAGGGTGAGCAGCTTCAAATTCCTGGGCGTCAACATCTCAGAGGATCTATCCTGGGCCCAGCACATTGATGCAATTACGAAGAAGGCACGCCAGCAGCTCTACTTTGTTAGTAGTTTGAGGAGATTTGTATGTAACTAAAGACTTTTGCAAATTTCTACAGATATACACTGGAGAGCATTCTGACTGGTTGCATCACAGCCTGGTATGGAGGCTCCAATGTGCAGGATTGCAAGAGGCTGCCGAGGGTTGTAGACTCAGCCAGCTCCATCACGGGCACATACCCCCCCGCCCCCCGTCATCAAGGACATCTTCAAGAGGTGGTGCCTCAAGAAGATGGCATCCATCATTAAGGATCCTCACCACCTGGGACATGCCCTCTTCATATTACTACCATTTGGGAGGAGGTACAGGAGCCTGAAGACCCACACTCATTAGGAACAGCTTCTTGCCATCCGCCATCAGATTTCTGTACAGTCCATGAACACTGCCTCATTATTCCTCTTTTGCACTATTCATTTATTTATTTTGCAACTTGTAGTGATTTTTATGTCTTGCACTGTACTTCTGCCACAAAACAACAAATCTCACGACATATGTCAATGATAATAAACCTGATTCTGATTCCTTCTGCTTTATTTCAGTGTTCCAGCACTTGTGATTTTCTTTTTATTGTAGGCATTGTACTGAGTTTTTGTAGATAGCATCCTTATATATTCAATGTGAATATGCCAAGGGTATATTCTGTTAAATGTTCTATAGTGACTCAATCATCAGTATTGCATCAGTCCTTAAAAATGTGGGTGTTCCTTCTAAATACCAGGGCCCTAATTATCCTAATTATGGATTTCGACTGAGAACTTTAAATGATAGCAGTTACTCCATTCTTTATTCTCAATTAATTTTGCCACTGCAATGTTGTTCCTATTTAACTCTGTCAAAAAAAATCTGTCCCAGCCCACTGACAATTGAGGATCACACAATCATATTTCATGTAGTTTAATTCAAGGTTCTTTTCACTGGGAAGTTTGAAGTTTAGGGGCCTCCTTAAAAAAGTTTCCTTTTGTTGCTGAGATCCCTGTTTAACAAGCTCAGAGCAGGTGATGTTGTTGTGAGATCCTGCTGTGTAGCACTCATATTTCTCTTAGATGTGATTAGGTCAGGCAGGTGCCTAATGATGCCACTATTCTTGTAATACATGTTTATGTTCCTTTTGATATGAATAGGAACTCAAAACCTACAGCCATCAATGAACACTCACATTACACTCCTGTCACTTTAATCATTACTTGGAGGACTGGGCAACTTCAGAACTCAGTATTGGCTGCTCAAACTCCGCGCCCACATTTGAGTGTGAATCATATTGATCTCTGATATCCCTTATGTGGCTTGTTGTCAAATCCTGTTTAATAATAATGGTCTTGTAAAGAGGTGGATATTTAACTATATTAAAGGCACTGTAGAATAGTGTTCTGCTTGTAATGTCTTGGGATATTCGACTATGTTAAAGGCACCCTACAATAGTGTTGTCCTTGTGAAGTCTTGTGATATTTAACCACATGAAAGACATTGTAGAATATTGTTCTCCTTTTGCAACATGGGTCATCATAAAAAAGCTATTGATCTTGTTAACAACTTACACATGTGTGACCTCAGTGAATCAGGTATTGAAAACAGGTGACCAGTCATTTCTTTTGTGCCCATGGTTGTTCGGTTTCATTGGGTGTGGGAGGGGAATGACCTGAAAAAGTAAAAGAAAGACTAGGATTTATGTGGCACCTGGCACATCTCTTTCACATCTCCGAACTCAGTAGCGGCAATAAAATAAATTTGTTGAGTAATAATTGTGATAGTGTTGGAAAGATAACATAATTCGGCAGCAGACAAACAGAAATGTGATAAAGCCTGAATAATCTATATTTCATAATGCAGACTAAAAGATTAGACAGAAGCATTGGAGACACAAGAGATTGCAGATGCTGGAATCTGGAGGAACACACAATGCACTTGAGGGACTCAGCGGGTCAGGCAGCATCTATGAAGTGGACAGATGAAGGGTCTCGACCCGAAACATCGACCGTCCATTTCCCTCCACAGATGCTCCCTGACCTGTTGAGTTCCTCCAGCGCTTTGTGAGTTGCTGCAGAAAGAAGGACTGACAAGGAGAGGGGAGACAGACGGAAATAAAAGAGACAGGTGTGAATGAATAAACATTCGGAACAAGAAAAACTGGATTAGAGAAAGGGGCAGTGGTGGAAAGAAGAGAAGTAAGGGGAGGAAGGCTACAGAAAGAGGACAATCAAAGGGACGGAGGAAGAAAGAAGCATAAATGTTGATAGAAATGGAAAGACAAGTGCTGGGGAGAGAAACAAAGGGTGAAGAGTGAGACAAATATAGAAGGATAAATATATGCCATAAAGTTGGGGTTAAAAGCCCTACTCTTCAAGATAGTGCAAAGGGCACTTTAACATTGAGCCTTGGAAAGGCTGATGATATAAATGGCATTTTATCTTCTTATGCCTTACAGTTTTAAAAATTGATTGAGAGTCACAGTGAGGGAGTGATGATTGGGAACTGTAGCAACAGTTGATTAACACATTTCATCTTAATCACACAAAAATAAAAGAATTTGTCACAGGGTCTTTTACTGGCCCAGTGGAATTATAGGGAGAGGTTGGGCAGGCTAGGACTTAATTCCTTGGAACGTAAGAGACTGAGGGATGACCTTAGAGAAGTGTATAAAATCATGAGCAGTACAGATAGGGTGAATGCACGTAATCTTTTTCCCCAGGAAAGGGGAATCAAGAACTAGAGGGCATAGGTTTAAGGTGAGAGGGGAAAGATTTAAAAGGGACCCGAGCGGCAATTTCTTCATGCAGAGGGTTGTGTGTGTTTGGAATAAGCTGCCAGAGAAAGTAGTTGAGGCAGGTAGTATAACAACATCCCAAAGACGTTAGGATAAGTACATGGATAGGAGGGGTTTAGAGGGATATGGGCCAAATGGGACCAGCTTGGTGGTCAGCATGGATGAATTGGGCTGAAGGGCCTGTTTCCATGGTGTATTACTTCACGACTCTATGAGTTATTTTTAAACACTTTCAAGTTGTTTTGTCTTACTTAAAAGATATCTTGTAAATCTGTTCACAAGTTTCTGCAGTTTGAGAAATGATTCATTTCAACACCTGTTAACTTCCACTGTGAAATAACCAAGTGAAGAAATCTTTCACTGGACCATAAATATAAATTAGGCAAACAAACACTGGAATCAGAAGCATTTTGTACTAATTCCCTTTCCCCGCCTTCTCCTCTACATTCTCACTGGGGAAGGTAGTGCTGTTGCAATGAGGAGGAGTTAGGGGACAAATGGTTAAGTCGGAGAGACACACCTTAGCCAGCCACGAGTATAATCCTGAAACTCATTAAACCACAACTTCAGAGCGTTGAATAACTGTGACTGCTCGCACTTGCCAAGCCACCTTTCTTGAAGCTTCCTTGGTGCACCATGTCAGCTCCAGCTGATCAAATTAGCCCCATACCATCCGGGGCAAAAGTTTGTGCATCATTTCCAGAGCTCCTGATGCTAGTTGAATTTGTGAGTATTATTTTATTGTACTTCTAGTAAAAGTGTTGTTTTGCATTGATCCTGTGAATTGCAGTACGATTCTGCCAGGGCCCTTGACACCCTATGGTTAAGATATCTTTATTAGTCACATGTACATCGAAACATATCTTTTGCATAGAGCCTTCTGGGGGCAGCCCGCAAGTGTCGCCACGCTTTCTGGCACCAGCATAGCATGCCCACAGCTTCCAAACCCGTATGTCTTTGGAATGTGGGAGGAAACCCACGCAGTCACAGGGAAAACGTATGAACTCCTTACAGACAACGGCTGGAATTGAACCTGGGTTGCTGGCGCTGTAATACATGGAGAGAAAATATAATTGGTAACTTGTCTAAATGCAGCAAAGAATACAGTTAAAGGTGAGGAATCAGGAAGGATAAAAGAGACAGAAAGAAGGACTGACGAGAAGAGAATAGACAAAAAGAAATAAAAGAGACAGGTGTGAATGAAAAATATTCAGAACAGGGACAATTGGATCAAAGGGAGAGGGGCATTGATGGAGAGGAGAGTGAAGGAAGGAGAGAAGTGAGAGAAGCAGGGCCAGAGGAAGAGAGGAGAACAAAAGGGAAGGAGGATAAAAGAGGAACAAGTATTGATAAAGGAGAGAAATGGAAAGAGCGGTGAAAATTGAGCGAAAATGTATTGAGAGAGAGGATGGAACAAAGGAAACTGGGAAGAGAAGAACGAACAGGTGGAGATTGAAATAAATAGTTGCAATTGTTTTGGGTAAAAGATGAAAAGCAACTTATTCTGTATTGGTTAAATAAAAGTAAAATAATTGAAGATAAATGTTTACAGGTAATGCCTGTGCTCTGTCAACCAGTCTGTGTGTATTGAGCCCATGCCTGCAAAATAGAGAGAAGCTGCTTTTATCTGGTGTTGGTTTTTGCAGCAAGGGATGTGTCTCAGTTTTGAAAATTGTATCCAACCACTGGTTAATTGACTTAGGTAAGCAAATAGTTGAGAAAAAAAATTGAGGTAATTGTGCCTTCTTTGTCAAAAAATATGCAGTAGAAAACAAAAAAGATGCGAGACAGACTGAAGGTTATTTCATCCTTCAATTCTTACCACTTACATATGTTTATAGTGTATTGAAGTCTTGGGATTGGTCAGAGTCTGAATTGTAGGTCACCTTCTTGCCTGTAGGACTGGTGAATTAAAGCACCAGAACACTTAAACTCAGAAAATATGCAGGCAGAATATGCACAGCAGCTGTAAAGTCAATGTTGGTGCAAAGCTGTTTTTTTAATCCGTTTTTCTTGCTTCAACGGGACTGTTTTCTGTTGACAGGAGGCTTACTTTTTACACTGCCCATTTGCCTCGAGGTAAATTTGTATTTGGCCAGTATAATGACAGACATCACTGTATCAGATGTAATTACTGAATCACAGGATCGTATGTAAATTGGAAAATATGGGCAGTCGAATTGATATTGCTCATGTTACACGATCGTCCTGTCAACCACACCTGCAGTCCGTACCGGTATACAAATGAGGGTGTTCCCTCTGCCTTGGAAAAGTAGCCACCATAATCAAAGACCCCTCCCACCCTGGTCATACTCTCTTCTCCCCCCTCCCCATTGAGCAGAAGATACAAAAGCTTGAGAACACGCACCACTGGGCTTCAAGGACAGCTTCTATCCCACTGTTACAAGACTCCTGAACGGACATCTTGTACGATAGATGAGCTCTTGATCTCTCAAGCTACCTCATCATGGCCCTTGTACCTTATTTGTCGACCTGCAGAGCACTTTCTCTGTAATGGTAACTGTAACGCTATATTCTACATTCGGCTATTGCCTTTCCCTTTGTACTACCTAGATGAACTCATGTTTTGGAATGATCTGAATGGATGGCATGCAAACAAAGTTTTTCACTGTTTCTCAGTACATGTGACAATACTAAACCAATTATCAATTGCCAACGTGTTGGCAGTAAACAGCACTCAAAAAATATCTACTGAGACCCCCTTGATTTTATGGATATTAGGGGATTCACGGATATGGGGTTACTGCAGGAAAATGGCTCTGAGGGTAAAAGATCAGCCATGATCTTATTGAATGATAGCATTGACACAAGGGGCTGAATGGCTTAATCCTGCATCTATTTCTTATGTTCTCAGTCAATGGTTCAGTTAATAAAAGATACAGCAGAATTAGTTAGTCTAAAAGGCCTCAGGTTCAGTAGCTAAACGGTGTGGGCTAGGCTAGTTGACCTTAACTATTTTACCAAATGGGCATGGGTAAGTGTTGTGGTTAAGTTCTGCTGCTTGGGTTTAAGAAGGGAAGCAAACTAACTGCTTCTGGTCCCCTCCACTGGAAATATGAGTATGTGCATATAGTGATGTATCTAGCTGAGCACAGCCCTCAGAGGGTTAAACTACCTATTAATTCTGATTGTTTCGAGACAGACTGGAAGAACAGGTTTCTTGCGCAAGATACTTCAGGGCATTTGTGGACCAAATGGAATTGATGGAATCAAGAATGGAGGAGGGGATAATGTTGGAGGAAAGGGGTGGAGGCGAAGATACTGCTGCAACACATGCATCGATAATCCATGCTCTCACTGTCCACATGTGGGAAGGGGAGGATATACCAGAGGGCCTCAAGAGATGCTGTAATCATTTCCATCTTCAAGATGGGAACAAGTCCAATGGCAGTAACTACAGAGAGGGGTCTCCCCGTTGTCTGTCACTGGGAAAGACATCACCAGCGTTCTCCTCAACCATCTCTTCCCAAAGAGCTGCTCCTGAATTGAGCTCCTGCTTCCCGTTATTAGTCGAGGCACTGAGTTCAAGAGTCAGGAAGTTATATTGCAGCTTTAAAAAACTCTAGTTAGGCCGCATCTGGTGTATTGTATTCAATTCTGATCGCTCCATTATAGGAAGGATGTGGAGGCTTTGGAGAGGGTGCAGAAGAGGTTTACCGGGCTCCTGCCTGGGTTGGAAGGTATGTGCTATAAGGAGAGTTTGGACAGACTTGGGTTGTCTTCTCTGGAGCGGCGGAGGCTGAGGAGAGACCTGATAGAAGTTTATAAATTTATGAGAGGCATAGTAGACAGCTGGTATCTTTTCCCCAGGACTGAGATGCCTGATACTAGTGGGCATGCATTTAAGGTGAGAGGGGGTAAGTTCAAAGGAGATGTGCAAGTCATGTTTTTTTACACAAAGAGTGGTGCATGCCTGGAATGCACTGCCAGGGGTGTTGGTGGAGGCAGATATGACAGAGACAGTTAAGAGGCTCTTAAATAGGTGTATGAATGTGCAGAGAATGGAGGGATATGGACATTGTGCAGGTAGAGGGATTAGGTGTTGTTAGCTTAATTAGTTCGGCATCATGTCATGGGCCGAAGGGCCTGTTCCTGTGCTGTACTGTTCTATGTTCTATGAATTGCAGATTCCATGATTCCATCTATCCAGAGGCACAGTGATAAGAGTCGGCCACTCGGCCCCTCAAACCAGCCCCGCCATTCAATATGATCATGGCTGATCTGCCCCAGGTGTCATCCACTCCTTCTGTGCCAGTTCCCATAGTCTTCAATTCCCCAATCTTTCAAAAAAATTGTCTACTTCCTCTTTAAATACCCCCAGTGATCAGCCCTACACAACCATCTAGGGCAGAGAATTCCAGAGATTCTCTGCCCTCTGCGAGAGGAAGTTCCTTCTTGCCTCAGTTTTAAATGCTTGCCTCCTAACTTTGCCGCCGTCCCCTTGTTTGAGATTCTCTCTCTGACCTCACTAATGCCTTTTCTGAAGTCATTAGGGAGGAACTGGGGAACATACTTCACACACTTAGATGCCCACAGACGTTCTCCAGTCTCCAAGCTATTGTTGACGTTCATTGAAGTAGATGAGAGGATGGGCCTTACGCTTGACATCCTCAAGACCAAGGTCCTTTAACCAATCTGTCCCCACTGCATAACACCTGCCCTCTGAAATAGAGAACATAGAACACTACAGCACAGTACAGGCCCTTCGGCCCATGTTGTTGTGCAGACATCTTATCCTGCCCAAAGATCTATCTAATCCTTCCCTCCCACATAGCCCCCCATTAGGTTCTTGGCAAGATCCTGGAAATTGTGGACAGTTTTACATAGAACTTCAAACAATAGAGTGCAGGAACAGGCCATTCAGCCCACAAATCTCTTTAGCTTCCTCAGGAGGTTAAAGAAATTTGACATGTCCCCTTTGACACCCTCCAGTTTTTATCGATCAGAGAAAGCTTCCTATCTGGATGTATCACGGCTTGGTTTGGCAACTGCTTTGCCTGGGACTGCAAGAAATTGCAGAGTGTTATGGACACAGCTTAGCGCATCATGGAAACCAGCCTCCCCTCCATGGACTCTGTCTACACTTCTTGCTGCCTCGGTAAAGCAGCCGGCATAATCAAAAACCTCACTCACCCTGGACATTCTCTCTTCTCCCCCCTCCCATCAGGCAGAAGATACAAAAGCCCGAAAGCACGTACTACCAGGCTCAAGGACAGCTTCCTTCCTGCTGTTATAAGACTATTGAACGGTCCCCTAGTACGATAAAATGGACTCTTGATCTCACAGTCTACCTCGTTATGACCTTGCACCTTATTGTCTACCTGCACTGCACTTTCTCTGTAGCTGTTACGCTTTATTCTGCATTCTGTATTGTTTTAGCTTGTACTACCTCAATGCGCTGTGTAATGAATGGATTTGTATGAACGGTATGCAAGACAAGTTTTCACTGTCCCTTGGTACAAGTGACAATAATAAACCAATTCCAATTCCAATTCCAATGTAATCTATGATGCCAATCTAAACTCCACGTCTGCCTCCACATGGTCCATATCCCTCCATCCCCTGCCTGTTCATGTGCCTATCCAAGTGCCTCTTAAACATTTCTATCATATCTGTTTCCACCATCTCCCCTGGCAATGCATTCCAGGCACCTACCACTCTCTGTGTGTGAAAAGAAATCTACCTCATAAATCTCCTTTAAAATTTCACCCTTTCATCTTAAAGCTATGTCCTCTAGTCTTGACACTTCCATCCTGGGAAAAAGGCTCTGACTATCCCCTACCCTGTCTATTGCCTCTCATGATTTTCTATACTTTGATCAGGTCGCCCCTCAGTCTTCGATGTTCCAGAGAAAACAACCCAAGTTTGACCAACCGCTGCTTATAGCTAATACTCTCTAATCCCGGCAAAACCCTGGTGAACCTCTTCTGTCCTCTCCAAAGCCTCCACATCCTTCCTGTAATGCGGTGACCAGAACTGCACACAGTACTCCAAATGTAGCCTGACCAAAGTTCCATACAGCTGCAACATGACTTCCTGACTCTTATACTCAACACCACAACCCATGAAGATGCCTTATGCCTTCTTTACCACCCTATCTACTTGTGTTGCCACTTTCAGGGAGCTATGGACTTGCTCCCCAAGATCACTCTGTGTATCAATCCCTCTAAGGGTCCTGACATTTACTGTATACAATCCTCTTACACATGACCTCCCAAAGTACATCATCTCACATTTGTCCAAATTAAACTCCATCTGCCGTTTCTCTGCCCACTTTCCCAACTGGTCTATATCCTGCTGAATCAATCCTTTGACAAGCTTCTTCACTATCCACAACTCTGCCAACTTTTGTGTCGTCTGCAAACTTACTAATCACTCCACCCACATTTTGGTAATTGGTTTATTATTGACACATGTACTGAGAGAATGTGAAAAACTTTGTTTTGCATGTCATCCATACAGATCATTCAAAACGTAAGTACATTGAGGTAGTACAAAGGGAAAAGCAATAACAGAATGCAGAATGTAGTGTTACAGTTACAGTTACAGAGCAAGTGCATCACAGTTAGACAAGAAGGGGCAAGGACCACAACAAAGTAGATTGAGAGATCAAGAATTCATCTTTATCGTACAAGAGGTCCATTCAAGTGTCTTACAACAGTGGGATAGAAGCTGTCCTTGAAACTCGTGGTGCATGTTTTCAAGCTTTTGTATCTTCTGCCTGATGGAAGGGGGGAGAAGAGAGAATGACCGGCGTGGGAAGGGTCTTTGATTACGCTGGCTGCTTTCCTGAGACAGCCGGAATTGTAGACAGAGTCCATGGAGGGGAGGCTGGTTTTCATGATGTGCTGGGCTGTATTCACAACTCTCTGCAATTTTTTACAGTCTCAGGCAGAGCAGTTGCCATGCCAAGCTGTGATGCATCTGGATAGGATGCTTTCTATGGTGCGTCTATAAAAATTTGTGAGGGTCAGTGAGGACGTGCTGAATTTTCTTTGCCTCCTGAGGAAGTAGAGACACTGGTGTGCTTCCCTGGCCATAGCATCTACGTGATTGGACCTGGACAATCTGATATTTACACCTAGGAACTTGAAGCATCTCAACTATTTCCACGTCAGCTCCATTGATACATAACCAGGGGAATGTACCCCGTTTCCTGAAGTCAATGACCAGCTCTTTTGTTTTGCTGATATTGAGAAAAGGTTATTGTTTTGACACGGTGCCACTAGGCTTTCTATCTCGTCTGAATCATTTATGTACGTATATCACAAACAACAGAGGTCCCAGCACTGATCCTCACAGAACATCACTGGTCACGGACCTCCAGTCAGAATAACACCCCTCTACAACTCCCCCCTGTCTTCTATGACTAAACCAATTTTGAATCTAATCAGAGCTTTCTGCATGGTATTGAAGGAGTCTACTTTGTGCATTGAGAACACCCAGAAATCGTGGATAAGCGTCAGACAGGGAACACATCACCTTACAAAATATGCTGCCCCATCAGATGCATCCCGCCCAATTGGTAGGAGCATCTACATCGACCTCATTGGCCACCTCGGAATCCACAAACGTGGAGTGGAAGATAATCGTCCCCAATCCTAAAAGACTGCTGAAGAAGAAGAGGTGAGAAGAAGGATAGAGAAAGGACCTTTTCCTGTTCCAACTAAAATGAAGTTATCCGCAGTGGCAGGGTTAGTGACACTTTCACCTCTGAGGCAACCTAATGTGTGCCAAGTCTCACTCCAATGAGATGAACACAGTAATCTAGGCTGATCTTCCACTGCAGTTCTCATCATTTCTTACAGATAGAAGAAGGCCACTTGGCTTATCGTTTCTACGGAGTCTCTCAGGTCATTTCCAACAGTCCCAATTTCTCAGTTATGTAGCTGTAACCTGCTCTCTCTCACATGCCCATCAACCCTCTGCTGATTCTCCTACCACCCTCTTACCCCAAGGAGTCATCTAGAGTGGCCAATTAACATAACGTCAGTACGATGTGGAAGAAAACCAAAGTTCCTGGGGGAAACCATTTACAGAGTTGGCCTTATAACAACTTATGAATAAGGAATGAATATGAAATCAAGAAGCTTTACTTGGCAGATGTAGATAAAAATAGGTAGAAGTTGCGTCAGGAGATAGGGCATTTAGCCAAGTATCCATGTTGGTGTTTATGCTTCTGATAAAGGAATAGTTCTTATGACATTTACACACCTTTCCCACTTGGATTCAGAGTCACCTATCCAGTTGACTGTTGAATGTTGATATAACTTCTCCCTCAACTGTGAACACTAGAATTAAAAAAAAATCTTTTATTCAATTATGAGATGTTTGTGTCCCAGCAAGGCCAACAGGTGTCACCCATTCCTAACAGCACCTGAACTGAATGGCTCACTGGGTCTTTTCAGGGGGACAGTTAAGAACCACCAGTTTGGTGTGGCTCTGGGTTCACACACAGGCTGGACTGGGTAAAGACAACAGGTTCCCTTCCCTTAAAGGTATTGTGGAACCAGGTGAATTTCTGAGGTGCTTAAATTTTCCAAAGCTTTTTACTTCCAGCTTTATTTAACTAAATTTGGGTGACACAATGGCGCAGATAATAGAGCAGCAGCCTCACAGTGCAAGAGACCCGGGTTCAATCCTGACCTTGGGTGCAGTCTGTGTGGAGTTTGTACATTTTCCCTGTCACCGCCTGGGTTTCCTCCAGGTGCTCCAGTTTCCTCCCACCTCCCAAAGACGTGCAGGTTGGTAGGTTAACTGGCCTCTGTGAATTGCACCTGGTGTGTGGGTGAGTGGTAGAACTTAGGGGGTGTTGATGGGAATGTGGGGAGAATAAAAAAGAAGTGACTAATATAAGGTTAGTGTAAATGAGTGGTTGTTGGTCAGCATGGACTTGCTGGGCTGAAGGGCCTGTTTCTGTGCTGGGTCTCTCTAAAATTCTAAATTCACTGTATTTGGAACTTGTGGCTGTGATAGATTTAAACACGGCTCCAGATCGTGCTTCAGTCCTCAGTACAGGGAGTCCAATAATATAATCGCGATACTATCATACCCCATGAATGAATTCTATATAGAACATAGAACAGTATAGCACAGGAACAGGCCCTTCAGTCCACAATGTTGTGCCGAACTAATTAAACTAGTAATTAGATGCCCAACTGAATGAATGCCTCCTGCCTACAAAATGTCCATATCCCTCCATTTCCCTGCACATTCATGTGCCTATCTAAAAGCTTCTTGAATGCCCCTATCATATCTGCCTCCACCACCACCCCAGGCAGCACATTCCAGGCACCCACCACTCTCTGTGTAAAAAAACTTGCCCTACATATCTTCTTTGAACTTACCCCCTCTCAACTTAAATGCATGCCCTCTGGTATTAGATATTTCAACCCTGGGAAGAAGATACTGACTGTCTATCTATGCCTCTCATAATCTTATAAACTTCTATCAGGTCTCCCCTCAGCCTCTGCTGCTCCAGAGAAAACAACCCAAGTTTGTCCAACCTCTCCTTATGGCACATGCCCTCTAATTCAGGCAGCATCCTGGCAAACCTCTTATGCACCCTCTCCAAAGTCTCCACATCCTTCCTATAATGGGGTGACCAGAACTGAATGCAATACTCCAGATGAGGCCTAACTAGAGTTTTATAAAGCTGCAATGTAACTTCCCGACTCTTGAACTCAATGCCTCGACTAACAAAAGCAAGTATGCCACATGCCTTCTTTACCACCCTATCATCTGTGTAGCCACCTTCAGGGAGTTATTAACTTGGACCCCAAGATCTCTCTGTACATCAACACTGTTAAGGATCTTGCCATTAACAGTGTACTGCCTCTTTACACTTCACAGATGGCCGGTTAAACTCCATCTGCCATTTCTCCGCCCATACCTGCAACAGATCTGTATCCCGCTGTATCCTTTGCCAGTCTTCTACACTATCCACAACACCACCAATCTTTGGATCATCTGCAAACCTACTAACCCACCCATGTACATTTTCATCCAGGTCATTTCTATATATCACAAACATACTGTCAATGGTGAGATGGAAATCTTCTTCATGAACATCAAGTCAAGGAGAAAGTGCCAACTTCTCACCAGAAGACCTTTACTTTCTTCCCAAAACTGTTGATCAATCTTTTCTTATTAGTGTTTTATATTACTCTTGTTTGCAATTGTAATTAGAGTATGTATATGCTATCATTTATATACTATGACTCATGTGTTACACAATGGAGCTAATCGGGTATGAGGAATATCTGGCAGTTGAATGTTGTGAATGCTGTGGTCTCCATGGACCTGGATTGTTTTCCTCCAGGAAGGTGGGTCAATTTCAAATTAAAAAACTGAAATGGCTAGATTAAGCATTAGGGGACCAAAACAGTTAAAAGTAAGTGAGAAACTGATATGGATTATCCATGAAATAAAAACTGCAGATGTCAGAAATCTGAAACCAATTTACATTATCCATGATGTAATTGAATGGTAGAAGGCAGGAATGCCTCTCGGCCGTACAGCACAGGGACTTTGGCCCACTGCCTTCACCCTAAGCCTCAAGCACCCAGTTACACGAATCCCATTTATCTTCTTGCATCCCCATCAGCTCCTCCCAACATCCTGATTCTCCTGCTATCCAGCCTCTCTGGGGGCAATTTACAGCTGCTGATCAACCAACCAGTGCGTCCTTGGCGTGTGGGGAAAAAACCCATGCATTCACATAGAGGACACACAAAACCCCATGCAGACAGCACTCAAGGTCAGGATCAAACCTGGATCTCCGGAGCTGTGAGGCAGCAGTGCCAACCACTCTGCCACTTATTCCTCTCATTCCTATGTTACGTATCCTATGGATAGTTTATGTCTTGTTCAGACCATGCTTCCAAATGAAGCAGTGTAAAGTTGATATTAAAAAAACTACAATGTTTAAGCTGAAATTTGTGTGGATGAGCTTTTCTTGAGTAATCCCATAAGCGATAATTTTTGAAGCTCAGAAAGATTGGCTGAAAAGTGACCTTTTGGAATGATGTCCTTAGTGAGGAAAACTGGGCAGGTAATTCACAAATTCTGGAATGGAGCTTGTCTGATCTGCTTATTAACTGAAATGGCATCCAATCTGAATCTCCTGTAAGTGGTTCAGCCAGCAGATTCTTTACACCCCAGCGGTCGAAGAGACAAATCTGCCCGCACATTATAAACCCTAATGGTTGCATTTACAATAATCTTATTTTGCTAATTTTGCTTTTGTATAACCTGATTGCTATTCATATGGTTTAATTGATTTACAGCAGATTTGTTATTTTGTCTACCTATATTTTGACAGTCTTGTGCACTTGCTACTGGCTGTCAGGTTAGTTGACCTGCATCTAATATTCTTGCTTAAGAGAATAACCCACTGTTATTTTTGGTCTCTACTTCTTGTTAATGAAACAAATAAAATTTGTTACCAATATATTGGTCTGTTTGCCCGATATATTTTCTTACATATAAATCATTAATGAAATACAAAAATATTGAAAATCCACTTCAAAAACATTTGGACAAGTATCAACCAGAAGGTCTTTACCTCTTTCCCAAAACTGTTGATTGTTCTTTCCCTTAATATTGTTTTACATCACTTTTGATTGCAAGTACAATTACAACATTTATACATAAATGATAATAAATTCTGACTACTTCTTGAGAAAGTGGCAGGTTGAATCCAAAATTAACTCTGTGGCAGAGAGTAACTACCATCAAGTCACTTGGCGATTGAGATGGGGTTTCTACAGTGCTCGTCCTTTTGCTTCCTATGGTAAAAGTCAATGACTTGGATTTAGATGCAAGGATCATCATAAAGGTGCCTGCGGGTGATACCAAAACTGGCAGTGTGTTGGAAGAAATTTATAGACAGCAGCAAGATATTGTTGGATTGGTGAGTTGAGAAAAAGAAAGTGGCAAATGGAATTCAATTGAGAGAATTGTGAGGTAATGCAATTAGGAGGCCCAGCAAGGCAAGAGATTGTACAATAAATGGTAGAATGCCAAGTGAGGTCGAAGAACATAGGGAACTTGGTATATGTGTCTGCAGATCCCTTAAGGCAGCATGATTGGTAGAAAAAGTAATTGAGGAAGAGTATGCAATTCTTTCCTTTGTTGGCTTTGGCATCGAGCATAAGAGCAAGACTCCATGCTACACTGAGCAGAAGATTATTTTGGCCACAAATAGAGATTGGAATTGGAATTGGTTTACTATTGTCACTTGTAACGAGGTACAGTGAAAAACTTGTCTTGCATACTGTTCATACAGATCAATTCATTGCACAGTACATTGAGGTAGTGCAGGGTAAAAACAATAATAGAGTGCAGAATAAAGTGTCACAGCTACAGAGAAAGTGCAGTGCAGTCAGACAATAAGGTGCAAGGCCATAACAAAGTAGGCTGGTGAGCAGTTCTGGTCATCACACTAGATAAATGAGTGTGATAGTGCTAGAAAAGGTGTGGAAGAAGTTCAAGAGGATATTGTTGGGGTGGAGATTAATAGTTGCGAGGAAAGACAGAGAGGACTTTTTTTTGGAGGAGAACAGACACAGGGAGATTTAATCAAGGTACATAAAATTATGAGAGGCCTGGGCAAGGTGAATAGGAAGGAATGAACTCCCTTTGTTGAGAGGTCAGAAGTAGGTGATGCAGATTTAAGATAATTCGAGGATTATTGATAACTCGAAGGATTCGAGGGGAACTGGGAATTTATTTTTTCCCTGAGGATTCTAGAGTATATTCTGGAGCTCACTGACTGAAAGATTGGTGGAGGCAGCGACTTTCGCCACATTTAACCAGTACCTTGATAAGCACTTGAAGAGCTGCAATCTACTGAGCTGGATGCAGCTAGTCTTTTTTTGGCCTGGCATGGATATGATGGGCCAAATGGCCTCCTTCTCTGGTATAAATTTCCATGACTTTCTATGGACGTCTGATAAGAAAGAATTCATATTTATAAGCTTACTGAGCTCCTGAAGTCACTAAAATTTACAATTAAATCCCTTTTTAAGTATAATCACTGTTTAAATGAAGGAATTATTGCCACAAATTTGCGTACAGGTTCCCGCAGTCAGTAATGTGGACAATGTCCAGATTATCTGTTTCAAGAATCTTGTTTGGCTGATGTATTGATCAAGATAGTGGAAAGAACTCACTTGCTCTTTGAGTAATGTCAGGTGAGATGTTATGTTTATTCTGTGGCCTCAGTTTAATGTTTCAACCAAGAGATAGGTCATTGAAAATTCTGAACTCTCTCTGCATATTACAACTAACCTAGATTTTTTGCGCATTTCAGTCTTTACGCCCTATAGGAGACATTGCCTACTGATCTTCATCGAGCTCTGTCAACGTGACAGAGTCATGGCATTATATATAGCATGGAAACAGGCCCTTCAGCTCAACTCATCCATGTCGACCACAGTGTCTATCTGAGCTACTCCCTTTTTGGCTGTGTGAAGAAGTTGCCCCTCAGGTCCCTTTTAAATTTTTATCTTCTCACTTTAAACCTATGCCCTCTAGTTTTAGGCTCCCTACCCTGGGAAAAAGGCTGTGACCATCCACCTTATCTACTCTCCTTATGATTTTATAAACCTCTAAGCAGCCAGCATAATCAAAGACCACACCCACCCGGGTCATTCTCTCTTCTCCCCTCTCCCATCGGGTGAAAGATACAGGAGCCTGAGGGCACATACCACCAGGCTCAAGGACAGCTTCTATCCCACGGTGATGACCATTGAACGGTTCCCTTATACGATGAAGTGGACTCTTGACCTCACGATCTACCTTGTTGTGACCTTGCACCTTATTGTCTGCCTGCAATATACTCCCCTGTAGCTGTGACACTTTACTTTGTATTCTGTTAGTGTTTTTACCCTGTACTACCTCAATGCACTCTGTACTAACTCAATGTATCTGCACAGTGTAATGAACTGAACTGTACAAACAGTATGCAAGACAAGTACCTCGGTACACTGTACCTCGGTACAAGTGACAATAATAAACCTATACCAATACCAATACCCCCCAATTTCCTATGTCAAGGGAAAAAAGTCTCAGTCTATCATAACTCAAGTCCTTCAGTCCCAGTAATATCCTTGTGAATCTCTTCTGCCCCCTTTCCATCCTTCCTACAGTTAGCAACCAGAACTGCACCCAATACTCCAAGTGTGGTCTCACCAACGACTTGTACAGTGGTAACATGACATCCTAACCACTGTACTCAATGCCCTGACTGATGAATGCAAGCATGCCAAATCTGCCATCACCACCCTGTCTACATATGTTGCCTCTTCTAGGAACTATGTACCCTTACCCCGAGGTCTCTTTGTTCTCCAACATTCTCCAGGGCCCTACCATTTACACTGTAAGTCCTGCTCTGGTTGAACTGGCTAAAATGCAACACCTCGCACTTGCTCAAGTTAAATTCAATCTGCCATTCCTTGGCCCAATTCTGCAGTTCATCTAGATCCTTTTGTAATCTTAGATAACCTTCTTCACTGTCTACTATGCCATCAATTTTGGTGTCATGCACAAACTTGCTATTCATGTTACAACATTGTCATCCAATCATTAATATAGATGACAATCAACAGTGGACCCGGTATTGGTATTGGTTTATTATTGTCACTTGTACCGAGGTACAGTGAAAAGCTTGTCTTGCATACTGATCATACAGATCAATTCATTACACAGTGCAGTTACATTGAGTTAGTACAGAGTGCATTGATGTAGTACAGGTAAAAACAGTAACAGTACAGAGTAAAGTGTCACAGCTACAGAGAAAGTGCAGTGCAATAAGGTGGAAGGTCACAACAAGGTAGATCATGAAATCATAGTCCATCTCATTGTATAAGGGAACCATTCAATAGTCTTATCACAGTGGGGTAGAAGCTGTCCTTAAGTCTGGTGGTACGTGCCCTCAGGCTCCTGTATCTTCTACCCGATGGAAGAGGAGAGAAGAGAGAATATCCCGGGTGGGTGGGGTCTTTGATTATGCTGGCTGCTACACCAAAACAACGAGAGGTAAAGACAGAGTCCAAGGAGGGGAGGCCGGTGTCCGTGATGCGCTGGGCTGTGTCCACAACTCTCTGCAGCTTCTTGCGGTCCTGGGCAGAGCAGTTGCTGTACCAAGCCGTGATACATCCAGATAGGGTGCTTTCTATGGTGCATCGATAGAAGTTGGTGAGAGTCAAAGGGGACAAACCAAATTTCTTTAGCCTCCTGAGGAAGTAGAGGCACTGGTGAGCTTTCTTGGCCGTGGCATCTATGTGATTTGACCAGGACAGGCTGTTGGTGATGTTCACACCCAGGAACTTGAAGATCTCAACCCTCTCAACCTGATGTAACAGGTGCATGTACACCGCCCCCTTTCCTGAAGTCAATGACCAGCTCTTTGGTTGACATTGAGGGAAAGGTTGTTGTCATGACACCATTCCACTAAGCCCTCTATCTCCTTCCTGTACTCTGACTCATCGCTGTTTGAGATACGGCCTACAACGGTTTAGAGTTTAGAGTTTAGAAGAATGAGAGGGAAAGTTACAAAAACTCCAACAGGACTGGACAGATCGGATGCATTAAGGATATTCCCAATGGATGGGGAATGCAGGGGTCACAGTAAGGATAAGGGGTAATGATCCCTGCGGCACACCACTGGTCACAGGACTCCAATCTGAATAGCAACCCTACATTACCACCCTCTGCCTCCTTCCATCAAACCAGTTTTGTATCCAGCGAAACAAAGGACCACAGGTGCTGGAAGCTAGATGTAAAACACCATGAGGCTGGAGGAACTCAGCAGGCCAGGCAGCATCCGTGGAAAAAAGCAGGCGGTCAACGTTTCGGGTCGGGACCCTTCTTCAGGATTGAAGATAGGATAAGAGGAAGCCCAATATATAGGAAGGAAAAGCAGAGCAGTGATAGGTGGACAGAAGAGGGGAGGCGGGGTGGGCACAAGGTGGTGATAGGTAGATTCAGGTAAGAGATGGTGATAGGCAGGTGCGGGGGAGGAGGGGAGGGCAGATCTGCTGGGGGATGGGTCAAAGGTAAGGAGGGAAAGGAAAAAAAAGGTAGAATTCCTAGCCTCTTTTTTTCTACCTTTCAAGTCTCAGAAGCTTATAGGAGGGCAGAGATCACTGCTACTGGTTGACCACGGGTTTTGTGCCAGTTTTGAGGTCTTGATCTTGAAACACTCTCGTCTCAAAGGCCGTGCTAGCACATTGAAGGTCATGGAGTCCTACAGGATGGAAATAGGCCCTTCAGCTCAGCTTGTCCATGTTGACCAAGCTACCTGAGCTAGTCCCATTTGCCTGTGTTTAGCTCATATCCCTCTAAACCTTTCCTATCAATGACCCTGTCCAAATGTCTTTCAAACATTGCAATTGTACTCACCTCTACCACTTCCTCTGGCAACATTTTCCATATACCCACCATCATCTGTGTGAAAAACTTGTCCCTTAGGTCCTCTTTAAATCTTTCCCCTCTCACCTTAAACCTATGTCCTCTGGTTTTGGACTCCCTAAGTCTCTTAAAAACAAAAGCTGGAAGTTTCACCATGGGAAGCAATTGGAAATTGACAAGAAATTGCTTCTATTCCATTCCAGATGAAGGGCCTGGACCTGAAATGTCGACTGTCTGTTTCCCTCCATATATGCTGCCTGACCCGCTGAGTTCCTCCAGCACTTTGTTTTCAGATTCAGGCATCTGCTGTCTCTTGTGTCTCCATCTTGCTTTGAAAATTGACAAGCAATTGCTTCCATTGATACTTGTGCAATGATACTCTATTAAACAATGTAACATGCATTGATACGTCAAGCCCATCGAAGCCAGCTATTGAGCTGGTTCTGATTCTCTTCCATTATAATGAGACAGGAGAAGACAATAAGTAAATGTTCATGCTAATTGGCCATCATCAACACCATTCATTACAATGCTACGGAGGTACGGTTATCGTATCGAGTGATTTTCTGTATTTTCTGACTTACAGACAAAATCAACTTATGGACAACTGTTAAAATGGAACCAGTTCATAACCCGGGGATGGCCTGTGTTAGAGTTTAGAAGAATGAGAGGGAAAGTTACAAAAACTCCAACAGGACTGGACAGATTGGATGCATTAAGGATATTCCTAATGGATGGGGAATGCAGGGGTCACAGTAAGGATAAGGGGTAAACCATGTAGGACAGAAATGGGAAACAATTTCTATCCCAGATGGTGGTGAACCTGTGGAATTCTCTACCACAGAAAGTAGTTGAAGCCAAACCTTTAAAAATATTCATGGAGTTAAATGTTGGAGAGGTCAAGGGATTTGGTGAAAATTCTTGAACAGGATACTGACCTTGGGTGATCAGCCACAATCATATTGAATGGCCGAACAGGCTCGATGGGCTGAATGGCCTACTCCTATTTTTATTCACTATGTTTCCGTGTTGGGGCATTGATTGACACCAGTCTTCACTGCGATTGACTTTGTTGTAGACTCACTGGTTAATATCATGTCTTGCACAGCATTATGAAGCAAACATAAGATGGAGATGAACTTCTGTGGGCAGCCAAATTTGAGGAAGCGCTTTTGACTGATGAAGTCAAGGGCTTCAGTGAGGTTGAGAAGGTCGGGTTGGATGTTGGTGCTGCCCCCTTGGAGTTGTCGCAGTGCCCACTGTGCCTCTAGATGGGCAGAATCCATGCTGTGATTCAGGGAGCCACTCTTCGGCTGTTGGGATGAGGTGGTTGAGGAGGACGCTGGCAATGACTTACCCTCTGGCAGGCATCAGGGATTGGAATTGGTGGAATTGGTTTACTATTGTCACGTGTACCGAGATATGGTGAAAAACTCAGTTTTGCAACCCATCCATACAGATCATTTCAAAGCAGGACTGCATTGAGGTACTACAAGGGAAAAGCAATAATAGAATTCAGAATATAGTGCTACCATACAGCTACAGAGGAAGTTCAGTGCAGGTTGACAATAAGGTGCAAGGGCTACAATGAGGTAGATTGTGAAGTCAAGAGTTCATCATTAATGTATAAGAGGTCCGTTCAAGAGTCTTACAACAGCTGGATAGAAAGACCCCTCCCTATTGACCAGTCAGGTTTGTTTCCATGATCATGATTCCAGTGTCTCTGAGGTTACCTGACATATTCTGCTTTTCCCAAATGTGGTCACTTAAGTTGTGGACTTGTGACTGAACCTTTTTGAGTCTTAGAATCTGAGCAGGGAGTCTATCTCCTCCCACGGGCTTGTTGATCATCACTGCTCTGTTAAGTACACAGATGGTTTCAGGAACACAACCAGATAAAATTCCACAGATTCTGTGGGAGTTGTGGTGGAATTATTGGGGACTGTTCTGCCCCTGTCCCACCCATGTGTGAAATGCCTTGAAGGAATGTTTCAGTGGATGGGCGGAGCTGGGTTTTATGTGGAGCTCTCCTACTTTGACTTCTACTGACAAATACGTTTCAACTGATAAGAAGTCCTATCCACTCTTACGTAATGCTGTTTGATTAAGATTTGAATCATAGCAGTATATAGCATGCAAACAGGCCTTTGTGCCCACCTAGTTCGTGTTGACCACCAAGCACCCAGTTAGCTAATCCCATTTCATTCTCCCCACATTCCCATTGTCAACCCCACCCCACCCCGGATTCTACCACTCACCTACACACTAGAAGCAACTTACAGCGGCCACTAAACCTACCAACCCACACATCTTTGGGATGTTGAAGGAAACCGGAGCACCCTGAGGAAACTGAAGAGCCACACCTCATGGTTCAACAACAGCTTCTCCCCCACTGCTATCAGGTTCTTGAATCCACCTGAAAATCCTGAACGCTACCTCAGACTATATTTTTTTCTCTCTCTCAATCTTGCACTAGTGTCGTTATGTTTATTCTGTTGCTTATTTTGCACACGTGTAAGTTATATTTAATTTATGTTAATTTAAGTTTAGGTTAACTTACGTTGGTCCTCGTCTTGCAATGTACTGTGCTCCTGCTGCAAAAATTTAATTTTCATGGGACTTATACCCTGTGTATGTGTGCCTATGACAACAACAATAAGGTTGAAACTTGAACTTGAAGCCTACATTGTCAGAAGGAGAATGTGCAAATTCCACACAGACAGTATCAGAGGTCAGGATTGAACCCAACTTTTTGTCACTGTGTCACCCATTAAATCAAAATGATTCATAGTCACAAATTGCCTTTTCTGTTGGTACTTAAATGCTGCAATAGATGATGAAATTGGATGGCAATCTTCCTATTCTATATGACTCATCTAAAAATTGTGTTATGTTAATAACCTAAAGTGCATAGTTCGTTAAAAGCGACGTCATGGGTAAACAGGGTAATGATAAAGGCATTTAGCACGCTGGCCTTCATCAGTCAGGGCACTGAGTATAGGAGTCAGGACATTATGTTGCAGTTGTATAAGTCATTGGTGAGGCCGCACTTGGAGTATTGTGTACAGTTTTGGTCACCCTGTTATAGGAAAGACGTGGTTAAACTGGAGAGAGTGCAGAAAAGATTTACGAGGATGTTGCCAAGGCCAGAGGGCCTGAGTTATAGGGAGAGGTTGGCCAGGCTACGTCTTTATTCCTTAGAACGTAGGAGAATGAGGGGTGACCTTAGAGAAGTGTTTAAAATTATGAGAGGCATAGATAAGTTGGATGGTAACAGTCTTTTCCGCAGGGTAGGGGAGTCCAAAAGTAGGAGGCATAGATTTAGGGTGAGAGGGGAAAGATTTAAAAGTGACCTGAGAGGTAACTTTTTAAACGTAGAAGGCAGTGGGTATATGGAACGAACTGCCAGACGGTGGGGTAGAGGCAGGTACAATAGTATCATTTAAGAAGCACTTGGATAGGTGCATGCAGGGGTGGGGCTTAGGGGGATATGGGCCAAACACAGGAAATTGTGACTAGCTGGGTGGACACTGTGGTCGGCATGGACTAGTTGGGCTGAAAGGCCTGTATACGTGCTTTATTGCTCTATGACACTATGACTCTAATCCCAATTAATCAGGTATTGAAAAATCAAGATCAATGACTTTCTTTAAGCTCAGGGAAACCGAGGGGTGCAGGTATATAGGCCCTTGAAAGTGGCAACAAAGATAAACAGGGTGGTGGAGGAGCCATTTAGCATGCTTGCCTTCATCGGTTAGAATATTGAGTTGGGACATCATGTTACAGCTGTACAAGACATTAGTAAGGCCACATTTGGAGTACTGCGTATAGTTCTGGTCACCCTACTATAGGAAGAAAGTAATTAAACTAGAGAGGGTGCAAAAAAAGATTTACGAGGATGTTACTGGGACTGGAGGGCTCGGATTATAGGTAGAGGCTGGATAGGCCCTGGGGCTTTAGGAGGCTGAGGGGTGATCTTATAGAGGTTTATAAAATCACAAGCGGCATAGATAAGGTGAATAGCTAATGTCTCTTCCACAGGGTAGGGGAATGCAAAACTAGAGGGCATAGATTTAAGGTGAGAGGAGAAAGATTTAAAAGGGACTTGAGGGGCAACTTTTCCACACAGATGTTGGTGGCTCTATGGAATGAGCTGCCAGAGGAAGTGGTTGAGGCAGGAACAATTACTACGTTTAAAAGACATTTGGACAGTTACATGGATAGGAAAGGTTTAGAGGGATATGGGCTAAATGCGGGCAAATGTAACTAGCTCAATTAGACAACTTGGTTGGCATGAACGACTTGTGTGCTGTACTACTTTATGACCTTATGACTCTATGACTCGAGTCTCAAGGATGTTTGGTTTCACTGGGTGCAGAGGGGCCTGGGCTGAGTATTCATGCATCACCTTGTCAGGCACCTCATGCATTTGCTTGCCGGGGTGTGCAGACGTGCTGCAGTTTGCAGTTCAGAGAGCTTCAGGAACTTTTCCTCTGTGTGGAAAAGTTGCCCCTCAGGTTCCTTTTAAATTTTTCTCCTCTCACCTTATCTATGCCGCTTGTGATTTTATAAACCTCCATATGATCACCCCTCAGCCTCCTATGCCCCAGGGAAAAAAGTCCTAGACTATCCAGACTCTACCTATAACCCAAGCACTCCAGTCCCAGTAACATCCTTGTTGTGGTGAAATGCAAAAAGAATGTTCTGAGCTTTCTGAGACAAACCACCAAATGTGGTGCCCGTCACAAATGAACCTCACTGCAACATAGACATTGGAGGTGGTGCGCAGAAAGAATGAATTAATTGGCTTTACAGCACATTGTGTAGGGTTTTGAGAGCCACAGTGAGGCAGTGGTCTCTACCAACCATAGCCAACGGTTGCCCATATACCTCACAGTGTTTAAGTTGTAATGGAAAGGCAAGCTCAGGCATTCATCCACATTTGTTTGGTGGAGTTCTCTTTATATACATATATGTGGAATTCAAAACATGCCATTCGAAACAAAGCAAGTACTCCACAAGTTTCAGAAAGGTAAACATTATTGCCACTCCCCACCTTTTCCTTTACAACGAAATAGTGAACTATCAAAATTAGTTGTTCTATAGAAGAGTTAAGCAAACAATTGTCTGGAAAATATTTTGCACAATCACTCCCTTGCCCAACCCCACTTTGTCTTCTCATTGAGCTGTGGTGTCGATGCAAAGGTGAAAGATTTATGGAGTATTGATTAACTCTGAGGTACACACCTTCAACCTATCGCTGGTATAATCCTGAAATGCACTACACCACAGCTTCAGAGTACCAAATAACTGACCGTGCCTGGACTGCCAAGTCACTTTCCTTGAAGCTTCATAGGCACTACAGAAAACACCATGTCATCTCCAGCTGGTTCAAGCAGTCCCATACCATCTGGAGGGAGTGTGTGCACATCACTTCCAGAGCTCCTGATGTTAGGTGAATTTGTGAGTAATGTTATTTTGTTCCATTGTAATTAAGGACGGTATTTTTGTATGTATACTTTGAATTAAAGTGGGATTCTTATAAGGGTACAGGGTGTTTGTTTAGGTGAGTGAAAAAATGAGGCAGGAATGTATTAAAGAAAGAACAAAAGGAGAGGTCTTGAGGGAAAACAATGGTGAAAAGGTAGATCAAGAGAGGCAAAAGAACAGAGTAGATGGACAGTAGACTCAGGGACGAGTTTGCCTACAGTGCAAGATGCTATGTTGATAAAGAATTAGAGAACAGGAGACCAAAGCCCCACCAAGGGTCTGACTGGCAATCAAATTGCCCTCTGGCACTCAGTTAAAGTGGCTCGATCACATTTTTGATAGGTAGAGCTTCAACTAATGACATCCCCTAATCGCTGACAAGGATCATTCAAGGTCATTACAGAGGATTTCCAGCGCTAATGAGAGTCACGCTCAACTTTCCCTGTTCACCTGCTGCTGGAGTTTTGCAGGGGACCCTTTGGGAAAGTTTCTAGGACAGTTTGTCAATGCTTCACCAACTTCCGATCAACATTGCTTTCAGGAATTCCCTCGAAGATACATAAAGAAAGTGAGTCTGTGTTCCTTTACCTTATTGTCACTGGGAATGTTTGGTGATGGATATTTTGCCAGAAGTCACCTCGGTTTGAATGAGGAATGGACAAGACTACTGATACAGGAGCGCCTATCACTGCAATAGAGAGAGAGACAGGAGGGACAATGAGCGAGGTGGACTCCTTCCTACCCTTGGGATAGGGAATCCTTCCTGCTCTGGATTTTCTCCACTAGAATCACCACCGCCACATCCAGGAACCTGGGATGACTCTCTGCAATTCTCTAGCATCCTGAAACACCCTGCTGCGTGTTCACCAGCCCTCTCTATGTCTCTCTATGTCTCAGCCCTCTCCTGTGGAAGCTCCATACGTCATTGCAGAAAAGTTGCTTTAACTCAGTGCTTGAGTGTTATGCCTGCAGCTGGCTGTTTCATCACGTTCAGACTGCAGTAGTTAACCATCCAGGTCAAAATTATGGTTCAAAAATGAGACTTACAAAAATGTGTGCTTTATTTACACAGCACCCACTTTGTGCTGTTTTTCAATCTTTACCAAAGTAAGTTCTAATGAGAATAAGGGAGAAATTCGAGAGATGAAGGCAGCAGATTGAGAACGGAAGCACGTTTGGCTTTGAGATCAAAATATGTTGCTAATGAGGTTGTTTGTAAGACAGTGAGCAGTTGTATAACCATAAACTTTGTTATCCCACTGAAGAAAGAGTGAAGCGTTAGAAGTTGAACTCTTAACTGCTGACAGAGTGTTCCAGAAACTTCAGCAGGATTGGCAGGAGGATGGGAGTAGGTCACGGGGAAATAATGCAAGAAGAATGTGCGGGACTCCGGAAGCTCGAGATCCCTGCAATGTTTATGCCTGAAACAGCTTTTCGTTGTCAGGTTTTTATTGTTTCGATGGGAAATGTTTCCCTTTGTTTAAGGCTTTGGCATTTAAGCAATATTCAGCACAGGTAGTTTAAGTTTGGGCAAACCAGCCCCGGGTTATACGTTACACCAATGCAAACATAACCAGTGTTGGGCAAACAATAGGAATTGAATCTCTCACATTTATTGCCCCTAAAATGCATCTAGAGTGCAAGCAAATTGCATTCATATCAGTAAGTGACAATTTGATTATAAGTAGCACCGACAAGATGCTTATATTTGATCAGATCTAGTACACTAAAGGTTCAGTTGGCAAAGGAAGCAAGCAGCTGAACTATTTGGTGTGGAGAGATTCAGGTTTGACAGCAGTGGTCGAAATGACCTCAGCAATTTGTCAGCAAAATGATGATATTTTGTCTGTCCACCCCTGAGCCTGGGAGCAGAAAATGAACTTTTGGCTCTTGGGGTATGGTTACTTCAAGCTTGTAAAACCTGCTGGCTCTAGCAACTTGGAGTTTATTTGAAGAATTGATTTACTTGGATAGTAGCAGTGTGGGCCAGTTGAGGTTTCTGGAAGGAAGAGGGCAAAGATATTCACAAGATAAGATCACAAGATAAGGGAGCAGAAGCAGGCCATTCGGCCCATCGAGTCTGCTCCATTGGCAAAGAAACTTTGACGGATTCTCTTAGAAAAACTTAAGACAAAAATTTCTCTCTGAACTGACATTGAAACTATTTGACCAAGTGACTCCATGTCAGTATTCTGAGGAATAAAAAATATGCAAACAATAAAGATACAAACAAAATGTATTTCATAGAAGTATAAAAAACAAAAGAGACTGCAGATGCTGGGATCTGGAGCAACAAACAATCTGCTGGAGGAACGCAATGGGTCAAGCAGCATCTGTGGGGGGAAAGGAATGATCAACGTTTTGGGTTTACATCAGTCCTGATTGTTGGTTGCTACACATAAGTACAGGCTGTCCCCAGGTTAAGAACATTCAACTTATGGGCACACCTACATAAGAACAAGCTCCTATAATAATATTAAATTCAAAAGTCCAACTTATGTGCATACTTTCACTCTTACAAACAGCAGAACTAGTTTCCTCCCTCTCTCCACTTCAGTAATTGTTCTTTCTTGTCAGCCATATGTGCTTTTGATGCTGTTCATTACAATACTGTGGAGGTACGGTTACCACAGCAAACGATTTTTGTGTATTTTCTGACTCACGGACAAAATCAACTTATGGGCGTATGTAAAATTGGAACCCATTCATTAACTGGGACAGACTGTAGAAAAAAGCTCACGGAAGTTAGAGCAGTACACAGAACATTTATCTGCCACGTCATGTTGGTCTTTCTCCACAACATGTACAAACAGATCTAATCGCATTTACACCCTCTTTTTCCAAGCCCTTTCCTTCATTCATCTATCAATTGATTCTTGACTGTTGACATGGTTTCTGCCTCAGCTACTGGCGATGGAGATTCGTTCCACAGACTCACAATGACTTAAGCAAAACAGGTCTACCAGCTCTGTTCTATATCAGTTATAATTAGATGGAGATTTTAATTCTACTTGCCCGGCAAAACCAAACTGATGGGAAATTAAATTGCTCAGAACTGTCCACCTGAGGAATGTTGACAAGGAGGTCACTCGCTCTCAGATTGGAAGTGTAAAGAGGCTGGAAGTGAAACTGAATTTAAGTTGATGAAAAACTGACTGAGGTTAAGATGAGTGAGTCCTGATGCAGGGTTTCAACCCAAAATGTCAACAATTCTTCTCCCCCCACAGATGCTGCTCGACCCACTGTGTCCCTCCAGCAGATTGTTGCTCCAGATTCCAGAGTCTGCAGTCTCTGGTGTCTCCACTGTACAATATCAGAAGACAAGGACAGATTGGGAATGAAGCGGATAATTAAAGTGACAGGCGATTTACACTCATGGAGAGAATATAAGTGCACCCACATGCCAATCATTCAATTTATGTAACTTCCCAAAACAGAGGAAGCCATAACATGACATGTATTAAATTGCAAACATCTTAAATTCTTTTTTTGCGATCTGGGCATATTTGGCAATGTCAGCACCTATTGCCCATTCCAACTTGCCCTTGAGGGAGGGGTGGTGAATCACTTTCTCAAACTCCTGCAGTCCTTCTGGTGAAGGTAATCTGACCAGGCTGTTAGGAAAGAATTTCCAGGATTTTGTTCCAGAGAAGATGAAGGAACAGTGACATATTACCAAAACAGGATGTGGTGTGACTTGGAGGGGGACCTGCTGGTGATGGTGTTCCCATGTGCCTGAAGCCTGTGTCCTCCTTGGTGGTAGAGGTTTTGGTTTGGGGAGGGGGCATGGTGCTGTCAGAGTATCCTGTGTGAGGAATTACAGTGCACTTCATGCAGTACATTTTGACCCATAAAGGAACTGCATTCTGCTGATTGTGGATGTACTCTGATGGTGGATGGTGGATGAGGGTGTGGGGGTGGGGTGGGGGGGGGGGGTGAAGTCAAGGAAATCCTGTGTCTTGGTTGGTGTCCAGCTTCTTGAATGTTAATTGAAATGTACTCATCCAGACAATTAGAGAGCGAGTTTTTGCTTTGTGTAGAAAGTGTTTGGGAAACCAGACTTGGGAAGGGGGGATGGTGTTGAGAGTTCTGTGGCTGCATGGAAAAATGCCATGGGAAGGTGAGATGTATACTATTGATGATTGAAGAGTGGATGTACGGTATCAGGAAGGGACCTATCCCACTAGGACATTGAAAGTAGCAGAGAGGGGAAGATGTGTTTGGTAGTGGGTGTCAAGCTGGAGGTTCCAGAGATGAAGATGATCCATCGGAAGGCTGGTAGGGAAAGGGAAAACCCTGTTGTGATTCTAAGAGTGAAGGGATAGGCTGAGAACAGGTCCTGAAAATGGAATGGTCATTGTCAATGGCAGGCCATCTATGGTGGAGGGGTCATTCTCAGTTAAGGTAAAAGATTATCGGAAGCACTGCAGTAGAACATACCATCAACAGAACAATACAGTAGAGCTGGAGGTAGAAAGTCAGACAGCAGGAGGTGTGCATTGGATCACGTCAAGGGAGGGTATTGGTATTGGTAGCAAAGTTAGAGCAAAGTTTTGACTCAGGTCAAGGCCAGTGATTCAGTTCTCAACGTGCAGACAAAAGAGATGAGGGAGGGAACTAAGATTGTTCAACATGTCCTATAAAGAGGTAGGCAAGGTTAGAACAAAATGTCATAGGTGTTCATCCAGGCATTAAGTTCTCTCTTACCTTCCCTCTTTTGTTGACCTTCTCAACTTCATGCAGACATAAAAAATAGGGGCGGGAGGAGGTCATATGTAGTTCCACCATTCAATAAGATCATAGCTGATCTGACCTCTACGTTTCTGCCTGTTCCTTGACTCTCCAATTGTCCAGATGTCTACCTTGGCCTTGCACAGAGAGTTCCACAGAGAATTCCAAAGATTCGTAACCCTCCGAGATAAGAAATTCCACTCTATTTCTGAAGTAAATGTGTGTCCCCTTATTCTGAAGCTATGCCCCAGTTCCAGATTTCAGATTCTTCCATGGAGGAATCATATTTTATGCCTGGACACGACCCCGCAGAACCTTGCATGTTTCAAGAAACTCGTTTCTCAATCTTCTAAACTTCAATGAGCATTGGCCTAACCCGCTCAACCTTTCCTCACAAGCCAACCACTTCTTCCCAGGAATCAACCTCGTGGACTTTCTTTGAACAGTCTCCAAGCAAGTATATCCCTCCTTAAATAAAGAGACAAGACAGTATGCACTACTCTAGATGTGTCTCACCAAGGCCTTGTGTAGCTGAAAATCAAAAAAAGTCTGCAGATGCTGGATATGAACAGAAAATGTTGAAACCCTCAGCAAGTCAGGAAGCATCTGTGGGAAGAGAAACAGAGTTAACATTTAATGTTAAAGACCTTTTGCCAGAACCGGGAGAGATAGAAATGGCAGTTTTAAGTTGCAGAGAAGGTAGTTCTTCTAAGCTACCTTTTTAAATCACTCTTTCCCAGTTCTGATGAAGGGTTCTTGACCTAAAACATTAAGTCTGTTTCTCTCTCCATATGCTGGCTGACCTGCTGAGTGTTTCGGCATTTTCCATAACCAGACTAACCTACTCTATGCCCTTTGAAATATAGGTTAATATTCCATTTGTTATACCAAAATGTTAACTTTTTATTTCATGTATAAGGACACTCAGATCCTCTGTTCAGCAGCATTCTGTCATCACTCCACTGAAACAATATTTTGCTTTTCTATTCTTCCTACTAATGTGGATAAACTTACATTTCCCACATTATATTCCATCTGCCAGTTCTTTCCCACTCACTTAATCTGCCTATATCATTTTGTGGGGAGCTAGAAATAAACTGCTGGAAGAACTCAGTGATTTGTGCATCATCTGTGGAGGTTAAGGGATGGTCGACGTTTTGGGTCAAGGCCCTGCATCAGTCCTGATTAGCAGTTTACTTCTTGCTCCATATTCCAGCATCTGCAGTCTCTTGTGTCCCCTCACTTTCTGGAAACTCTTTACATCCTCCTCACAACTTGCATTCCCGCATATCTTTTTCCAAATTTGGGGAAAAATACAGTCCCTTCATCTAAAATAGTCCCTTCATCTAAATCACTGACGTGGATTATAAACGGTTAAAGGTGGAGTACTGAACCCTGTGATCACCAGTTATAACCCAGCCAGCCTGAAGCGGACTTACTCATCCTGATTCAGCCTTCTGTCAGATGGGCAGTCCTCATGCCATGAACCTTGTGCAGTAACCTTATATGTGGCATTGTATTGTGTGCAATTCTGATCACCCCATTACAGGAAGGATGTGGAGGCTTTGGAGAGGGTAGGGAAAAGTTTTATCAGGATGCTGCCTGCATGAGAGAGTATGAGCGATAAGGAGAGGTTGGACAAACTTGGGTTGTTTTCTCTGGAGTGTCAGAGGCTGAGGGGAGACCTGACAGAAGTTTATAAGATTATGAGAGGCATAGATAGGGTAGAAATGTCAAATATTCAAGGGCATACACTTAAGGTGAGAGGGGGAAAAGTTTAAAGGAGATGTGCGGGGTAAATTTTTTACACAGAATGTGGTAGGTCCCTGGAATGGGCTGCCAAGGGTGGTGGTGGATGCAGATACAATAGTGGAGTTTAAGAGGATTTTAGGTAGACACATGAATATGCAGGGAATAGAGGAATATGCATCATATTCAGGCAGAGGACACAGTTTAATTTAGGTCAGCACACATATCATGGGTCTGTTCCTGTGCTGCACTGTCCTTTGTTCTATGGCTTCTAGAAATCCAAATGCACTACATCTACTGGCTTCTCTTTATCCTCCCAGCTTGCTGCATCTTCAACAAATTAACAAATTTGTCAAACATTTCTCTTTCATTAAACCATGCTCATTCTGCATGATTACGTGATGTTCTTCTATGTGCCCTGCACCTTAATAATGTATTCCAGAATTTTCTCAATGACAGATAACTGGTCAATGGATACCTATTTTCTGCATCTTTACTTGAATAGAGGAGTTACATTTATAATGTTCCAATTCCAGGATCTAGAGAATTTTAGAAGATTGCATCCAGTTGATTTGCTATCTCAGCAGACACTCTTCTCAGACCTGAGGGAACTCAGCTTTTGACCTCATTTAACCTCCTGATGAAGTGTCTCAACCCGAAATGTCAACCGTCTATTTCCCTCCACGGATGCTGCCTGACCTGCTGAGTTCAAGTCTCAGCCATTTTGTTAATTTCCATTATTAATTCCCTACTCATCCTCTGCTTCAGTTACTCTCTCACCTTGTGTACTTTTGTTGAAGCTCTTCCTCTCTTTACTCACATTATCTATTTTCTCTGTCTTTGTTTTAATTATCTTTTGTTGTATTCTTAAATTTTCCCAATTTTCTGGTCTACCACTAAACTTTGGGACACTGTATGCCTTTCTTTGTATTTATACCTTCCTTAACTTTTTTTGGATAGCCACGAAGGGATTATTGTTCTCATACTTTATTTCTCAATGTAATATATCTCCATAGAAGATTACAGTATATTTTCTTAAATGTCTGTCACCACCTTACCAACTTCTTACCTTTTACTCTATTTTCCCAGTCACTTTAGCTATCTTCATACCTTTGCTCTTACTTAAGTTTAAAATACTAGATTCAGACCTAAGTTTCTTATTGTTAAACAGCATGTGAAATTCTGTCATGTTATATTTTCTCTATGGATCACAATGCCCAAGTAATAACCAACAAAAAAAATGCTCAAACATTTTAAATCAAAAAAATGGGAAGTACTATTTATTAAGACAATATAAGATTTCTTTATTAGTCACATGTACATGAAAACACACAGTGAAATGCATCTTTTTGCGTAGAATGTTCTGGGGGCAGCCTGCAAGGGTCGCCACGCTTCCAGCGACAACATAGCATGCCCACAACTTCCTAACCCGTACGTCTTTGGAATGTGAGAGGAAACAGGAGCACCCGGAGGAAACCTACACAGACATGAGGAGAACGTACAAACTCCTTATAGACAGCGGCCGGAATTGAACCTGAGTCTCTGGTGCTTTAATAGTGTTCCGCTAACCGCTACACTACCATAGCAAGTACCATTCTGGGTGGCACAGCTAATGGAGTCACTGTCTCACAGCAGAGAGACCTGATTCAACCCTGACCTTGGATGCAGTCTGTGTGCAGTTTGCATGTTCTTCCTGTGACCAAGTGGGTTTCTTCTGGGAGCTCTGGTTTTCTCACATGTCTCAAAGATATTCAGGCTGGTAGGTTAATTGGCCCCTGTGATTTGCCCCTAGTGTGTGGGTGAGTGGTAAAATGTGGGGGGGGGGGAAGCTGATGAGAATGTAGGGAGAATAAAACATGGGATTAATGTAGGATTAGTGTAAATGGGTTGGTGTGAACTCAGAAGTATGCAAAACTAGGAGGGGCGTAGGTACGATAAAATCATGACAAACTTTTCTCCACAGCAGAGGTTTCTGTGACCAGGTTCATGCAGGAGATTTTGAGAGGATTTGAGGAAGAATTTTTTCACTC
Source organism: Pristis pectinata (assembly GCF_009764475.1). Lineage (NCBI taxonomy): Eukaryota > Metazoa > Chordata > Chondrichthyes > Rhinopristiformes > Pristidae > Pristis > Pristis pectinata. Next base: position 87,341,028 of record NC_067414.1, on the reverse strand, counting down.
AGAAGTGGTTTACACGTTAGGGGCTGGTGGATGCAAGTACTCCTATAAAATTTAATATGTATTTAGGTGAAATGCCAAAGCAAAGAAGGCTAAGGGCTGAGAGCTGGGAAGTGGGATTAGTATAGATGGGTACTTGATGGTGGGCTTTTTCATTCTGTATGACTCTGTGACTCTATGTCAGAATTGGCAACAATTCTCAAGGACTGCACACATCACACTTCTACACAAAGTCTCACTTTGTCATCATTCTTGGCTAGAACACTGATGAATAATCTCACCGCCATTCTCTGTCTGGTTATTAGTTCCATTGACTGGGTTTCATGACCTCCAAGGATTGCATTCTCTTTGAATGCAGCAGCTTTGCTATATGCTTTGTTCCCATCCTCAGATTTGTCATGTTTGGCTTACATTAGTCAATGTTCTTACAGATGTATAGTTGAATGTTGACATATACTTGATTTGTCTCTTTAAGCTTTCTTATAAACCTCTGAGGAATGGTTTTGATGCCTGCTATCCAACCAATCAACCTGCCTTTGGACAATATAAGACCCTATAGGATTTGTCACATTTTGTCATGCCTAAGTCTGTTTCTCCCAACAGATACTCCCTCAATCTCGCACCTCAAATTCTGCATACAATACATCAATGAACCCCTCAGTTCCTGAAGTTACCATTAGCAATTAGTAACTTCAATTTGGTTATGTATTGTCCATCATCCACCCATTCACCTGACATCTCCTGGAATCCTCAAATCTGTACACCATCTTACTGTATGAAAGGTTACAAGATTCTCGAAAGCTTTGAGAACCAGCCTCTAATTGATAGGCCTACTTGTTTGGTGGAGATCTTAGTGTTGGTGACCTACCAGATGCAATGTTATTTTAACTTCTGTTTTCTGGTCTTTGTAAGCCATTCCCAACTCAATAATGAGAACAAAACCTTCTCTTATTGCTCCTATTCATTTGGCAAGTTGCTTGCTGAGTTCAGCAGCTGAGGTGGCTTTATCTGCTCTATTTCCAACATGCAGTTGTACTATCTAATGGAAGAAAGCCAAGTCTGGCATTTCCAATCTCTCAACTACACATCCGCTGTGTGCAATCACAGCAGGGTTATCTCTATTTTTAAAATTTATTCATTTTTTGGTGTCTGTTGCTGGCAAGGTCAACATTTAATTGCCTGTGTAGTTTGCCAGGCCATTTTTGATGGCATTTAAGAATCAACATCTCATTGCCCCAAGGTTTGGATCACCTGTAGACCAGATCAGATAAGGATGGCCGATATCCTCTGTAGAAGGACATCAGTGAAGTAGATGGGTTTTTACAACAAGGGAGTAGTTTTGTGATCAGTGCTACTAAAGCCATTTTTTTTCAAATTCCAGATGATTAACTGAATTCAAACAGTGGCCATGGTTGGATTTGTACTCAGGTTTGTAGAATGTTAGACCATTCCTCTGGATTACCACCACCATCTGGTCACACAGCCATTAGCCCCCTTTTCTTGAAAATAATGCAGGGTTTTGACCCGAAATGGTGCCAGTTCCTTTCCTCCCAAGATGCTGCTTGACCCGTTGAGTTCCTCAAGCAGAGTGTTTGTTGATTCCAAAACCTGCCTCATTCAGGTTTCTCTGGTAGTGATCTGTGTAGTGTTTCTTAATAGTGTTTGCTTTCCATGCAAAGCTACGGCTAGAGTCAACATAACCTGCTCACACCACCCTTTGTCATGATGTATTCAGTAGCACTACTTTCTTTAAGTGAACTTCTTAACACATTCTGTAGGTCTCAGGTGATTCATACTAAAAGTTTATTTCAGAGCTACTTACAAGTCAGAACTACTATACTCTGCATTCTGTTGTTGCTTTTCTCTTGAACTACCTCAATGTATTTATGTTTTGAAAAGATCTGGATGGATGGCTTACAAAACTAAGTTTTTCACTGTGTCTCGGTGCACATGACAACAGTAAACCAATTCCAGTTCCAAGTCTACAATGTGATTCCTCCATGTTGACAACAGCTTGGGCGCTCCACTTGTAACGTCATCAGATAGCTCTGGATGAAGTGGCAGCTCTAACAGAGTTAGTGCTACAGTAACAGTTAGTAGACGGGATTATTGATTTGAAGATGTATTCACTGACTTCTTGGGAAACTTTTTCCTGTTCTCCTACTTGGGATACCTGGGAGAGTGGCACACCTGGTAAAGTTGCTGTCTCACTGCCCCAGTGATCTGGGCCTGAAAGCACGTACCACCAGGCTCAAAGACAGCTTCTATCCTGCTGTTATAAAACTATTAAATGGTTTCCTAGTACGATAAGGTGGATTCTTGACCCCACAATCTACCTCCTTATGACCTTGCACCTTACTGTCTACCTGCACTGCACTTTCTCTGTAGCTGTGACATTTAAATCTGCATTCTGTTATTGTTTTACCTTGTACTACCTCAATGCACTGTTGTAATGAATTGATCTGTATGGACGGTACGCAAGACAAGTTTTTCACTGTACCTCGCTATATGTGACAATAATAAACCAATTCCTATTCCAATTCAATCCTGATCTCTGGGGCTGTCTGTATGGAGTTTGTATGTTTTACCCGTGACCGCATGGGTTTCCACTGGGTGCTCCGGTTTTCCTCTCACGTCCCAAAGATGTTCAGGTGATAAGTTAGCTGGCCACTGTTCTTTGCCCCTAGAGTGTAGGTGAGTGGTAGAATATGGGGGGGAGTTGATGGAAGTGGGGGGAGAATAAAATGGGATTAATGTAAATGGGAGTTTGGTGGTCAGTGTGGTCTTGGTGGGCTGAAGGGTCTGTTTTTGTGTTGTCTCACTCTATGATTCCATGAAATAGTGAATCTAACAATGGTGTTAATATTTCCTCCTGAAGTTCTGCTGCCTGATGCTGTAATAATCTTGGCTACAGCATGGTTAACACTTGTGGATATGGACATTGTTACAGTAGGCAATATGGATGAATTTCCAAGTTCAGGTTATTATAAACATATGAATTAGGAACAGGAGTGGCCACTCAGGTTCTTGAGTTCAGTTTGCCATTTAATAAGACTGCAGCTAATCCGGTTGAAACCTCAACTCCTGATTTCACCCTCGTGCTTATCAAGATTTATCTGCCTCTGCCTTATAAGTATTCAAAGACTCTGGTGTCATCGCCTTTTGAGGAAGAGAGTTCCAAAGACTAACGTCTGTCTGAGAGACAAAGTTTCACCTCATCTCTGTCTTAAGTGGGTGACCCCTTATTTTTAAAAAGTAACCCTAGTTTTAGATTCTCCTATGAGGAACCATCTTCCCCATATCCACCATCTCAATACCTCTTGGATCTTATGTTTCAATCAAGTCCCTCCTCAGTCTTCTGAGCTTGTCTAACTTTTCATTATAGGAATACTCACACATTCCAGGTATTAATCTAATACGTCTTCTCTGAACTGCTTCCATTGCACTAACATCCTTCCTTAAATAGTCCACATAGTGGTCCAGATGTGGTCTCATCTACATCCTGCAAAATGGAAGAATAACCTCCCTACTTTTGTATTTGGTTCCCAAGTAATACAATGTAACATCCTGTTGGCTTTCTTAATTAATCACTGCACCTACATACTAGCCTTCTGCAAATGATGCACTGGAACATCTACGTCTATCCCTGTGCGGTATTCTTAATATCTGTTGTGCTTCTTTTTTCGATTTCTTGTGAAAAATTTCCCAGATGTTTGCCCTCTCACTTAACTTATCCACAGGTGACCCTTATCTTACGGGGAGGGGAGGGGGGAGGGGAGGGGAGGGGGAGGGGAGGGGAGGCATTGCCTGCATAAGAAACAGTGCGTATCGTGATTTTCTGTGATTAGAAACTGCGTTATCTGTACATGCATCAAGAAACGTGTTGAAAAAAAATTGTGTTTATTTATTTACTTTTTTTCCACATTAATTTTGTAAGAGAGAACTTTTATTCTGTAGCTCATATTTTTTTGGTAGTGATTTGTAAATTCTGAAAAATGCGAAGTTCTGTTACCAAAACTGCCATAAGCCCAGAGGTCGCCTGCATATCCCTTTGTATCCTCACTACACCTTCTTCACAACTTAACCTTACTACCTACCTCTGTGCCTTCAGCAATTTTAGCAACCAGACATTCAGTCCATTCATTCAAATCACTTAAAGTAATGTTTTCGTGCTGATCCCTGTTGCACACCACTTGTTACATGTTGGCAACTCGATAAAGACCCATTTAAAGCCTGCTCTTTGTTTCCTGTTGCCAGCCAATCTTCTATCCTTTCCAATACTTTGCCTCCAATAACATGAGTTTTATTTTCTGCAGTAACCTTTGATATGTTTCCTTCCAAAGGTCCCCCTTTATCCAAAAGAATACGTTCCCTTTCAAAGACAGTGATGAACTGATCAATGTGATTTCCCTTTCATAAAACCATCTTGACTTTAACTTTGCCTGCTTACCTTGAGTTTTTCTAAGTGTCCTGCTTGTATGTCTTTACTATAAGCTTCTAACATTTTACCTATGTCATTTCCTGTTTTCTGTCTCCTACCATTTTTGAATAAAGAATTACATTCATATTTTCCAATCTAAAGGAATATTAAAACTACATATCAGCTGTCCTCACTAAACACTTCTTTTAAAAGCCAGGATGAAGTCCATCAGGACCCATAGACTTATCAGCCTGATGCCTGTTGTCAGGACTCAAGGTCCCTGAGTCACAGGGAGAGGTTAGACAGGCTAGGGACTTTATACCTTGGAATGTAGGAGACTAAGGGGTGATGTTATAGAGATGTATAAAATTATGAGGGTATAGATAGGGTGAATGTACACTGTCTTTTTCCCAGGGAAAGGAAACCAAAAACTAAAGGGCATAGGTTTAAGGTGAGAGGGGAAAGATTTAAAGGGACCTGAGGGGCAACTTCTTCATGCAGAGGGTGGTGTGTATATGGAATAAGCTGCCGGAGGTTGAGACAGGTACAATAATAACATTTAACAGACATGTTTGATAAGTACATGGATAGGAAAGGTTTAGAGGGATATGGGCCAAATGTGGGCAAATGGGACTAGCTTGCTGGGGTCTTCGGTTGGCATGGACAAGTTGGGCCGAAGGGCCTGCTTCTGTGCTGTATGACCCTATGACTTTCTATGACTCTATAAGCTCCAACAATTTGCTCAGTTGTAATTTTCTTGACTTCCTCCCTCCCTTTCAGTCCCCGATTTACAGCTATTTCTGAAAATTTCTTTAATCCTTTATAGAGAAGGCAACGCATTACAGACCTGATGCCCATTTTCAAGAGCTATTCAATTTAGCCTCCAGTTTCTTGTTAGCCCACATCAGAGGGTATTTATGAGTAACATGCATAATATGGTTCTGGAATAACTTGCCAAGCTGCTCAGCTGTTTCATACTTTAACTATGTTTTTTATGGTTTGCTTTCTAGGTTTTTGGTGGCCTAGTTTGGATCCTCGTGGCTTCAGCTCGAGTTTCATTCCCTGGTGATCAAGGCTGGGTGATGTTTGTCTCAGTCTTCTGCTTTGTTATAACCACGTTGCTGCTCGTACTGTACATGATTGGAGTTCAGAACAGTTCCTCTGCATGGACTGTGGTGGTAAGTCTATGGCTACTGACTAGCTCAGTATTACCACACAGTTCTAATGTGTTGTAATATTTTATCTTAAGTATATTTCTGATGTATAGTGTTCTAATTGTTTTTTTGTGATGAACTTAAAGAGTAAGCAGAAATGCTACATATTTTACTTGATGTTTCAGTGCAGCAGTACAGGATACTCACAGATAAGACTTACTATAAACATAACCCCTATCCTTTGAACACAATTAATGATCAAAGGGAATAGAGAAATAAAAAAACAAGTGTAAGACTATATGCTCGATTTCAAAAGCTTCTTGTCATCTTGAGCTCGATGGGTGAGATGATCTGAGATTACTCTCGAGCTGATCACTAACAAAGTCACAGATGTTGTACAGCATAGGAAGTTGTCCTTCAGCCCAAAGGACTGAATAGCTACCTGTTGTCCTCTGATACCTCAACCAAATTGCTTTATTCACATGTGGAACTGGTCAATGAGGTTCAGTACCTTCTGATGAAGGGTCTTTGACCTGAAACTTGAACCATTTCTCGTTCTGCAGATGTTGCCTGACCAGCATTTTCATTTTTTTTATTTCTGTTTCTAATCCTGGGGAGAGAAATTTGGCTGTTATTCGTGTGTCTAATTTGAGGACAACTTCTGCAGCATCTGTCCTGGGATCTCTTTGGCTCAGCAAGCAGTTCATTTACCAACCAAATCTGTGTGAGAACTGACTGTAATATAATTGTGTAGATTGGTTTCTCATTCCTTGTTTCCTCTTCTCTTCCAGGATGTTTTCTACCACTTCATTGCAGCTGTGTTTTATTTAAGTATTGCCGTTTTGGAGGCCGGTGACACAAGGTTTATTCTAATCAGTGGAGATCAAAAGAATTACAAAATCAACATCGCTGCCACTGTAAGTCACCATGATGGAGTCATGGAGTTGTACAACACAGAAACAGGCCCTTCAGTCTGTACTGTCCATGCCGACCATTATACTTATCTCCACTTGTCCCGTGTACCTGCACTTTATCTGTAGCCTTCTACACCTTGGCGATTACAATGCTTGTCTGGATGCTTCTTAAATGTTGTGAGAGAGTATCTGCCTCCACCACCTCCTCAGGCTGTGTGTACCAGATTCCAACCACCCTCTGGGTGAAAAAATTCCCCCTCAGATCCCTTCTAAACTCTCCAGCTTTCACCTATATCTATGCCCTCTTGTTTTTGACAGCCCCACCAAGGGAAAAGATTCTTACATTCTACCCTATCTGACCCCATCATAATTTTGTATATCTCAGTCAGGTCCCCACCTCAGCTTCCTCTGCCGCAGGGGAAACAATCTGAAATGCTCCAATCCAGACAACATCCTGGTGAATCTCCTCTGAAATCCTCTCCAATCTGAAATGCTCCAATCCAGACAACATCCTGGTGAATCTCCTCTGTACTCTCTCCAGCACAACCGCATCCTTCCTATAGTGTGGCAACCGGAACTGCATGTAAAACTCCAGGTGTGACTTAACCAATGTTTTATAAAGTTGTAATATGATACCTGTCCTCTTATATTCTCTGCCAAGGTTGATGAAAGCCAGCATCACATATGCCTTCTTCACCACCCTATCTATCTGTGCTGCCGCTTTCCTAACCCTCTTCCTCCTATTACCAGGCCAAATTTGGATTCAATTAGCCAACTTGCCTTAGATCCCATGACCAGCCTACCATTCCAGACCATGTCAAAGTCCTTACTAAGGTCCAGGTAGATAACATCTACTACACTGCCCTCATCCATATACTTAGATACCATTTCAAAAAATTCAATCAAATTAGTGAGACAGCATTTCCTATAAACAAAGCCATGCTGACTCTTCCTAATCATTCCCTTCCTTTCCAAGTATAAATAAATCTTGTCCCTTAGAATTTTTTCCAATAACTTCCCTACCACAGATGTAAGACTCATTGCCCTGCTGTCCTTCTTGAACAAGGGAACCACAGTACCTATCCTCCTGTCATCTGGTACCTCATCTGTGGCCAGCAAAGTCGCAACAATCTCACGGTCAGGGCCCCAACAATCTCCTCCCTTGCTTCCCATAGCAGCCTGGGATACATCTCATCAGGCTCTGGGAACTAATCCGTCTTCATTTAACACCTGATACTTTCTCCTTCTTAATGCTAACATGCTCTTGAATATCACTGTCCCTCTCCCTGATCTCTCCATCTACCATGGCTTTCTCCTGTGTGAATACAGATGAGAAGTATTCATTTAAGTCCTCACCCACAGATTGCACCTTTGGTTCTAAAGGGGACCTACTCTTTCCCTGGTTACCATCTTGCTCCTAATACACATAAAATGCCTTGGGATTCTCAATCTTGTCTACCAGTGATATTTCATGACCCCTCTGTCCTTTTAATTTCTTTGATAAATACTTTCCTACACTCTCTGTATTCCTCAAGGATCTCTCCTGTTTTCAGTTCCCTATACCTGCCATGCACCATATTCAACTGTAGGGCAAGCACATCAGTAAAATATTTAATAAATAAACAAATGATTTGAAATATTTTGATAAAAACATCAGACTATCAAACAGTGGAACAATAATTAACACTTTAAATCATAATTTGAAAATTCAAGCGTAAGTGATAAGGCCTCTTGAATAACAGTAGACACAAACAATCAGGGCTTGAAATGCCTCATCCAGTCTGGTATGTATATGACTTTAGGCCTTAGTTATGTGCTTGACAGCCCTCTGAAATGGCCTTACAAGGCATTCAGTTGTATTGTTATCACTTGGTGGGGGCAGAAACCCTGAGGGTCCCCTGCAACACCATCACAGCAGTAACTCTCAGCAGAAGGATTGCAGCAGCTCAAGAAGATGGTGTACTCGGGCAATAAAGACTGGGCAATAAATGCGGGCTTTTCTAGTGACAACAGCGTCTGCAAAAAATTAATTAATTAAAAAAAGCATCGAAGCCATTAATAGGGAACAATAAGATAAGATATCCTTATTAGTCACATGTACATCGAAACACTGTGAAATGCATCCTTTTGCATAGAGTATTCTGGGGGGGGCAGCCTGCAAGTGTTGCCACGTTTCCCACGCCAACATAGCATGCCCCACAACTTCCTAACCCGTATGTCTTTTGGAAAAAGGAACAAGAGTAGGGCCTTCAGCCCTTCAACCTGCCCCCGTCATGCAATATGACATCCAAATTCAGTACCCTGTTTCCAGCTTTCTCCACATATCCCTTGATCCCTCTCAATATCTAGCTCCATCTTAATATCTAACTCCCTTCTTAATAATTCTCCCAGCATCAGCTTGACATAAGCATTAATTATTTGGTTGTACTTAAGTACAAGAGCTGGGACTCATGTTAACAACTATAACGAGATGTTGGTAAGACCACACTTGGAGTACTGTGTTGCAGCTCTGGTCACCTGGCTATAGGAATGATGTCAGTTAGGTTGAAAGGGTGGCAGAAAAGATTCACAAGAATGTTGCTGGGACTGGAGGGCTTGAGTTATAAGGAGAGACTGGACAGATTGGAGTGTAGGAGATTGAGTGTGACCTTATATAAAATTATGAGGGGCATGCGTGAATGGTCACAGTTTTTTCCAGGGTAGGGGAGTCTAAAACTCGAGGGTGTAGATTTAAGGTGAAAAGGAAAAGATTTATAGGGGACCTAAGGGGCAATTTTTCACACAGAAAGTGGAAAGAGTTGCCAGAGGAAGTGGTAGTGGTGCGTACAATTACAGTGTTTAAGAGACATTTGGACAGGTACCTAGATAGGAAAAGGTTTAGAGGGGACAGTGGGCCAATTGTGGGCAAATGGGATGAACTTAGGTAGGCAACTTGGTTGGCATAGATGAGTTGGGCTGAAGGGCCTGTTTCCATACTGTATAAACTCTATGGCGCTGTGACCCTATTATGATTAACTTATTCAGAAAATAACAAAAAGGGAACTTGGGAAATTTATTTGAACTTTTAACATTGGCTCAGAAGTTCTTTGAAACCTAGAAAGGTGTGTTAAGCAGGTAGTGAAAGGGTGGTCCAGTATTTTCTGTGAATGCCTGACACAACATTGCATTGCACAGAACATGTTGTGAGTTGTTGGGAGCTGAGGACCTAGGGGGTCAGTCACGGCATTGGTGGGGGAGGGATCGTGATTTCAGGTTTTCACTGGTTGGGGAAATGGGGATCTCAAAAGGAGGTAAGTGGATTCACCGTTTCCAGCAGTTTTGGTTGCATTGTTTGTCACTACAAGCTTACCTTGAGATATCCTAAAATGGTCAGTTTGGCGAAGGGTTTTGCTCCACTGGGCTTGATCTCAGCCAGAAACACGGCATAGGTTCATGATGTTGTACTCTTCACCTTGTCACACTGGTCAAGCTTAGTGGCATGGTGTCATGACAACAACCTTTCCCTCAATGTCAGCAAAACAAAAGAGCTGGTCATTGACTTCAGAAAAGGGGGGCGGTGTACATGCACCTTTCTACATCAATGGTGCTGAGGTGGAGGTGGTTGAGAGCTTTAAGTTCCTAGGAGTGGACATCACCAATAGCCTGTCCTGGTCCAACCACATAGATGCTACAGCCAAGAAAGCTCACCAGCAACTCTGCATTCCTCAGGAGGCTGAAGAAATTTGGCATGTCCCCTTTGACACTCACCAACTTTTATCGATGCACCATAGAAAGCATCCTATTTGGATGCATCACGGCTTGGTACGGCAACTGCTCTGCCCGGAACCGCAAGAAACTGCAGAGAGTTATGGACACAGCCCAGCGTGTCACGGAAACCAGCCTCCCCCCCGTGGACTCTGTCTATACCTCTCGCTGCCTTGTTGAAGGCAGTCAGGATAATCAAAGACCCACCCACCCAGGTCATTCTCTCTTCTCCCCTCTCTCATCAGGTAGACCTGAGGGCACATACCACCAGGCTCAAGCACAGCTTCTATCCTGCTGCTACAAAGACTATTGAACGGTTCCTTATACGATGAGATGGACTCTTGACCTCACAATCTATCTTGTTATGACCTTGCAACTTATTGTCTACCTGCACTGCACTTTCTCTGTAGCTGTGGCGCTTTACTCTGTATTCTGTTATTGTTTTTACCCCGTACTACCTCAATGTACTGTGTAATGAATTGATCTGTACGAACAGTATGAAAGACAAGTTTTCACTGTACCTCGGTACAAGTGACATAATAAACCAATACTAATACCCTATAGTGTCACGCTGACCTGAAACAGGAATATCCTCCCTACCATATATGACATTCAAATAAAAGTGGAGAATCTTGGAAACACTCAGCAGGTTGTCTGGCATCTGTGGAAAGAGATACAGAGTTCATGTTATAGGTTGGAGACCTTTTGTTAGAACTGAAATGTTCATTTTGCTTCTCTTTCCACAGATGCTGCCTGACCTGTTGAGTGTTTCCAGCATTCTCTGTTTTTATTGCAGATTTCCAGAAAGTGCAGTTTATTTAATTTTAATTTATAATGGTCACATTGAAAAGTGCAAGCTATTTACAAATTTATTTCTTCAATACTGAAGGTGAAATTAATTTATTCCTTTGCCTGCATGTGCCAGATTGACAGGTTGAAGCAAGAAAATGGCAGTGGTAACAATACTGAGAGCTTCACAACTTGAAGCCAATATTGTCCTCTACCAGAGACCAGACACATATGGCAACAAAGCCCTTACTAGCAATGATGAGGAGCTAAAGCCCAGCCAGGTTCTTCCTAAATGCATGCTTCCCTTGTCTAATTTTAGCACATAGATTGCCACCACAAATAAATCAGCTACTGAGGCCCATTGGGGATTAACTCGAGCATTGGTATGATTTATGAGACTTGCTGCCCAATGGTAAAACCTCTAAACCTTCCATTAGCTGAGTTGAAGAGAGTTCAAGAATATACTTGGTGTAGAATGGAAGGTAGATGTAAATAAATTTATATTAAAATATATTTATTCTGTGACAAGCATTCTTCTCTAGATATTATTTTCCTGTAAAACATCCTTGTGTTTCAGGTGTTTGCATTTGCGGCCACCTTACTGTACACAATGCACGCTATATGGTCGATAGTGAGATGGAAGTCCTCCTCCTGAACAAGAAGACAAGTAACACGTACTCCTGGAAGATTTTGCCTTCTTCCTAAAACTGCTGATTTGTCTTTGCTTAATATTGGATATATCCATCTTTTTTGCAACTGTGATTACAGTTTTTATGTATACAATAGAACTGATATTCTACAAAATGTCCTCGTATGTTGAGTTTGAGAGTGCTGTAAGTAACGTATCCCTTTGATATCTTGTGCCATTTTAATACCACATATCTCAATAAAGCTGAGGTAGGAATCAAGACTTCCTGCATGGAGTTTTTAAAGCTATTTTCCATCCCTTCGAAATGTGTGCATGAGATTTCTCACTTGCGAGTAGGGAAGAAATATGGAACAATTTAACCTGAAGCCTCAGAGTTTGGAAATGAGTGAATTAATTATGTTATAATATATAGGGGCTAAGTTATGAGACCAGTGTGCAAAGGCCGAGACTCTTGCTGCATAACAGGAAGCAATTAAAATGCTGAAATTTAAAAATCTTGCATCAGTAACGGCCAAGCATTACTAGCTTAATCAGAAAGCACCAGCAATATTCAACAGGTCAGGCAGCATCTGTGGACAGAGAAACAGAGGTAATGTCTCAGGTCATCAGCACTGGCCGTATTCCTGTTTGGTTCACCAGCATTCTTCAGAGAAGTAGGTCCACTGCCTTTACCCGGTCAGGCATAAATGTAACTGCAAGCCTGTTGAGACTTAGCTCTGAAGTGGTCTAGCTTGCCCCTCGGGACGATAAATGCTGGCCATACCACTGTATCCTATGACTAAGTACATTTTAAAGAAGCATGATATAATTCATTTTTAGTGCTTGGATATGTACATCTTGGTTGGAGGAATTTAGATCAGGATAGATTGTACTCTCTTAAAGGTTCTATCTGTCTAATATTCCTCCCATTGATGGTGATTCAGGGTTTGCCCTTGAGTACAGACCCGTCTCCCTTATTTCCCTCCATACCCAGAGGAACCTCTCATCCAGGGGTAATGGGGGAGGGACCTCATTGAGATGCTATCTTGAGGAACAACTTCTCATCTTTAACCTAGGGCAATGCAGCCTTTGGCATTCAGCGGCAAATTTTCCAACTTTTGGTAATGCACTATCTTTTTCTGTGCTTGGCCTTCTCCACTGCCAAGATGAGGCCAAACACAAACTAGAACAGCAGCTTATAGTCCACTTCGGTGGCCTACAGCTAACTTCTGGTAACCCACACCCGCTGAATTCCCTTCCCACTCCCTCTGGTTCACCTTGGGTCTCTCTCCTATTGTTTACCTTCTCCATCTCCAGACCCAACCCCCCTCCCCAACCTAGATTCATTACTCCCCCCCCCCCCATATTCCATCTGCCCTTCACCCACACACCTTTCCACCTGGGTTTCTTCTCCCTTGGTCTACTTTTCTATCCCCTCCTCAACCTGGCTCCACCTGCCCGTCATGCCCCACCTCACCTGGTTCCACCTATCACTTGCCAACACCTGTCTCACCCCTTCCCCTCATCTCCTCCCTCTACACTTTCAACCCTGATGCAGGGTCTTGACCTGAAAGGTCAACCAGCTCTTTGCCTCCACAGATGCTGCCTGACCCACTGAGTTTCGACAGCAGTTTGTTTTTCTTTCGCTCCAGATTTCAGCATTTGCACTCTCTCTTGTGTCTCTGACTGGCAAATCTCTGACTGTCTCAGAGATAGGAAGATGGGAAGATATGATATGTAGCCTCTGTCCTATCATATGCCTCCCAATCCCTGGCTCTCTCATACCTACCTCGAAATTCAAGTTCCCTCTCACCTTCCCCAAGTCTCTGTTACCCAACCTCCCCACAGCCCTCATCCCCTCATATCTCCCCAAAGTGACACGAATGGGAAAACATACTGGGAATTCTCCTCAGAGAAACCTTGATGAGACAATGATGATATTTTTATTTTGTGAGTAAAACCCCAAGTAGAATTCCGGACCATGCCACGAGGTATCCAGGTGACCTATCTCTCACAAATGAAACATATTCCAAGGTGGGCATTGAGATGGCCCCAGTGAAGTAACGTTAATGAGAGAACCATACTACAATTTAGCAGAATTAACCTAGCTTTAAAAAAGGGAAATTGTGTTAGCACTTCTTGAGGATGTAATGGGCAGGGTGGATAATGCATAACCAGTAATGTATTTCAATTTGATATACGCTGTAGGCAGTAGCCTCATACCTATTCTCTGAGACTGAACCTGTGCAAGTGTGGTCAAGATTCGAAGTGCAAAACAGCCCAGAACACTTTTAAAGTTTATTAGAACTAAGTAAATGCTATAAATAAAAATTATAAGTAAAGGCACTACAAGTAATATAAAACATTGCAAGGAACTATAAGTTACAAAATACAATGCAATCATGTAGCCTCTTTGCTCCAAGACCCTCATGCAGTTTTAACCCTGAACTGTAACTCTTAACTTCAACAAGACTACTTCCATAGCTGAATATTTTACAGTTGAGGTTACACAATACCTTCCATTAACCCCTAGGAACGGAGGTAACAACTCCATACCTGTCTGATGTAGATTGCATTGTACAATTTGTCCTGTTTCTGGAGAATTTTCATATGGCTCCTTCGTGGAATGAAGTTTCTTAGAACAGATTATACTTTCCATTAAGTGCTGACTTGCCATCAGAACTGTGGTAAGCTCCCTATCTACAGAGATGCCATTTGCAACATCGTGTGCATTACCTCAATGTTTCATTATTATTTGTATCCTGTTTAATAAATGTTCATTATCTTCCACTCTGAACAGGGTTTATCAATGATGATTTGGAAAGATGAAAGGAAATTGCCATACTATTCCTAACATTGTATCTTTAGCAGAATCATCCCATATGTGATCGGCGAGCTCTAATTAAACATATTACTTTACATAAACTTACAACAGGTGATATTTCTGTCAGTTGTGTTGAATGTTCATTGCTGCTCCAATCAGGTATAGATTTTTATTTCAATTCCCCAAAATTGTAGCTTCTATATATCCTCCTGGCAAATTATACAGTTGACCCTTCTTTGATGGGAATCGAGGTCTGTACTTGGGAGTGGGTGGATTTTAATTTACACTTTATGAAACAAAAGCAGTTTTTGATTGCAACTGAACCAAACCAAAACATGTTTGTTGCTGGAAAATCTTGATTGATTGCGGACCAGTCCCCTGTCCATGGTTGCAAATTTTAATTTTTAAAGGTTGAAGCTGATCTTTAGAATTAAAAAAAACTCTCTACAGTCATGCAAGAAAATCTATTTTTAAAAATAAAGCATGCCAATGCCTTTCATTTCAAATGTAATTCATTTTTGTCCAGAGACTACACAAGCTATTATCAAATCCAAAACATTATGGAAATATTTTTGTCATTAATTAATTTTTCTTTTATCTTTCTTGAATAAATATTTAAAACTCACACAACTTATTCTATTAGGAATCAGAAATCAGGGCTAATATTTGACAAACTAAACACTTGTCTTCAAGAAAATTTGTGATTATCCTCAATCATCTCAAACTACTTCCAAAAATGGCAATCCAAAATTTGAACTTGCCAATCTTTAATATGTGGCAATTCACAGTGTTGTAAAGTCATACAGCATGGAAGCTGGCCATTCAGCTCATCATGTTCATGCTTAACAGTGGACATTCATCAGTGTTAATCCCATCTTCCAGCACTTGGCCTTCTATGCCTAGACAATTTATGCACTCATCTAGGCAATTCTTAAATGCTTTCAGTGGCCCAGCTTCAACCATTCTCTTCGGCTTTGCATTCCAGGTACTCACCACTTTCTGGGTGATAAAGGCCCCCCTCAGATTCCCTCCAAATCTTTTAACACTTTCCTAAGTCTATGCCTTCTCATTTTATTCACCTCTGATATGGGGAAAAGGTTTCCTACAGTCTACCCTAACTATACTCTTAATTTTAGGTACCTCAGTCATGTCCCCACTTAACTTCCTCCACTGCAGGGAAAACAGACCTAGCCTACCCAGCCTCACCTCATAACTGAAATGCTCCATCCTAGGCAACATCCTGGTGAATCTCCTCTGTACCGTCTCCAATGCTAATCACATCCTTCCTCTGGTGTGGTGACTAGAACTGCACAAGGTATTTCACCTGAGAACTGACCAATGTTTTATAAAGTGTTCAGGATTAGAGAAACTAACTTAACTTGTAACATTAATGAGGATTGCACATGACATTCTGGAATTCAGGTTCTTCTTTGTATTCTTTCAAATCAAAAATGTTATTGATTAAAACACAATAGGAAAGAGAAATGAAAGGGAATCGAAGCTTTTGGTTCATCGACGCAAACCAGGTAGGTGAGTATTGAGTAATTTCTTGTTCTCTTATGGTACGGATGTTATTAGTGAGAGTGAGGCATGGCAGGGCAGCTTGGCCCAGTGAAATGTGCATCTTCCAGTGTTCCAGATGGCCACATGTGTAAGATGTACCCCCAGCTGCAGCAGGAGAAACGTTCTGCATGCAGGACCCTCACCATCAGGGAGGTAACAGATGAGAATGTGAGGAAGCTCTGCTCTGGGCACGGTTCTGAGCATAGAACAAGGTCACGTGGTCACTCATGGCAGTGCGACTTCTTCATCATGGCCAAGTTTCATGGGTGTTGCAAGTGGGAACGACAGGAAGCCAAAGGACCACATGAGTGCTAAAGGCGGGAAATCCATGGTGATAAATGCAGGAGACCTTGACATGGATCCCAGCCTCAGAATGCCTATCCAGGAAGGTCCAGCATAGGATAGGGCACATTAGGAAGATGGTGTCAATGTTCTTCAAAGGCAGGGAGACCCCTCTATGGAGCGGACAGGGATGATGTATAGACATAAGATGAAGGCACGTAAACTCATTGGTATTTACTGCACATGGAACATTGACTGTTTCTCTTTCCATTGATGCTGCCTCACCAGCTGAGTCTTCCCTGCATTTTTTGCTCTTATTTCAGATTTTCAGTGTCTGCAGGTTTATTTTCAATTACTGGGATCATTTCTGGGATGAGTCGGTTGTCTTATGAGGCAGGTTTGAGCCCTTACATGTTGGAGTGCAGAGGAATGAGATGTGACCTGATTGAAACATGAAGGACTCTGTGGGAGCCCGACACTGTCAATGCTGAGAGGATGTTGCTCCTCCTGGGGATATTGACAACTATGGGGAATTGTTTCGGAATAAACGGGCACCATTTAAGATGAAGCAAAGCGGAAATTTCTTCTCTCAAACATCATAAATCTTTGTAATTCTCTCCCCCAGAAAGACGTGGAGATTGAACAAATAACAATTGAATAAAGGCAGGTTTTTTGGTCTCTGGGGAAGTCAGGGTTTATGGGAGCAGGCAGGAAAATGGAGCTGAGACCAAGAAAAGATCGATCACCAGCTTATTGAAAGGCAGAACAGGCGTGAGGGACGATTTCTTGCTGCTGTTTCTTATGACCTTACATTCTTAAGCAACATTGTGGCACATGATGTAGACTTTAGTGTCTGTCATTTAGAGTCACAGGGAGCAATTGGTGAGTGATTAGCAATGGTTGAACATCATTGCTGACATGCATTGGAGTGTTAAGTTAGCACCAGTTTAGGGATCACCAAGAATTATTTATTGAAGATACACTCATGTTGTGACATTTGTGTTATAGAAGAAACACAGATAAAGAAAACTAAGCACACAGTCCACACAGATTGTGCACAGTTTTGGTCACCCTGTTATGGGAAAGGTGTTATTAAATGAGAAAGAGTGCAGGAAAAATTTACCAGGATACTGCCTCAACTTGGGGACCTGAGTTACAAGGAGAGGTTGCGTAGACCAGGACTTCATTCCTGGAATGTGGGAGATTGAGGGGTGACCTGATAGAGGTATATAAAATCATGAGGGGCACAGACAGAGTGAAAGTGTGAAAGCACACAGTCTTTTTCCCAGGGAAGAGGTGCTAAAAACAAGAGGGCATAGGTTTAAGATCAGAGGTGAGAGATTTAAAAGGGACATCAGGGGCATCTTCTTCACGCAAAGGGTGGTGCGTATTTGGAATGAGCTGCCAGAAATAGTGGTTGAGGCGGGCACATTAGCAACATTTAAAAGCCATCTAGATAAGTACATGGATAGGAGAGGTTTAGACGGCTATGGGCCAAATGCGGGCAGATGGGACTAGCTTGCTGGACAACACAGTCAGCATGGACCAGTTGGGCCAAAAAGCCTGTTTTCATGCTATGTGACTCTATGGCTCTATAGCAGTAACATAAAAATTAATCATTCTCAACAACTTCTGTCTTTTTTCATTCATTTTTGGAGTCTAGGTATCATCAATGAAGCCAGTATTTATTGCCTGTCCCTAATTGCCCCTGAGAAAGTCATGGTGAATTTTGCTCCTGAACTCTTAACAACTAGAATACAGAATGAAAAGGTCTTGGATTAGGACACAGAGAACAGTTTGCACTTAAAAAGAATTTTTACTGTTGGAGTGAAATTTTTTTTATAGTATCTCACACGTGTTATCAAATGGAATTTGAGTGTGAGCCATAAAATGATATTTGAACTGGACCAAAGGTCGGTTAGGGTAGTAAATTTTGAACGAAAATATCTTAAAGGAGAAAAGAGAAAGAGGGGTAGGGATGCTCTTCTAGATCAAAATTTCAAGGAACTGTCTAGGGAAAAGGCTACTTTGGATCAATAAGAAAGGCTTAACTGAAAATCTCAATGTCAAGGAGCCTGTGGGGAACAGCGATGAAAATAAGATACAACTTTATGCGAAACTTAAATCTAAACAAGGGGAACCATGAACTCAGAAAGGAGAGTAGGTTGTAGTGGGAGAAAACATTGCAAGGTATGACAGTGGATAAGCAATGGTGAACAAATGGAACAGTGATTCATCCAGGGCAGACAAGTGAAATTAAAAATAGAGATGTCAAAGGGAGAGAATTATAGACGTGCTCTAAATGGCAGTAGGCCTGAGAATTAGGAGCATTTTAGAACTCAAAGGAGGGTCAAGAAATTGTTAAAGTAAGATAGACTATAAAAATAGACTAGTGAGAAAAAGAGACAGACTATTAGAACTTGTATAGATACATAAAAAGGAAAAAACTATCAAGGGAAGATGTAGGTCCCTTACACAGACAGGAGAATTTATAATGGGGAATAAGGACATGGAAGAAGAACTTAATGTTGTGGCTGAAGGTAAAGTCACATTTAGGATGATAATTAAGTAACGCGATTCCACAGATATGTACCTGCCTCCACCACCACCCCAGCCAGCGCATTCCATGCCCCAACCACTCTCTGGGTAAAAAACCTCCCTCTGATATCTCCCTTGAACTTCCCACCCATTACTTTAAAACCATGCCCTCCTGTATTGAGCATTGGTGCCCTGCAAAAGAGGCGCTGGCTGTCCACTCTATCTATTCCTCTTAATATTTTGTATACCTCTATCATGTCTCCTCTCATCCTCTCATCCTTCTTCTCTCCAAAGAGTAAAGCCCTAGCTCCCTTAGTCTCTCTTCATAATGCATACTCTCTAAAACGCAGCATCCTGCTAAATCTCCTCTGCATGCTATCCAGCGCTTCCACATCCTTCCTATAGTGAGGCGACAAGAACAGGACAAGTGTTATAAATGATAGTGAAATGATATTTGTTCAGGGTCTGAACTACTTTTTGGATTTTTCATATCAGGATCATGTGCTTTGTTGTTAATGTTCTCTTCTCTGAAATATGAAATATTCTCTCCTCCTCTGAAAGTATCAGCTCGCTCTAGGGTAGAAATTAACAGGTGTCTGCAGTCTCATATATCCATTAGTTTGAGGATCAGATTTAAGGATTAAAAGTGTTATCATCCATCTGTCTCTGATTTACACATATTTATTTTTAAAATTAGTCCATGGGTGTCCACAATGAAAAGTTCTCTCCTGCATAATTGACATTCACTTTGCTAAGTAGAGCATTGGGAGGACTGTGTGCAGCTCTGGTCACCATCTTACAGGAAGGATGTGGAGGCTTTGGGAAGGGAGCAGGAGAGTTGCCTAGGTTGGAGAATATGAGCTATAAGGAGAGGTTGGGTTATTTTTTCTGGAGTGTTGGTGGCTGAGAACAACTTGATAGAAGTTTATAAATAAAAGTATAGAAAAATTATTAGTGTCAAGGTCTTTTCCCAGGGTGGAGATGTCAGACACTACAGAGCGGAGTTTTAAGTTGAGAGACGGAATGTTTAAAGTTGCTGTGTGAGGCAAGTTTTCCACACAGAGGATGGTAGGATGTCTGGAATGCGTGGCTGGAGGAGATGGTAGAAGCAGATACTACAGTAATGTTTAAGAGGCATTTAGACAGGCAGGGAGTGGAGGGATATGGACCATGTGCAGGCAGATGGGATTGGGTTAAATCAGCATCTTGGTTGGCACAGTCATCATGGGCTGAAGAGCCTGTTCCTGTGCTGTGTTCTGGAGAATTACATCACAAATTCTTTACTTAATAACTAATGGAGAACTTCTGGAGCTCCCTTGGTTGTTTGGTTTTATTTTAACAGCTCTGGTTAAGAAAGCGATGGTGGTGTTGGGGGCACAAGAAATTCTGCAGATGCTGGAATCTGGAGCAACACACAAAAATTGCTGGAGGAACTCAGCAGGTCAGGCAGCATCCGTGGAGGGAAATAAACAGTTGGTGTTTTGGGCCGAGACCCTTCATCAGGACTGGAAAGGAAGAGGGCAGAAACCAGAATAAGAAGGTGGGGGGGGGAGGTGCTGCATGCATCATAGGTGAGCCCAATTCTGCTCTCTGCCTGCATCAAGAGGGCTACTGGATAGCAATGATTGAAAGCTGGAATCTTGGCTTAGCTTTTCTCCTCCTTGCATCACCTGAATCTCAGAACAGGACTGAAGCTGGCAGTGTGAAGCTAAGCTCCCACTTGATTAAAACTGTGAATCTCTCAAAGGTTCTCCTGTATTGGAAGATATTTCATGAATATTTCTGGGGCCAGAATTTGGTCTATGTTCATTTCTAAAGTGACACTGGATAAATCTTTCCCATTAAGATATTATATTCCTGTGAAATGTTCTTGTGTCTTGTTGTTTCAGGTGTTTGCATTTGTGACCATCTCACTTTACACAGTGCATGCCACCTGGTCAATGGTGAGGTGGAAACACTCCTCCTGAACAAGAAGGCAGCAGCAAATGTCAATGACTTATTGAAATAAAATGGTCCCCTTCCCAAAATTGCTGATTACTTCCCTTCATATCGATTTGCACCCTTTGTTATAAGCCATATTTACAACATTGAAAAATACCCAAGAAGTTAATCAGTAGAACAAAATGTAAATGAAATGTATTTAATTTGTAAATGGTGTGAAAGCTCCAAGTTCCATATTCTATGAACAGCTTGTATCAAGTTTAGGCAGTATTTTAATAAAACCAATGAAAAGACAAGAGATCCTACAAGTCATTTTTAAAGTTGATTGCAGTCAATTCTAATACTTCTGTGTGAATGAACTATTCTTTGGTTGAGAATATTGGTACTGGTATTGGTTTATTATTGTCACTTGTACCGAGGTACAGTGAAAAACTTGTCTTACAAACCGATCGTACAGGTCAATTCATTACACAGTGCAGTTACATTGAGTCAGTACAGAGTGCATTGATGTAGTACAGGTAAAAACAATAACAGTACAGAGTAAAGTGTCACAGCTACAGACAAAGTGCAGTGCAATAAGGTGCAAGGTCACAACAAGGTAGATCGTGAGGTCATAGTCCATCTCATTGTATAAGGGAACTGTTCAATAGTCTTATCACATTGGAGTAGAAGCTGTCCTTAAGTCTGTTGGTATGTGCCCTCAGGCTCCTGTATCTTCTACCCGATGGAAGAGGAGAGAAGGGAGAATGACCCGGGTGGGTGGGGTCTTTGATTATGCTGGCTGCTTCACCAAGACAGCGAGAGGTAAAGACAGAGTCCAAGGAGGGGAGGCTGGTGTCTGTAATGCACTGGGTTGTGTCCACAACTCTCTGCAGTTTCTTGTGGTCCTGGGCAGAGCAGTTGCCCAGAATATGAACAGTTAACAGTGTAGCGCCAGCGACTAGAAGGATGATCTGATCAACCTGTTCAATTTTCCTCTCTATATTCAGACTTAGAAGAGGAACCTGAATTTCAGTCAGGGAAAACCACCTGACCAGAGAGTAGCCTGACCAACCTTCCCATTTAAAACTAGAACAAGAATGCTGGAAGTATCATCTCGTATGGAATGAGAGGGCTGTCCTATCACATGCGGTTAAGGAAGCTGAATTTGTATTCTTTGTAGTTTAGTGGAACAAGGGGTGATCTGATTGAAACATATAAGATCTTAAGGGAGCAATAGAGGTCGGTGTTGAGGTGGGGGAGTCTTGAACGAGGTGACAGAGCTAGAAGATTAGAAGGCAGTCATTAAAACTGAGGTGTGTAGGAACTTCTCGCAGAGGTGGTGAATCTCAGGAATTTTCTACCCAGAGGGTGTAGAGGGTAGATCACTGGGGATACTTAAAGAAGAGGTAGATGTATTTTTGAAAAATCAGGGAACTGAGGGCTCGTTCAGCCATGGTCATATTAAATGGTGGAACAGGGGGTATGAACAGGGGGTATGAAGTAGGTGACTGGTTCAGAAATCTGATAGCAGTGGGGAAGAATCTGTTCTTAAGATATCTTTATTAGTCACATGTACATCGAAACACACAGTGAAATACATCTTTTGCGTAGAGTGTTCTGGGGGCAGCCTGCAAGTGTCGCCATGCTTCCAGTGCCAGCATAGCACGCCCACAACTTCCTAACCCGTATATCTTTGGAATGTGGGAGGAAACTGGAGCACCCGGAGGAAACCCACACAGACACAGGGAGAACGTACAGACTCCTTACAGACAGTGGCCGGAATTGAACCTGGGTCACTGGCGCTGTAATAGCATTACGCTAACCGCTACACTACTGTGCCTGGATGTCTGGAAGTCTGGATGTCCTAGCTTTCAAGCTCCCGCATCTTCTCTCAGAAGGTAGAAGAGAGAAAAGGGAACGGCCAGGGTGGCAGGGTATCCTTGACGATACCATGAGCCTTCCTGAAGCAACGCACCGTGAAGATCAGCTGGATGAAGGAAGGGACGAGCCTGTGACGGACTGGGCTATGTCTATCACTCTCTGGATATTGGAAACGGAGAGACATCTGTCTAAGTATCTGTCTTATTCACTTTCTAAAATGTTGGAAATATTCTGGACTTTAAATTATCAACAAATTATTTTACTTCAGCGTTCATTATGCAAGTAACATCCGAGAAATAGCTGTAAATCAGGAATTGGAAGGGAGGGAGGAACTCAGGATATTTATAATCACTAGGGAAATGGTGCAGTAAAACGCTGATAATCCATTATCTGGCCATTTGGAAATTCCAGTGGTTCAGAAGTTGGCTGGAGTGTTAATAAAATGACATCCAGTAGAAGAGAAAATTTGCACCAACAAAGACCTGAGCATTTTTACTGCACCGAGCCAATTATTGGAACTACGGATTGCTAAATACCTGGGTCCTGAGGGTCTTCATCTGAGGGTCTTTAAAAATGGCTAATGACATAGTTAGATCATAGCACAGTACAGCACAGGAACTTCCCCTCGTCCCACCACGTCTGCCCTGATCATGATGTCAATCTAAACTAATCCCATTTGTTTGCACGTGGTCCGTGGTAGTGTAGCAGTTAGCGTAACGCTATTACAGCGCCAGTGACCCGGGTTCAATTCCCGCCGCTGTCTGTAAGGAGTCTGTATGTTCTCCCCGTGACTGCGTGGGCTTCTTCCGGGTGCTCCGGTTTCCTCCCACATTCCAAAGACGTACCGGTTAGGAAGTTGTGGGCATGCTATGTTGGCACCGGAAGAGTGGCGACACTTGTGGGCTGCTCCCAGAACACTCTACGTAAAAGATGCATTTCACTGTGTGTTTCGATGTACATGTGACCAATAAAGGTACATTATCTTATCTTTTCCTATTCCTTGCTTGTTCGTCTGTGTCTAAATGCCTCTTCAGTGTTGCTATCGTATCTGCTTCCACCACTTTCTCTGGCAGCCCCTTCCAGGCACCCACCACTCTCTGTGTAAAAAAACTTGCCTCGCACATCTTCTTTAAGCTTTCCCCCTCTCACCATAAAGCTATGCCCTCTAGTATTTGACATTTCCACCCTGGAAAAAATACTCTATTTACCATATCCATGCCTCTCTTAATTTTATATATTTCTATCAGGTCTCCCCTCAGCTTCCGATGCTCCAGAGAAAACAACCTAAATTTGTCCAATCTCTCTTTAGAGCTAATACTATCCAATCCAGTGGATCTCTTCTGCATCCTCTTCAAAGCCTTCACATCCTTCCTTTAATGTGGCAACCAGAACTGCACACAATACTCCAAATGGGTTCTGACCTAAGTTTTATACAGCTGCAATATGACTTATATACTCAAGGCTGTACACCCTATCCACTTGTGTTGCCACATTGGGAAGCTATGGACTTGCACCCCAAGATCCTTCTGTACATCAGTGCTCCTGTGCTGCCATTTACTATATACTTTCTTCTTGTATTTCCCAAAATTCATCACCTCACACTTGTCCAGATTAAACACATGTCTGGACTGGAGGCTTGAATTATAAGGAGAGATTTGATGGGTTGGGACTGTTTTCCCAGGGGCGAAGGAGGCTGGGGCGTGACCTTATGGAGGTTTATAAATTCTGATGGGCATGGATAGGGTAGATGTTCACAGTACTTTTTCCCCAGGGAGTCCAAAAGATTTAATGTGAGAGGGGAAAGATTTAAAGGGGACCTGAGGGACAAGTTTTTCATGCAGAAGGTGGTAGATATATGGAATGAGCTGTAAGAGAAACTGGCAGAGAAAGTACAATTATACAATTACAATGTTCATAAGACATTTTTGGACAGGTTCATTGATAGGAAAGGTTTAGAGGGATATGGGTCAAATGCAGGCAAGTGGGATTCATGTAGATAGGCATCTTGGTCAGAAAGAAAGGGCCTGTTTCTGTGCTATTTATCTCTATGAATCTGTGAATAACCTCCATCTGCATTTCTCCACCTGAATACCCAACTGATTTATGTCCTGCTGTATCCTTTGACAACTTTCCTTGCTATCCACAACTTCACCAATTCTTGTGTCATCTGTAAACTTACTAATCAGACCACCTACAGTTTTATCCAAATCATTTATATATATATAGCAAACAGTGCCCCAGCGCTGATCCCTGTGGAACACCACTGGCTGTGGACCTCCAGTCAGAAAGAAACCTTCCATTCCTCCACAAGAACTCAGCAGGTTCTTGACCCAAAACATTGACCATCCTTTTGCCTTCACAGATGCTGCTCGATCTGCTGAGTTCTTCCAGCAGTTTACTTTTTAATCTTCTGGACCAGCCCACTATGAGAGGCAGTGTCGGATGCTTTACTAAAATTTAGATAGACAACATCCATACTGCCCTACCCTCATCAATCATCTTTGTGACTTCCTCCAAAAACTCAACCATATTTGTGAGACAGGTTCTTCTCCCACACAAAGCCATGTTGACTATCTCTAATGCTTTTCCAAATGTGAGTAAATCCTGTCCCCAAGAATCTCGTCCAATAATTCCCCTGGATAGTTGATAGGTGATGTAATGGTTTTAATTTTCCGAAATTCTCTAGATTTGGGGAAGGTTCCACTGAATTGGGAAAAAAAAGAAAATATCACTCCTTTATTCAAAATGGAAAGAAAACAGAAAGCAGCAAACTACAGGCCAGTTAGCTTAACATTTGTCATTAGAAATATGCTACAAACTGTTATTAAAGATGTTATGGCAGGGCACTTACTGAAGTCCAAGGTACTCAGCAAAGTCAATCTGGTTTTGTGGAAGTGAAATCATGTTTGACCAATTTAGTGGAGTTTCTTGAAGAAGAACATGTGCTGTGAATTATGGCGAAATCACTGGAAGTAGATTTCTAGAAAGTATTCAATAAAATGCCACATCAAAGTTTATAGCGCAAATTAAGTCACAGGGTGTGGGAGGTAACACATTGCTGCTAATGGATTTGCTGGCTAACAGGAGGCAGAAGGGAGGCTTTAATGGGTCTACTTCTGGTTGGCAAGACACGATGAGTTATGTGTCACATGGTCAGTGTTTGGTTCTCAACATCTTACAATTTATATAAACATGAAGGGACCAAGGATATAGCCGCTAAGTTTGCTGGTGACACAAAGACAGGTAGGAAAGTAAGTTTCAATAAGGATGTAAGGAAGCTACAAAGGGATGACTTACCAACTTTTACACTCAATACTGCACACCTTCTTTGCCACCCTATCCACTTGTGTTGCCACTTTCAGGGAGCTATGGACTTGCACCCCAAGATCCCTCTGGACATCAGTGGTCCTATGCTGCTATTTATTGGATACTCTCCTCTTGTATTTGATCTTCCAAAATGCATCACCTCCAGGTAGGTTGATTTAATGGACAAAGATCTAGCAAATGGAGCATAACATGGGAAAATATGAAATTGCCCAACTGCAAGAAAAATAAAAAGTAAGCATATTGTGTAAAACTGTGAGATTGCAGAGCTCTGAGACGCAGAGGGATTGGAGTGTTTAGGCGTTTGACTCATAGAAGGCAATTTGTAGGTCCAATAAGTAATAAAGGATATTAACAGAATGTTATCATTCATGATGGGAATTGAAAATGAAAGTAGGGAAGTTATGCTTCGGTTCCAGGGCAGTGTTGAGACCACACCTTGAGGAGTGTGTACAGTATTTGTCTCCTTATTTAAGAAAAGATGTAAATTTTTGAAGCAGTTCAAAGGAAGTTTAATAGACCAATACTGGGAATGGGCGGGTTATCTTATGAGGAGAGGTTAGAGAGGCCCGGCTCGAAACCACTAGAGTTTGGCACAGAGAGAGGTGAATTAATTGAAACACAGAAGATCCACAGGTGAATTGTGGAGAAGCAATCAAGTTAACACCACATCCAAACACCACAGCACAAACTTACTCCAGAATCTCCTCCGTTTTCCACTGAAACATCATGTTCTACCTGTTCTGGTCTTAGAACCAACATTGTAGCTAGATTTAAACTATATCAGTACTACAATTACAGTGTGAATATATCCCTAATCTAAATGTTTACACATTTCTCATAAACTGCTTTTGAAGCAGACTATTGTTAATTGGTTTATTCCTGGTAATTGGTAATTGGTTTAAAAACTTTGCTTTGCATGCCACCCATACAGATCATTTCATCACATCAGTACATTGAGGTAGTACAAGTGAAAAGCAATAACAGAATGCAGAATATAGTGTTACATTTGCAGAGAAAGTGCAGTGCAGGCAGACAATAAGGTGCAAAACCATGATGAGGTAGATTGTGAGGTCAAGAGTTCATCTTTAATATACAATAAGTCCTTTCAAGAATCTTACAGCAGCTGGATAGAAGCTGTCCTTGAGTCTGGTGATGCACGCTTTCAGGCTTTTGTATCTTCTGCCCGATGGGAGGGGGGAGAAGAGAGAATGTCCGGGGTGGGAGGGGTCTTTGATTATGTTGGCTGCTTTACCGAGGCAGCGAAAAGTGTAGACAGAGTCCATGGAGGGGAGACTAGTTTTCGTGCCATTATTATTTATTCATGTATTATTATTTGTCTCAATCAGTAATGATTACTCAATCAGTATTATGACTATGATATTGCATTCAAACTTACATAAATTACAAACCGAGATTCTTGACCACACTTAAGTGCTCCCTTCTTTTCTATTCTTCAGTCATCTTTGCAACAATTTCATTTTAAATCTGATTTAAGTAATGTTAAGCTTTCTATATGTTGATTGCACCCATCAATTATGTCAAGGTCATTCATGTTAAAAAGGCTTGTGTAGCAACAACCAGGACTTTTTGGGCTGATTGGTTGCATCATGGCCTGGTATGGAAATTCTGATGCACAGGAACACAAGAGGCCACAGAGAGTGGTGGACTTAGCTGGTTCCATCACGGGTACAGCTCTCCCCACCGTCGAGGACATCTATAAGAGGCGATGTCTCAGGACGGTGATGTCCATCATCAGGGACTCCCACCACCCGGGCCATGCCCTCTTCTCAATGCTGCCATCAGGCAGGAGGTACAGGAGCCTGAAGACCCACACCTCAAGGTTCAACAACAGCTTCCTCCCCACTGCCATTGGGTTCTCGAACCTACCTGAAATACCCTAACACTCCGTCAGACTATTTTTTTCTCTCTCAATTGCACTAATGTCATTTATTTTGTCATGTAAATTATGTATAATTTATGTTAATTATGTATAATTTACGTTAATTTAAGAGTATGTTAACTTCTGTTAATCATGTGTGTAATGTACTGTGCTGCTGCTGAAAAAAACTAATCCTCATGGCATTTATACCCTGGGTATGTGTGCCTATGACAACATACTTGAACTTGAAACATGAACTTGTTTTTGTACTGTAAATACTCTGCAAAAGCTGGTGCTGCACTTTGTAATCTGAGGAGTTTTTAAAAATTCCAGTAATAGTTCATGTCTCAACTTTATCCCAAAGCAATCATCTTTTCATAAAGTCACAGGATGATATAGCTGAAGGTGTTGATTCAGCCATCCTAGCATGGGTTGAGGTTTATCTTTAAATAATGCGCTTTTAGCTTTTCTAATCCTCATATCCTTTACAACTCTATTCAGCCAGTGTATTTGAAAGATTTGACATGCGTTTGAGAAATGTTTTCAATTTTGCCACTCCTTAATGTCACCAGGTGAGAGGTGTTGATTGTTTACTCTACATGACTAACTACCCCACCCCAAACCCATAAAAAATAATCTCAACAGTGCGTTTTACTTTGATGTTTCAAAACTGCAAAACTCTTATCAAAGGGGTAAAGTCTAATTTGACTGCCTGGTCCCAAACCTGCAAATGTACCCTGACATTACTAATAGACATCACAGTCAAGAAAGCTTACCAGTGCCTCTATTTCCTCAGGAAGCTAAAGAAATTTGGCATGTCCCCTTTGACACTCACCAACTTTTATCAATGTACCACAGAAAGCATTTTATCTGGATGCATCACGGCTTGGTATGGCAAATGCTCTGCCCAGGACCACAAGAAACTGCAGAGAGTTGTGGACACAGCTCAGTACACCATGGAAACCAGCCTCCCCTCCATGGACTCTGTCTATACCTCTCACTGCCTTGGTGAAGCAGCCAGCATAATCAAAGACCCCACCCACCCGGGTCATTCTCTCTTCTCTCCCCTCCCATCAGGCAGAAGATACAGGAGCATGAGGGCACATATCACCAGGATCAAGGACAGCTTCTATCCCACTGTGATAAGACTATTGAAGGGTTCCCTTATACGTTGAGATGAACTCTTGACCTCACAATCTACCTTGTTGTGATCTTGCACCTTATTGTCTACCTGCAATGCACTTCCCTGTAGCTGTGACACTTTACTCTGTACTGTTATTGTTTTTTTACCTGTACTACCTCAATACACTCTGGACTAACTCAATGTATCTGCACTGTGTAATGAATTGACCTGTACGATCGGTATGCAAGACAAGTTTCTCACTGTATCTCGGTACAAGTGACAATAATAAACCAATACCAGTACCAAAATAAGAATGTAATCCTCTTTCCTTTTAACTTTTCCTTGTAGTTATGGACCTCATAGCAAAGGTAGAAAGGAAAGGAAGTGGTTGGGTATTGGTTAAGGAGGAGCAGAAGCAGTGGTGTCAGTGAAGAAAATATTGGAAAATGATTACTTCATCTTTAATCTCCACATGAATGGGATTTATGTATGATTAGTGTAGATGAGTGGTTGATGGTCAGTGTGGACAGTGTGTCCAAAGGCCGTATTTGCACTGTGTCTCTCTATGATTCTGACTCTATGTTCAAAATACAGCATATCTTATGCCATTAGGATTCCAAGTTAACCAGCTTGTCCATTTAAGTATGTATTCAGCATGCCCCATTTAGACAATGGTTGTTTCCAAAGCACCGATCAATTCTTGCTCCCTAAGCCAAAATCCTGGAACGTTTTCCTACCCAATACTATCTGCTCATAAACTGCAGCTGCCAGCACCTTCTCAAGGGTAAACCAAAGACAGGCAATAAAAACCAGCTTTATCAGCGACCTCCACATCTCAAGAACTTTTTTTAACAAGTGTATGGAGGTTCTATATGATTGAATAAATATTCCTGGAACACTACTATTGCTAATGAGACCGACTTCAAACCTCAGATACCAGAAATGAACTGTTGCCAACAGCTTGCAATAAATTCAAAGTCTGCTGTAGTTCAGAACACCACTACAGAGAAGCTCCAACACAGTCATCTATATAAAAATTAGGAAGAATTGCAGCCAAGTACAGTAATTTGGTATTGCCAATTCCCATCTCTCAATTAATTGACTGAATCTAACTGAAATAATTGTTGACGCTGCATTGCCTTAGAACTTGGTATCTTAGATTTATGCGCAATGAATTGCTTTGAAGTGTAACCGTTGTGTAGCAAATAGTAGCTAATTTGAAGCTGGTTAGTTTTCCTAAAGTATTATGAAGTATTATGAAATATAAGGTATTTCCTAAAAGTACTTCTGGATTCTGTGTCCTTCACTATTTCAGGTTAACCATCTCATAATTGAAACCTTCTGCACAAACATATCAACCCTTGCACTTCTGCTGATGGTTAAAAATTTGTGGCATTTAGACCATTCATCAATCAGTAGAAAGTTTCTCTTGCAGTGTCTTTTCAAAGCACCTCATCATTTTGAAGACCTCCACTGGACCTTCTCTTCACTGTTGCTGAAAAGAGTCCAAGTTTCTCATCCTTACCTACATCTCCTCTTGTCCAATACAGGTACTGAAGGTCTTCTGTTCCATCTCTATTCCTTCCTATAGATCTCTTTGATATATAGTATTTGAACCTTTACCTTCTTTGCAGGCAGTCCCTCGAACTTGAAGATGACTTGCTCCCTTTCCAGTTCTGTAGGTTTGAGCTGGTAATTTTTTTTTGGTAAATTAGTTTATTATTGTCTCATGTACTGAGGTACAGTGAAAAACTTTGTTCTGCATGCCATCCATACAGATCATTTCATGATATCAGTACATCGAGGTAGTACAAAGAAAAAGCAATAACAGAATGCAGAATATAATGTTACAGTTATAAGAAAGTGCAGTGCAGGCAGACAATAAGGTGCAAGGCCATGATGAGGTCAATTGTGAGGTCAAGAGTCCATCTTATCGTCCAAGAGGTCCATTCAATAGTCTTACAGCAGCGGGAAGAAGCTGTCCTTGAGCCTGGTGGTATGTGCTTTCAGGCTTTTGTATCTTCTGCCTGATGGGAGGGGGGGAGAAGAGAGAATATCTGGGATGGGAGGGGTCTTTGATTATGCTGGCTGCTTTACCGAGGCAGTGAGAAGTGTAGACAGAGTCCATGGAGGGGAGGCTGGTGTCCGTGACATGCTGAGCTGTGTCCACAACTCTCTGCAGTTTCTTGCGGTTTTAGAGCAGAGCAGTTGCCATATCAACCTGTGATGCATCCAGATAGGATGCTTTCTATGGTGCGTCAGATTAAAAATTGATGAGGATCAAAGGGGACGTGCCAAATTTCTTTAATCTCCTGAGGAAGTAGAGGAACTGGTGAGCTTTCTTGTCCATGGTGTTTACATGGTTGGACCAGGACAGGCTAGTTGGTGATGTTCACTCCCAGGAACTTGAAACTCTCAACCCTCTCGACATCAGAACCATTGATGTAAACAGGAGTGTGTGCACCACCTTCCTTACTGCAGTCAATGACCAGCTCTTTTATTTTGTTGACATTGAGGGAAAGCTTGTTGCCATGGCACCATGCCACTAGGCTCTCTGTCTCCAGTAAGGTGATGTTGGGTCAACTGAAGCGTATTAATGGATTGGATGATTTAACTTGTATCCGGAGGGGCAACTGAGAGGAATGTTGTCTGTTATAACAAGATACAGATCAACGGGGAAGCAGGCAAAGGAATTTAGCTCAGAAAAGTGCGAAGTGATGCATTTTGGGCAGGACATATACTGAATGGCAGGGCCCTGGGGAGTGTTGTTGAACAGAGAGACCTTGGGGTACAAGTACATAGTTCCCTGAAAGTGGTGACACAGGTAGACAAAGTGGTGAAGATGGCTTGACTTCATTGGTGGAAGCATTGAGTACAAGAGTTGGGACGTCATTTTAAGGGTTGTACAAAATGTTGGTTAGGCCACACTTGGAGTACTGTTTGCAGTTCTGGTCGCCACACTAGAGGAAAGATGTGACTAAGCTTGAGTAGGTGCAGAATGGATTGACAAGGATGTTGTCTGGATTGGAGGTCTTGAGTTATAAGGAGGGATTGGATCAGGATGGGTCTGCTTTCCCTGGAGCAAAGGTGAGATGGTAGTGGTAAATAAAATTATGAGCGGCATAGATAGCTTGGACAGTCAGAGTCTGCTCCCTATGGTAGGGGTGTGTAAAACAAGAGGGCAAGGGTTTAAGGTGAGAGGGAGGAGGTTTAAATGGGTTCTGAGGGGTAAATTTTTCACACAAAGTGTAGTTGGTATCTGGAATGAGCTGCCAGAGGAGGTGGTGGAGGCAGGAGCAGTCACAACATTTAAGAGGCATCTTGATAGCCACCTGAATGAGCGGGGCACAGAGGGATACGGAATTCAGTGAGTGGGATTGGCATAGCTAGGTATGATGGTGGACTTGTTTCTGTGCTATATAACTCTAACACTTTATGAATCTGTACCTGTTTTCTAGCCTGGCTGATGTTACTGAGATAGCTTGAGTCTGCTGAAATGCCTGCAGTCATCATAGAAACAATGAAAGGTGATGCCTGTGATGAGGGGAAACAAGTCTTCTGTATCTTTAGTAAAATACACTCTTCTTGATAAGATCTTCATCTGTTCTGGTTCCTACTGGTCCGGATAGGTGGTGGTGGGTGATGAGAAAGGATATACTGGCATTGGAGGCAGTCAAGAAGAAATTCAACAGGCTAATTCTTGGGATGAGAGTGTTGACCTATCACAACTGGCTAAAGAAATTAGAGATCCATATCTGTTGACATTTAGAAGACTGAAGGGTGATCTTATCGAAACATAAAAGATCTTATGGGCTCACGACGGTGTAGATGTTGAGATGTTTCCATCAATGGGAAAGGCTCAAACTAGGGGACATCATTACAAGACTAAAGGGTGGTCATTTAAAGCTGAGGTAAGTAGGAACTTCTTCTCACAGAGGGTGGTGAATTGCTGGAATTCTCTGCCCCAGAGGGTTGTGGAGGTGAGATCATTCAGGGTATTTAAACAGGAAATAGATGTTTGTTTTGAAAGATCAGGGAATTGAGGGCTGGGGAGAACTGGCACAGAAAAGGAGATGAGTTCTGGGACAGATCAGTCATGATCAGATAGAATGCTGGAGTAGGTTTGAGGGGCCGAGTGGTTTAATTCTGCTTGTGTTTTCTTAGGTTCTTATGTTGACAGTGCTGTCACATGCTGTCTATGTATTCAGAAAGCCCTTGCTGTTGTGTTAAGGGGTTGGAAATAGCCATGCTCTGACCCTGACAGACACAGGGAAAAGCAAGTTCACGTCTCCATGAGGAAATTGTGAAAATGTTTCTCCATTGCAAAACTCAGTGTGAAAACTGTTCATACTTCGAAATCTCACACTTCTACCTAACCCAGCTAACATAGCCTGCAGTGCACAAGCATCCCACAATACAGGTCTTGCAACCTACCAAACAATATTTTCAGCTAGTCTGAGGGATTTACAAGTTCTGAAGAAATTTATGGCTTCACACTTCTCTAACTATCATCCTAGCTCTCATATTTCAATCAGGTCCCAAATGCTTTGCAATCCACCCTGCTCCGAGAAATTCTAGTAAGCATTACACAGCAGATGGTCAGGAGTTAGCAGAGGTGAATTTTAAATTTAAAATCACAGTAAAAATACAGTACACCCCTATCTGTATTGCAATTCTCTGTAACGCGAACCCTTCACAAAAATTTACAAAATTTGTTGTTTCTTTGGCATTTTGTGCTTACTTAGTTAATTTTTCTGCACATAAATTCTGTAAGAGCAAACTTGTATTCCATACCAAAAGTGTTTTGGTCATGATTTGTGAATTCCGTAAGGGTGAATTTCCATTACCTGTGGGTATACACTATAACTGTTGTGGTTCGTTTGCAGATTATTCAAATGGCCTTTTACTAGAACTCCACTGCATAATGGGAAATGTTCTCAATGACAAATTCTCTCTGGTGTTGGCCTCTTGTGCT
Organism: Pristis pectinata; assembly: GCF_009764475.1. Taxonomy (NCBI): domain Eukaryota; kingdom Metazoa; phylum Chordata; class Chondrichthyes; order Rhinopristiformes; family Pristidae; genus Pristis; species Pristis pectinata. The sequence goes on along the minus strand of NC_067414.1, from coordinate 87,307,067 downwards.
TCCCGTGCAGCAGAAGGGATGGAGCCACCACCTCACAGTGGCAGATGCCCGGGTTCAATCCTGACCTCAGGTGCTGTCTGCGTGGAGGCTGCAGATGTTGGAATCTCGAGCAACATAAAAGGTGCTGGAGGAACTCAGCGGGTCAGGCAGCACCTATGGAGGGAGATAAACAGTTGACATGTCTCCTATGTCTCCATTTTGCTGCTCCACTGCGAAGTCTCTTCAAGGTGTGCCTACCTTGCTCCACCCCTTCCCTCCACATTTTTACACTGGCTACCTCCCCCTTTCTTTCCACTCCAGATGAAGGGTCTTGACCTGAAACGTCGACTGTCCCTTTTCCCTCCACAGATGCTGCCTGACCTGCTGAGTTCCTCCAGTGCTTTTTGCGTTGCTGCCTATGTGGGGGTCATTGTCCCTGTGACCACGTGGGTTTCCTGCAGGTGCTCCCGTTTCCTCCCACATCCCGAAGGTGTACAGCTTGGTAGATTAATTGGCCACTGTAAATTGCCTCTGGTGTGTAGGTGAGTAAGAAAATGTGTAGGGAGTTGATGGGAATGTGGAGAGAAGAAAATGGAATTTGTGTAGGATTAGTGTAAATGTGTGGTTGATGGCTGGTGCAAACGATGGGTGAAGGACCTGTTTCCTATCACTCTAGGATCGAGAAGCAGAAGGAATGGATATCAATTAAATGTAATGTGGTCTGATTCCTCAAACTCAGACTCCTTGGACGGATAGCAATATTTATTTCAGTCATAGTGTCATTGAGGTATGCAGCACGGAAACAAGTCTTCCGACCCAACCCGTTCATGCCGTCCAAGTTGCCTACCTGAGCTCATTCCATTTGCCTGTGTTTGGCCCATATCCCTCTAAACCTGTCCTATCAATGTACCTGTCCAAGTGCCTTATCGATCTTGTAACTGTCCCCACCTCTACCACTCTTTATCAAATAAGAATAGGCATGATGACATCCAGGAAAATAATTTTAAAAACTAACTATTACATGTGATTATTAATTTAGAGTATTGTGATCCTATGTATGATTTAACACAATGTATTCAGTAGTACTTTTACTCTCTTTTTTGATGCATGTACTCCGTATTTTTTTCGTGGATTTAATAAAAATATTGTAAAAGTAAGTAAAAACTTTATGTAGATACTGCAACCATGTTAACAACACCCCACAACAACCAATTAAATACAACGTCCTGCAACAAAGGGGCCACATTTTTGTCTGCATGTCTAATCCCAAATAATATCAGGTGAGAGCTTTGCAAGGTCTGGTAGATCAAATTTCACAAAGACATTAACCCTCTGCTGACAACCATCTCATCTCGTCAAACAGCCTTTGGCACTGCTAGTTTTTGTTTAACAGGCAACTGTGCTCAGAGGAAAGTAAAGGCACTCAATTTTTTTTTGATGCATCAATGATTTTTCTTCCAGGTTCCTCACCTCAGTGTTCAAGAGATTACTCTGATTCCTGGATGTTTGAATAAAATCCCAAGGGACTGACAACTCACACAAGAGATAGACCATTATTCCTTCATTCAAGTACTCCCTAACTTTGGCCCAAACCGTCGGGCACGCTTCCCAATGGAAGCAACCATCCTACTGTTTAAAGGCCATTCTCAGTGTTGCATCAGCTTCAGTTCCAGCTGCCGCCTACAGAATGGTAGGAGATTCTTGGATGAATGGCCAATAACCTGTTGGAGGATACTTGGGCTCGGACGCAGTACTTTCTTCTCTTTGCATATCAGTAGAACTACGACCACACATCGTTCATTATGAACCCTGGCAAAAAGTTATGGGTTTGAGTCGCTGTTATGTGACCTTGAACAGACATCTTATACAATAAAGATGAACTCTTGATCTCCCAATCTACCTCAACGTGGCCCTTGCACTTTATTTATCGACCTGCACTGAAGTTTCTCTGTAACTGTAACACTATATTCTGCATTCTGTTTTTTTTTCCTTTTGTACTACCTTGACGTATTTATCTTTGGAATAACCAGTCTGGATGGCATGCAAAGAGTAATCTCTTGAACACTGAGGTGAGGAAACTGGGGAGAAAAAATCATAGCTCCATTAAAAAAAATGTTGAGCGCCTTCACTTTCACTGTATCTTAGTACATGTGACAATAATAACCAAGTACATGTGACAATAATAAAACCAAAGTTTTCAGCACAAAGCTTAGAACTGAAGTTGGTGCCACCTTCTCAAAGGTGTTGTCCTTAGCTGCCAGAGGGAGTAGTTGATGCAGCTACACTAGCAAAATTTAAAAGGCACTTGGACAGGTACATGGATAGGAAGGATTTAGAGGGATATGGGCCAAATGTGGACAAATGGGGCTAGCTTAGATGGGCATATTGGTCGGCATGGACCGGTAGGGCCGAAGGGCCTGTTTCCATGCTGTACGACTCTGTGACTCCATGACTCTAAATAAAATATTAAACAGAAACTCAGTCTGGATCTCAGTGGTCAAGGCCCTGTTCAAGAAGAGCTGTGGAGATCGGCAGTGTCCCAGCCAATATTTATCCCTCAATTAACCATCAGGAAACTCATTGTCAATATTTAATGAAGATGCACAAAGAAAACTTGGGCTGATATTTTGTGATGGTGGTCAAAGTGCTTATTGCTCTGAGAAAGGTCTTTATAATTAATCACAAAGGAGCTGTAAATAATACTGTCCTTCCTTTATAAATAAGGACAAAGGCTGAGATTCATTCACTGTGACTATAAGTAAATGAGGCCCCACTCTCAGCACACATAACTGCCTTTCAATTTCTCTGACAGAAACAGGAATATCTCAAGCTGAAAATCAGCATCTTTTAAGCACACTAATTAGCAAAACCTGTTCTCTTTAATTGCATCCGTGTGTTTTAAAGTCAGTCGATGTGGGAGGTTTTCAGGGTCAAGGATGACCTGCTCCCACTCTGTAGGTTTTGAGATAGCTCATGAGGTCAATGTGTATCCTTCAGATTCTGCCACAGGTGGGGCAGAAGGTGCTTGACAAGGTGGGCAGGTGGATACTTTGGGATGTCTGCCCTCCTTCCACCATTTACACTGGGTTTCTGTGTATTCCAAAGGAAGGGACTCAAGTTTCTCAGTGCCATTCTCAATGCCCCTTCTGCATTTTGAGTGGACATGGGCCGGGGCCTCACACGTCAATGGAGATGTTACACTTTTCAAGGGAATTTTGGGGACATCCTGGTAATATATTTTTTCCTCTTGTCTTCCTGGTCATGATAGGGCTCAGGATGGAGTGTTTGTTTTGGGAGTCTAGCATCAGGCAAGCCCAAGACATGGCCTGCCCAATGGAGCCCACTGAATGTAATCTGAAGCTTGGAGCTGGGGATGTTAGAACGATGATATTCATCCACTTATCCAGTGAATGGATCAGTGGTGCTGGTGGTATCTTTTCCTACCTTGAGGTAAGTGTTGTAGGTGTCCTTGTTTCAGAAGTGTACAGGAGGTTGAGGATCACTGCTACTCAGTAGACCAGACTTTTCTGCTGGGTTGAGGTCCTTGACCTTCAACAATCATTTCCTCAGGTGGCCTCAGAGCTCCAGGGACCTGGGTTCGATCTTGAGCTTGGGAGCTGTTGGTGCAGAGTTTACTCATTCTCTCCATTACCATGCGTGGATGGCCTAGATGTTCCCGGTTCCTCCCACATCCCAGAATTGTACTGGTAGGTTGATTGACTGCTGTAAGTTACCATTTAGTGTAAGGTCTGGTAAAAAGAATCAAAGGGGAGTGAATGGGCAGGTGTGAGAGAGAATAAGTTGCAGTGGCACAGGGAAATAAGGAGAGGGAGAATGGGACTGATGGGATTGTTTCCTGAGACCCAGCATAAACCTGATGGGCTGAATGGCCTGCATTTATGTTGTTGTAAGTATAAGGTGAGGTTTCATCTTTATCCCCAGATCTTCTACAGTTGCTGTTCTTTTTGCTGGGTGTTTCCAGCATTTTTCTGTTTATTTTAGGTCTTCAGCATCCTCATATTTTCCAAGTGCACTATCTGAGTCAGAGTCAGAATCGGGTTTATTATCATTGACAAATGTCGTGAAATTTGTTGTTTTCCGGCAGCAGTGCAGTGCAAGACATAAAAATTACAATAAGTTACAAAAATAAATGAATAGTGCAAAAGAAGAATAACGAGGTAGTGTTCATGGGTTCATGGACCATTCAGAAATCTGATGGCGGAGGGGAAGAAGCTGTTCCTGAAACATTGAGTGTGGGTCTTCAGGCTCTTGTACCTCCTCCCCGATGACAGTAACGTGAAGAGGGCATGTCCCGGATAGTGGGGGTCCTTAATGATAGATGCAGCCTTCTTGAGGCACCGTCTCTTGAAGATGTCCTCAATGGTGGGGAGGGTTGTGCCTGTGATGGAGCTGGCTGAGTCTACAACCCTTTGCAGCCTCTTTCGATCCAGCACATTGGAGCCTCCATACCAGGTGGTGATGCAACCAGTCAGAATGCTCTCCACCGTACATCTGTAGAAATTTGCAAGAGTCTTTGGTGACAGACCAGATCTCACTATGTAAAATGTGCTGCCTTCGCGAGAGCCTGATTGACATATTAAGCAGCTTGTGGTGTCCTGCTCTAACTTGGCAAGTGGCCTTGCCTGGGGCCAGGAGACAATCTCTCCAGCACGGGAGTGGCAGTCAGCTCCATTTCAACAGCTGCATTTAACAGCGTTGGTTAGGCTGCACATGGACTACTGTATGCGGTTCTGGTGGATGTGAATAAGCTGGAGAGGGCGCAGAAGAGACTCACAAGGATGTTGCTGGGACTGGGGGACTTCAGTTATAAGGAGGCATTAGATAGGCTGGGACATTTTACTTCCAAAGTAAATCTCCTTTAAACTTTCCCCCCTCTCACCTTAAAGCTGTGCCTTCTAGTATTTGACATTTCCAGTCTGGGAAACAGACTCTATCTACCCTATCAATGCCTCTCGTTATTTTATAAACTTCTCTCAGGTCGACCCTCAGTCTCTGACACTCCAGAGAAAACAATCCAAGTCTATCCAATCTCTCCTTGTGGCTAATACTCTCTAATCCAGGCAACATCCTGGTGAACCTCTTCTGCACCCTCGCCAAAGCCTTTACATCCTTCCTGTAATACGGCGACCAGAACTGCATACACTACTCCAAAAATGGACCAAACTACCAGAGGAGGTGGGAGAGGCAGGTACAATTACAACTTTTAAAAAGAAATTGGACAGGTACATGGACAGAAAAGGTTTAGAGGGATATGGGCTAAACACAGTCAACTGGGACTAGTTTAGATAGGCATCTTGGTGTACATGGAAGAGTTGGGCCAAAGGGCCTGTTTCCATGCTGTAGAACTCCATGAAATCTATGCAGACACTCTCCTCAGGAGATCAGGAGAAACTTAACAAACCACAGATACTGGAAATCTGAAACAAAACCAGAAAATGTCGGAAACACTCAGCAGGTCAAACAGCACCTGTAGAAGGAGAAACAGTCTGGGATCCTTCAACAGAAGTGAGTTGATGAAGTTCTGATTAAATGTTAATTGCCTCTTTCTCCACAGATCCTACCTGACCTGCTGAATGTTCCCAGCATTTTCTGTTTCTGTCCCATCATTAGATGTCCAATGGTTCAGCATCTATTGCACATGAGAAGTCAAAGGGGCTTGGAAGGCAGTCCAGTAATCCATCCTCCAACAGAGAAGTGGATCGTTGTGACAGTGGAACCATGAAATATTTCAGGATGACAGTGGTCTGAATTTCTCCAACGCAAGTCACCTCACCCCTGAGCTGCTTGATGAGGAATTTCTCCTCAGTGCTTCCTGCCCTGTGCACAGTAAGAACAGGAACCTCAAAGAGCACAAGAGCTTCCAGAGTTCTGACTTTACATGTACTCAACCAATCAATGTACTGCACTATCCAGAGCAGCCAAATCATGCTAAATACTTATACAAGTGATTCACAAATAATATTGGAAGTAAATTGTCATCGACCTTCCAAGAAAACAGGTGCTTTGAAGACATGCTTAGGTCATGCTTGCTTAATTTTTAATGGGAACTTTGGTATTGTATTCTATTTTACTTTTTGCTCATTAGGATACTTACGTTATGTCAATCTCTCTGATTTTTTGTTTTACCTTTAAGTTCGTACCCAGTGCTTTTATGCTGCAATTTTTACAATGATACTCATGCATCCCATGAGCGTCTTGGATTTGGTTTGTCTCAGATGTAGCCCGAGCTAACAATGCATTGAAACATGGCAGATCTGTTCACTTCCATCTGGCATACAGTGATAAAACACCACCCTATTTTAATAGCTTATAAGTGGATCTGGCCTTGAACTTCTTATAGAATTATGATGGTGTAACTGAACATTCATTGCTTCCATCCGTCTCAACAAAGGAATCGTGACCCAGGTCCACCCACGCACTTGAGTTACATACCATAAATTGGAGAATGTTGGAAGTAATTATTTCCGGCTTTGAATGGGTCAGACTCTATAACTGCTTTTGTAGTAAAGCTCAATCACATTTCTATCGGAAATCAGCAAGTGATGAAGACAAAGGGAATGAAAATGTTTTAGTGTTGATGGTGGGCAAGGATTGACAATGTAAGGGGCAGAGGTATCCCAACGAGGTCTGTGACAAATGTAACGTTCGTGATGTAGTGGATAATCAACTTCAATTCAGTGAGGACAGAAAAAAATGTAAAATTGTGGGGAAAAAAACAAGATGGGGAAGAGATTAGCTATGAAAATAAAAGGGAATTTATCTTTGTTCAACATAACGGGCTAGAGCAGTGGACTCATTTAAAACTGAGGTGTACAGGAAGTTCTTCTTGCAGCGGGTGGTGAATCTCTGGAAACCTACCCCAGAGACTTGTGGAGTCTGCACCACTGGAGGTATTTCAAAAAGGAGTGGATAATCTTTCGTAAGATCGGGGGATTGAGGACCAGGGAGAACTGGCACAGAGGAGTAGGTAGCTACAAAATAAGGGGTCCTTCATTTAAAACTGAGCTGCGTAGTAATTTCTTCTCTCTGGGGGGGGAGGTGGGGTGAATCTCTGGAATTCTCTGCCCCAGAGGGTGGTAGAGACCAGATCATCAGATATATTTAAGGTCGAGACAGATAAATACTTGAAAGATTGGAGAATGGCGAACTGGCGCAGAAGAGAAGTTGAGGCCTAGGGCAGGTCAACCACAATCATATTGAATGGATCATAAGAATAGACTGGATAGGTACATGGAGGGAGAGGTCTGGAGGGTTATGGACTGGGTGCAGGTAAATGGGACTAGCGGAATAAAGTTTCGGCACAGACTAGAAAGGCCAAATGGCCTGTTTTCTGTGCTGTGGTGTCCTATGGTTCTACGGTTCTATGGTGAGGCAGGCTCGAGGGGTCTGGTGACCTACTCCTGCTCCCATTTTCTTATGTCCTCATGTTCTGCCTGCCATTTGTCCTTCTCCATTAGCACATCATCATGATGTGAAGGACAAAACGAGCTGATCCTCTGTAACCAGCAAGCTCAGGGAGGGCTGAGCCAGTTCTGAGCAGCAAGCTTTCCTCAGGCAAGAGATCCTGAGGTCCAACCCCCCTGGAGCATTCTGGTGGGTTCTGACAGTTCATCAGCTACCAAAGGCCTTCTGACTATTCAAACAGATTAAAATCAGTCCAGATGAAGGGTGTTGATCCGAAACATCGACTGTCCATTTCTCTCCACAGGTGCTGCCTGACTTGCTGAGTTCATCTAGCAGCTTGCTTTTTGCTATAGACAAAAGAATGTGAGAGTGTGACATGCAGAGCTAGAGCACACGTTCAGCAGGTCAGGTTGGACAGGTTCTCCGCTTGCTGAGGGGAAAAGAAGAAAAATAGGGGAAAAAGAAACAAAGTGAGCCAATATCACCGATGGATGGCTGATACACACCGAGAAATCAAGTTACCTGAAGTTGTGGAATTTGATCTTGAATCCAGAAGGCTGCAACGTGCCCAGGTAGAAGATGAGGTGCTGTTCCTCAAGCTTGTGTTGGGCCTCACTGTGACAGTACAGGAGGCTCAATGAGAGTGTGAAGAAAGACAAGAAATGGGAGTGTGCACTCAATGGAAAGAGGCTGAACAGCATTGACGAACAGAATCATAATACAATTAAACAGAGTCAACATAGTTTTATGAATGAGAAACTGAGATTGACAAATGTATTACTGTTCTTTAAGGTACCAGCATTTATAGATAAATAGTAAGGGATAGATATAGTGCACTTGCATTTCCAAAAGCTATTTGGTAGAGTCTCACATAAATGGTTTGCTCAAGAGTGAGCTGGTGGATTGGGGGTAATATATCAGCTTGAATAAAAGGTTGACTAATGAACGGAAAATGGGATAAATAAGTGACTTTCAGGTTGGCAAGCTGTAACAAACGGTTGCTATTGGGATCAGGGCCTCAACTATTTACAATTTATGCCACTAGATGAAGAGATCAATGACGATAGAAAGGAAGGTGGCAGTGGAACTTGTGAGAAGGACAAAACGACTCTATGTGATTGCTGGATAGAGTATTACATGGGGACTTTTTTTCATAGACAGGATTTGGACATCACAGGCAATGCCAGTGTTTATTGTCCATCCCTAAGCAGGCAGTTAAGAGTGAACCACAAATGGAGTCACATATACATAAATCAGGTAAGGAAGGCATTGTTCAATGAGATTAGCCACTTTGGTAAAGAGCGAGGAAATATAATTTTCTTTAACCAGGCAGTGACTCAAGACTGCTGTTACACTGGTGAACCTGAGTGTCTGTGCACAGAAAGTTACCTTTCAGTAAATAAGTAGATAAATGGAATGCAGGCCTTGATTGCAAAAGGAATACTATAAAAGAAGGAAACCTTGCTACAGCGGTTGGTGAGACCACTCTTGGATTAGTACGTACAGTTTTGACCTCATTAGGAGTGATGTACTTGTATTGGGCAGGATTGGGTAATTAGCCTAATGCCCCAGAATGGGTGGGTTGTCTTCTGAGGAGAGGTTGGACTGGCCTTGGTCTGTATCTGCTGGGGGATGGGAGGAATTGACCGAAGCATATAGGATTCTGAGGGGACTTGATAGGGTGGATTTCTAGAAGATGTTTCCTCTTGTTGGAGAATCTACACCCTGAGTCGCTGTTCAAAAATAAGGTGTCACACATCTATGACATGATGAGATGGTATCTTTTCTCTCAGAGTAAGTCTTTGGAATTCTTTTCCTCAAAGGGTGGTAGAAGCAATGCTTTAAATATTTTTGAGAAATCGATAGATTTTTGATAAGTAAGTGGGAGAAGGGTTACCACAGATAGATGGGAATGCAGAGCTGAAGTTACCGTGAGGTCAGTCATAATGTTGTAGAGTCATAGAGTTATATGGCACGGAAACAGGCCCTTCTGTGAAATTTGACCCGCATTGTAATAAATCAGACAACAGCAGAACCAAAGAACATATGATTAACGCTTTATTAGCTTAAAGCTAGTGGGAGTGAGGGATACAGAGAAAGAGTAAACATTGTAACCTGAGCTCTGTACTGATCCCACTTGGAGATTGGAGGTCAGTGTCCCTACCTTTATACCCGCTTTGTGAGAAAACTTCGTGGGAAGTTGCACTTACTAAAACAGTTGCTCACAGAAAGCTTTTAGCAGAACAAGATGTATCTAAGAAAAACTTCTTTCTTTCTCACCTGCACCTGAACATTTTTACGGTCATAACTATAGTTGAGGCAATATCACACCATGGGAAGAATAGCTGCACACCATTAACCCTCACATTGCCAGTCGTTAACCCTTGCATTCCCAGTTATCTTTTACATTCCCTCCTTTTATCACTCCATGATAACCACTTATAGCAAATTTAACGTAAGACAGGAATGTTTCACCTATACATTAAGGATTGAGGTAGATACATACTGAGGTAGATAAGTATTGTCATGCAATTCCCGTCTAGCTACATGGTTTGAACCCTTTCCTTTCTGCGTGAGTGTGTTCATTACAAGGATGCCCAGAACAAATCCCAAAATACTTATAGATACTATAATTGTCCACTCTCACCACTTATAAGTCTCATCAGGGGTCTTGTTGTCCTCCGTCGCGCCATACTTTCCTTTCCCAGGGCTAATCCTCTTACAGTCAGAGTGATGTATCCACCATGGTTGTCCTTTAACTTTTACCTCCGTGGGTGTTGTCCTCCTCTTTTCTCTGAGCATTACAAACCTGCGAATGTAGAGTCTCAAGAACTTCTGTTAGTTTTTATACATAACTAATCATTCTTTCACTAAGGGCATGTATATAATTAAGTAACATAGGTAAAAATGCATCTGGTACACAAACTTGTCCAGCAGGGGTGATCCATAACCGTGTGTCAGGATCTATGGTGCACCCCTGCTGTTTCCACGATTCAATTTGATTTGCAGAGGCATCCCCCTGAAGTTTCACTACACTTCCCATGTCAGGCAGGGCCGTTCTATTCAAAAGTTTTATGTTTCTGTCTGAATAGACGGTGAGGGGTCCCTGGATAGCAGCAGCCTTTGTGATTGCATCTGCGTAGGCATTTTTCCAGGGAAATGGGGTCTTGGACTTTAGTGTGCGCATCACACTTTATTATTGCTAGGTGGGATGGTTGGGAGAGAGATGCTAGGGGGTTAGAAACAAACAGAACATTCTTAATAGGAGTGCCTGAGGAGGTCAAAAATCCATGATGCTGCCACAATGCACCAAAGTCATGGGCAACCCCAAACGCATATTGTGAGTCCGTATAAATGTTAAGGGGAACATTCTTTCCTTTGATGCAGGCACACGTCGAAGCAAAAAGTTTAGCTTGTTGTGCGGAGAGAGGATGATGAAAGGCTGCAGCCTCTATCACCGTATCAGTACCCTGTATGATTGAATAACCAGATCGTCGCTGGCCTTGGTCATCTACAAAGGCTGAGCCATCCTCAAACCAGGTTGTGGCTCCGTTAATCGGACGGTCCTTTAAATCCTCACGAGCCAAGGTCAGGAAATGATTCTCTGCAAACAGTCACAACCAGGTTCCCAAATTTCAGGAGGTGGCTGCGTCAGAAAAGAGGCTGGATTAACAGTTGCACAATTGTGGAAGGTCAGGTATGGATTGGCCAATGGGGTGAGTTTTCTTTCTGTGGTACTTAACATGATTCCTAAGGATTTTACCTCTTCTTTACCCTGCATTACCTTCCATCGGGGAATGACATATCCCCATCCGTGCAGTGCCTTCACAAGCGACTCAGTATCCTTGTCATTTGTTTCATTGTCCAGGCTGGCCAGCAACAAGTCACCTACATATTGGATGACGGGAAGAGTTAATGATGTCACCTGTTCCTGAAGCCAAGGTGCCTTCCTGAGCTAGTCTCATTGAGGAAGTAAAGGGTTAAAAACTGTCACCATACCTATAGCTGATAGAAAAAATACCTCGCAAGCAACAGCATGCAAGCTGCTGACTCAATGGATAAGGTCTTAATTACTTTGTCCGGAACCTTGGTTTCAGTCCCGTTATGCTAGATAATAGGAGTACTGGGTGCAATAAAAAACGAGTGGGAAGCTTGTCCTAAACAATAAGGGGTGATACCCATCTTTGAATTTCTTGATTATAACTCAATTATGCTGGACAATAGGTGTGATGTCTGTCTTGGGATCTCTGTGGCTTGACCGAAACTCGTGGCGCCGCATGCATTAGGTGTGCGTGACAATATCTGTGTAAATTTCTGTCTGCTCCTTTGTACGGAGAGACCTCAGGAAGCAACTCTTACCGAGTGCTGAAGAGACCTCTCCTTCGCGGTGCACTGCTAGTAAACACGTTTTATCGAATAAACCTTGTGGCATCGTGTTACTTTACAGCGGTTAGAAGTGAGAACTTAATTCCGAGACAACACCATTTGCCCACCTTTGGCCCATATCCCTCTAAACATTTCCTATCCATGAACCCAACCAAATGCCTTTTAAATGTTGTAATTGTACCTGCCTCTACCACATCCTCTGGCAGCTCGTTCCATATACCCACCACCCTCTGTGTGAAAAACTTGCCCCTCAGGTCTCCTTTAAATCCTCCCCACTCACATCAACCTATGCCCTCTGGTTTTGGACTCACCTACACTGGGATAAAGATTGTGACCATCCACCCTATCTCATGAATTTATAAGCTGCTATAAGGTCACCATTCAGCTTCCTTCACTCCATGGATAGCAGTCCCAGCCTATCCAGTCTCTCCTTATAACTCAAGCCCTCCAGTCCTGGCAACTTCCTTGTGAATCTTTTCTGCACCCTCTCTAGCTTAATCACATCCTCCCTATAGTGTGGTGACCAGTACTGCACATAATATTCCAGGTGTGGTCTCACCAACGTCCTACACACCTGTAACATGATGTCCCAACTCCTGTACTCAAAGCAAGCATGCCATGTGCCTTCTTCATACCCTGTCTACCTGTGTCACCACTTTCAGGGAACTAGGTACCTTTACCCCTAGGTTCCTCTGTTCTACAACACTCCTCAAGGCCCTGCTACTTACTTTGTAAGTCCTGCCCTGGTTTAACTTCCCAAAACGTATCACTTCACACTTGCCTGAGTTAAATTCCGTCTGTCATTCCTTTGCCCAATTTCCCAGTTGATCTAGATCCTTTTGGCACCTTAGACAACCTTCTTCACTGTCTACCACACCGCCAATTTTGGTATCATCTGTTACGTTTTCTGCTTAGTGTTATTAGATGCCAGTTCTGGCTGGAGGAGCCAAGCAGCCTATGACCTGCTCCAATGTTGGAGGCGATTCAGAGAAGGCTCACAAGGTCGATTCCTGGGAGAAAGTCCTTGTCTTTTGAGGAATGTTTGGGCCTATGTTCACAAGAATTTAGAAGAACGAAAGGAAGTGCGAGGCAATTTGAGGAAGAATATTTTCACCCAGAAGGTGGTTGAAATCTGAGAGGCCACTGGAGGCAGACGTATACACAAAAGTTAAGGAATATTTGGAGGAGCACTTGAAATGCCAAGGCTACATCCAAGTGCAGGAAAACGGGATTGGTATCGGTGAGTACTTGATCGTTGGCATGGACATGGTGGGCTGAAGGGCCCGTTTCCAAGTAGTATGAGTCTATGCTTCAGTCTATGATGTTATGACTCTAAAAATGAGTTAATGTTCCAGGTGAATGATCATACAACTGAAGTGGTCTGTTCTGAAACAGAAAAGGTTCTGTATCAGAAATTGTTGAATTTGATATTGAGTCCTGAGGGCTGCAACGTGCCTAGGTGTAAGATGAGGTGCAGTTCCTTAAGGTTAAATTGAGTTTTATTGGGACAGTGTGGGAGGCCAAAGAGAGGGAAGTCAAAGACAGTTGGACAGGTACATGGATAGGAAAGGTTTGGAGGGATATGGGCCAAAAGCTGGCAAATGAGACTTGCTTAGATGGGCATCTTGGTCAGCATGGATGAGTTGGGCTGAAGGGTTGGTTTCTGTGCTGTATTACTCTATGGCTCTATGTCACAGTGAGAGTGGGATGAAGAACTAAAGTGACAGACAACTGGAAGTCCAGAGTCACCCTTGCAGACTAAATGGAAATGTTCAGTAGAGCAGTCGCCAAACCTACGTTTGGTTTGACGAATTAGTATCGGTGAGTACTTGATGGTTGGCATTGACATTGTATTTGTATTTGATAGTGTATTGTCTACAGTGCATAATTGATTGTATGCACTGAGTACAATACACTATCAAATACAAAGTCATTTCCTGCCGCATGTTTAACAGTGCCTGCTTGTTTGGGCAGAAACCATTGTTTATTGGCTGTCGTACTGAATTACCCCACAGAGCCAGCCATGGATTGCTGATCCCCTCAAACCATCAATTGTTTGTAGTTCACCCTTGGATTTCTTTTCAGGATGGCACTTAACAGCAAAGATAAATGAAGGAGAACGAACCAGAGAGATAGGTTTCTGAGAGAACAGAACAAAATATGGGCAGGTAAAATGTCTCTACAGTTTAAGTTGTCAAAAACTTTAGCCTGTTTTGTGGCATTAAGTTTCAACCAGCCAGTTAATAAGCCACATAAACTGAGGCATCACTCCCTGACTTCTTAAACTTATATTTGTTTCCTGGCTAAGGTTAGTTTCTGAACAAATTTTTTATTGAGGGTATTTTTCGTTTTTCCCTGCAAGCTCAATTTTAACTTTTTTTCCCCCAGGATGTATAGTTCTTAATGTACCTTAACAACAAATGGGTGGGAGGGGACTGGGCAGGTTGGTCACATGCTTCATTGTGACGGATTGAGTCACTGTCTTATTGTCACCCATCAGTCAGCCAGATCCACCCGCTCACAAGAACGGGTACTCATGCAAAATGCGCACACACACAGTAACACATGCAGAGACAACATGTGCCGGCAGGTGTCACTGGAGAGGGATCAACGGCAAGAATTATGCCCAGTGTCAGCAGCACTGAGCCACTGTGTGGCCATGCAGGCAGCCCCCGACTTACGAAAGAGTTCCGTTCCTGAGAACTGTCCGCAAACAAATCTTTCTGTAAGCCATAAATGAACAATTTCAATGACGTTTGATTGGCATGGTAGTGTAGTGGTTAGCGTAATGCTTTACAGTGTCAGCAACCCGGGTTCAATTCTGACCGCTGTCTGTAAGGAGTTTGTATGTTCTCCCTGTGACTGGGTGGGTTTCCTCCAGGTGCTCCGGTTTCCTCCCACATTCCAAAGACGTACGGGTTAGGAAGTTGTGGGCATGCTATGTTGACGCCAGAAGCATGGCGACACTTGCCGGCTGCCCCCAGAATATTCCGCGCAAAAAAGATGCATTTCACTGTGTGTTTTGATGTACATGTGACTAATAAAGATATCTTATTTTATCTTATAACATGAAGATTTATTTGCTCCAGATTCCAGCATCTGCAGTCTCTTGTGGCTCCATGGACATTTATTTATCGTGGTCAGCTGTGTACACAATTAGAATGTCACACATCCAATAGCTGGTTTTGATGGCCTTAGTGTATCAGTGGATATTGAATTGTTTGATAAAGTATTTTACAAATGTCAGAAGAAGAGATTGCCTTGTCCGTTTCCAAAGCAGATCTCTTAAGTGACCACTCACTGTGAGCTGGCTGCTGCGTTCTTAACAGGAAATTGTGTCTGTTTGATTGCTGGGAGGTTACATGTAAACAGGTTTTATTTGAAGACTCGTTATATTTTGAATTCACAAGCTGCTACCCTTATTCCATAACTCCTGAAGAAGTTTGCAAGTCTGCAGCTATTTTTCCTGTCTTGAAAAATCTTTAAACATTTATGGGAGAATTTGCATAAAGTCAGATTTCCATAAGTCAAGTCTTCAGTAACTTGTGAGGCTCCTATATTTAGAGTCAGAGAGTCATACATCATAGAAACAGGCCCATTGGCCCACCATGACCATGTGACCATCTGTACCAATCCTATTCACCAGCATTTTGTGCATAACCTTCTGTGTTAAGATTTGTGGCATTAAGTTTCATACAGGCAGTTAATAAGCCACATAAGCTGAAGCATCACTTACCTTTAAGATTGAAAAAGGATATTGCCAGGACTCAAGGTACTGAGTTAGAGAGAGAGGTTGAGCAGGCTAGGACTTTATTCATTGGAACGTAGGAGAATGGGGGGGTGATCTTATAGAGGTGTATAAAATCATGAGGGGCATAGATAGGGTGAATGCACACAGTCTTTTTCCCAGGGCTGGGGAATTAAGAACTAAAGGGCATAGGTTTAAGAGGAGAGGGGCATAATTTAATAGGAACCTGAGGGGCAACATTTTCACCCTGAGGGTGGTACATATATGAAATGAGCTGCCAGAGGAAGTGGTTGAGGCAGGTACATTAACAAAATTTGAAAGACATTTGGACAGGTACATGGATAGGAAAGGTTTAGAGGGATATGGGCCAAATGTGGGTAAATGGGACTAGCTTAGCTGGGAATCCTGGTTGGCATGGGCAAGTTGGGCTGAAGGGCCTGTTTCTGTGCTGTATGACTCTATGACTATGCGTTGGCTTACGGGTTTTTTTTAAGCGTATGGTCTTACAGCCAAAAGATAAACATCTTACTGACCAACATATAGGTGTGCAGCCCAGAATCTCACTGCACCCCCTCTTCTCCCCCAGGGCCAGACACTGCTGAAGGTCTCCACCCCCCAGACACTGCACAGTGTCTTGATATCCTGTGTTGAACTGAGGCGTGAAGCTCAAGACAGAGTCCTGCTGAACCTGACCAGCCGACAACCAAACAAAATGCTGCTAAGGTCCATGGTTCCTGCTCCCACAGCCCCCGCGCGCGCATGCGCGCGCACGTGTGTGTGTGTGTGCGCGCGCAGTGTGTGTGTGTGTGTGCGTGTGGAGTGCACATGTGTGTGCACCTGTGGTGTGTGTGCATGTGAATGTGTGTGCAATCTGTGCACATGTGTGTATGTGTGAGAGTGTATGTGCATGCGCGTATTGTGTGTGCATGTACATGCATGTGTGTGTGCACATGGATATGTGCATGGCTATCTATGCATGAACATGCATGCACATGCATGTGTATCAGTATATGTGAGTTTGCTTGTGCGTGTGCATGTGTGTGCGTGTGCATGTGTGTGCGTGTGCATGTGTGTGAGTGTGCGTGTGCCTTTGAGTGTCTGGATGCATGTTTGTGCTTGCTGGCCCCTTCCCACCTTTTAGGTCTCCCTAAGCTGTTTGGTCTTGTAGTCAACAACTAACAAAGTATTTATGCCTATTTTCTATCATGCAGACACACAAACTTGAGATGTTTCTATGAAAACTACATGGTTTATAGCAGCAGTTGAACAGCAGTTCTTTGCCGAAGAAATTTGGCATGTCCCTGTTGCCCTCACCAGTTTTTATAGATGCACCGTAGAAGGAATCCTATCTGGATGCATCACGGCTTGGTATGGTAACTGCTCTGCCTGAGACCGCAAGAAACCGCAGAGAGTTGTGGACACAGCTCAGCACATCACGGAAACTAGCCTCCCCTCCATGGGCTCTCTTTACACTTCTTGCTGCCTCGGTAAAGCAGCCAACATAATCAAAGACCCCATCCACCCAGGTCATTCCATCTTCTCCCCTCTCCCGCTGCGTAATTACCTGAAAGCAATTACCACCAGGCTCAAGGACAACTTCTATCCTGCTGTTATAAGACTATTGAACGGTTCCCTTGTACGATAAGGTGGACTCCTGACCTCACAACCTACCTCATTATAGCCTTGCACCTTATTGTCTGCCTGCACTGCACTCTGTAACTGCAACACTTCATTCTGCATTCATAAGAACATAAGAATATAAGAAATAGGAGCAGGAGGAGGCCACCTGGCCCGTCGAGCCTGCTCCACTATTCAATCTGGCCGTGGACTCAGCTCCACCTACCTGCATTTTCCCCATAACTCTTAATTCCCCTATTATGCAAAACTCTATCTGTGTCTTAACTATATTTAATGAGGTAGCCTCTACTGCTTCCCTGGGCAGAGAATTCCACAAATTGACTACTCTCTGGGAAAAGCAGTTTCTCCTCATCTCCATCCTAAATCTACTCCCCCAAATCTTGAGGCTATGTCCCCTAGTTCTAGTCTCACTTACCAGTGGAAACAACTTCCCTGCTTCTATCTTATCTATCTCTTTCATAATTTTATATGTTTCTATAAGATCCCCTCTCATTCTTCTGAATTCCAGTGAGTATAGTCCCAGGCGACTCAATCTCTCCTCATAGGGTAACCCCCTCATCTCCGGACTGAACCTGGTGAACCTCCTCTGCACTGCCTCTAAAGCCAGTACATCTTTCCTCAAGCAAAGAGACCAGAATTGCACACAGTACTCCAGGTGCGGCCTCACCAGTACCTGTACAGTTGCAGCATAACCTCCCTGTTCTTAAATTCAATCCTTCTAGTGATGAAGGCCAACAATCCATTTGCCTTCTTGATGACCTGTTGCACCTGCAAACCAACCTTTTGCAATTCATGCACCAACAGTCCCAAGTCCCTCTGCACAACACAATCTTTCACCATTTAAATAATAATCTGATTTTCTATTTTTCCTTCCAAAGTGGATGACCTCACATTTACCAACATTGTACTCCATCTGTTGGACCCTTGCCTATTCATTTAACCTATCTACATCTCTCCGCATCCTCTGCACAATTTGCTTTTCCACTCAACTTAGTGTCATCAGCAAACTTAGATGCACTACACTCGGTCCCCTCTTCCAAATCGTTAATATATATTGTGAACAGTTGTGGGCCCAGCACCAACCCCTGCGGCACCCTGTTCACCACTGATTGCCAACCAGAGAAACACCCATTTATCCCAACTGTCTGCCTTCTATTGGTTAACCAATTCCTTATCCATGCTGATACATTACCCCCAACTCCATGTATCCTTATCTTATGAATAAGCCTTTTATGTAGCACATTATTGAACGCCTTCTGGAAATCGAAGTATACAACATCCACCTGTTCCCCTCTATCCACTGCGCTAATTAGATCCTCAAAGAACTCCAGTAAGTTTGTCAAACAGGACCTGCCCTTCTTGAATCCATGCTGTGTCTGCCTGATGGAATCACCTCTTCCTTAATGATCGCTTCATGCACTTTCCCGACTACAGACATTAAGCTCACTGGCCAATAGCTACCTGCCTTTTGCCTATATCCTTTTTTAAACAGTGGCGTGACCTTTACTGTCTTCCAATCTGCTGGGACCTGCCCAGAGTCCAGAGAATTTTGGTAAGTTATCACAAATGCCTCTACTATAATTTCTGCCATTTCTTTCAGTTCTCTGGAATGCATCCCATCAGGACCAGGGGATTTGTCTACCTTTAGGCCCACTAGTTTGCTCATCATACCTCTTTAGTGACAGCAATTGTATCGAGGTCCTCACCTCCCATCACATCCATAACATCTCTCTTTGGCATGTTAGACGTGTCCTCCACTGTGAAGACCGACACAAAATTGTCGTTCAAGGCCTTGGCCATTTCCACATTACCCAATATTAATTCCCCCTTCTCATCTTAGAAGGGACCTACGTTCACTTTAGCCACCCTTTTCCGCTTTATATAATTATAAAAGCTTTTACTATATGTTTTTTTTATTTTGTGCAAGTTTACTTTCATAACCTATCTTCCCTTTCCTTATTGCTTGCTTAGTGGTTCTTTGTTGCTTTTTAAAGTTTTCCCAATCTTCCAGTTTCCCACTACTCTTGGCAACTTTGTATGTATGAACTTTTAGTGTGATAACTTCTTTCATTTCCTTAGTTATCCAAGGCTGGCTCTCCCCACCCTTACTGTCCTTGCTTCTAACTGGAATATACTTTTGTTGAGCACTGTGAAAAATCTCTTTGAAAATCTTCCACTGCTCCTCAACTGTCCACCATATAGCCTGTGTTTCCAGTCTACGCTAGCCAACTCCTCCCTCATCCCGTTGAAGTCTCCCTTGTTTAGGCCTAATACACTGATTTCAGATCGTACTAATGCACACTCCATTTGTATGAGAAATTCAATCATACTATGATCACTATTTCCAAGAGGATCCCTAACTACAAGATGGTTAATTTTACCTGTCTCATTGCAAAGGACCAGATCTAAGATTATATTTTCCCTTCATGCTGTTCAAGAAAGCTATCACAGATGCATTCTATGAAGTCCTTTTCAAGACTGCCTCGACCAACTTGATTCACCCAGTCTATGTGGAAGTTAAAGTCCCCTGTGACAACTGCTGTTCCATTCTTGGTTTATTGCCTGTTCCACTGTAATGTTATTATTCGGTGGCCTATAGACAACTCTCACCAGTGATTTTTTTTTCCCTTTTCTATTCCTTATCTCTACCCAGATGGACTCAACATTCTGCTTCTTAGATCTTATATCGTCTCTCACTATTGCCCTGATCTCATTCTTAATTAAGAGCGTTACCCAACCTTCCTTACCTTCCTGCCTATCCTTCCGTATTGCCTGATACCCTTGGATATTTAATTCCCGATCATCTCCACCCTGCAACCATGTTTCTGTAATGGCCATTAAATCATACGCCTTTGGACTGATTTGTGCCACAAGTTCACTGACCTTGTTTCGGGCATCCAGATAAAGTGCCCTTACACTCATTGTCCTTTTAGAATCTAGTAACCTTTGTGTCCTTTGCGTCTGACTTTTCTGTTATTGCTTTTCCTTTGTACTACCTCCATGTACAGTTGTGATGAAATGATCTGTATGGATGGCATATAAAACAAGGCTTTTCACTGTACCTCAGTATGTGTGACAATAATAAGCCAATTTACCAATTTTAGTGTTTTTATTTCTGCCTTGTTCTGTTTTCAATGTTTCACATTGCAAGCACCAGATTTATTCACCAGGGGGCACTGGTAGTCAGCAGGCAATTTTAATTCAGAAAATGCAAAGTAATTTTTCACACATTCCTTCAACCATCTCATACTTCATTTTGAGCAGTTTTGGTCCAAATTTAAGCTGATTTAAGGAGACACACTGTTAAAGAAACAAGGAAGCAATCAAACTTTCCTTGGGTTTGAGTTGGTCAACCATAGCCAATGAGACATTCAGCACGGAAAAAGGCCCTTCGGGGGCCAAACCGACCATCAACCACCCATTTACACTAACTCCACACTAATTCATCTCTTTATTCTCTGCACATTCTCATCAACTGTCCCCAGGTTCCATTACTCACCCACACACCAGGGGCACATCAAAGACCCCACCCACCCGGATCATTCTCCCTTCTCTCCTCTTCCATCGGGTAGAAGATACAGGAGCCTGAGGGCACGTACCACCAGACTTAAGGACAGCTTCTACCCCACTGTGATAAGACTACTGAACAGTTCTCTTATACAATGAGATGGACTATGACCTCACGATCTACCTTGTTGTGACCTTGCACCTTATTGCATTGCACTTTGTCTGTAGCTGTGACACTTTACTCTGTACTGTTATTGTTTTTACCTGTACTACATCAATGCACTCTGTACTGACTCAATGTAACTGCACTGTGTAATGAATTGACCTGTACGATCAGTTTGTAAGACAAGCTTTTCACTGTACTTTGGTACAAGTGACAATAATAAACCAATACCAGTACCAATATTCTCAACCAAAGAATAGTTCATTCACACAGAAGTATTAGAATTGACTGCAATCAACTTTAAAATGACCTGTAGGATCTCTTGCCTTTTCACTGGTTTTATTAAAATACTGCCTAAACTTGATACAAGCTGTTCATAGAGTATGGAACTTGGAGCTTTCACACCATTTACAAATTAAATACATTTCATTTACATTTTGTTCTACTGATTAACTTCTTGGGTATTTTTCAATGTTGTAAATATGGCTTATAACAAAGGGTGCAAATCGATATGAAGGGAAGTAATCAGCAATTTTGGGAAGGGGACCATTTTATTTCAATAAGTCATTGACATTTGCTGCTGCCTTCTTGTTCAGGAGGAGTGTTTCCACCTTACCACTGACCAGGTGGCACGCACTGTGTAAAGTGAGATGGTCACAAATGCAAACACCTGAAACAACAAGACACAAGACAAGTTTTTCACTGTACTTCGGTACAAGTGACAATAATATATAGCTTTATAGCAGCTATATATACAGCTATATAAGTCCCTAGTCAGACCCCACTTGGAGTACTGTGCTCAGTTCTGGTCGCTTCACTACAGGAAAGATGTGGAAGCCATAGAGAGGGTGCAGAGGAGATTTACAAGGATGCTGCCTGGGATGCAGAGCATGCCTTATGAAAGCAGGTTGAGGGAACTTGGCCTTTTCTCCTTGGAGAGACGGAGGATGAGGGGCGACCTGATAGAGGTGTATAAGATGATGAGAGGTATTGATAGAGTAGATAGTAAGAGGCTTTTCCCCAGGGCTGAATTGGTGGCCACAAGAGGACATAGGTTTAAGGTGCTGGGGAGTAGATATAGAGGAGATGTCAAGGGTAAGTTTTTTACTCAGAGAGTGGTGAGTGCGTGGAATGGGCTGCCGGAAATGGTGGTGGAGCCTGATACGATAAGGTCTTTCAAGAGACTGTTGGATAGGTACATGGAGCTGAGTAAACTAGAGGGCTATGGGTAAGCCTAGTAATTTCTAGGGTAGGGACATGTTCGGCACAGCCTTGTGGGCCGAAGGCCCTGAATTGTGCTGTAATTGTTCTATGTTCTATGTTCTAATAAACCAATACCAATACCAGTGGCCAATTAACCTACTCACCTGCATATATTTAGGATGTTGCAGGAAACCAGAGCACCCGGAGGAGACCCATGCAGTCACAAGGGGGAATGAGCAGACTCCACACAGACAGCACAGGAGGTCCTTCGTGGTGGTAGAGGTGGTGGGTCTGGGAGTAGTCCAGACAAGTAACTGCAGAGCTTACTGTGCATGGTGCTCACTACAGCCAGTGTGCGCTGGTGGTGAAAGGAATGAACGTTTCGGGTGGTGGATGAGTGGGGGAATTCGTCAAGTGGGCATCTTTCTCCTGGATGGGAACACGCTTGTTCAGTGGTTTTGGAGTTGTAGTCATCCAGGGAATCAGAGAATATTCCATCATTCTCCTGATTTGAAGATGAAGATGGTGGAAAGGTTGTGGGGCACCTGCAAGTGAGTCACCCCTGTCTGCAGTTCTTTCAGCCACAGTATTTATATGTCTGGTCAGGGTACATCTGTGGTTAATTGTGACCCATCACCTGCACCCTCCTCCCCTGAATATTGATGGTGGGGGACCTGGCGATGGTAATGATACTGGGGCCGGAAGCGTGGAGACATTTGCAGGCTGCCCCCAGAACACTCCACGCAAAAGGTGCATTTCACTGTGTGTTTTGATGTACAAGTGACTAATAAAGACATCTTATCTTATCTAGATGGTTAGACTCTCTGTTGGAGATTGCCGCTCCCTGTCTCTTTGAAGGGTGTGTTACTTTCTGCTTATCAGTCTGTGCCTGAATGTTGTCCTGTTGGCACGATCTGCTTCATTTGCTGAGGATTTGCAAATGAAATTGAATATTGTAAGATCGCTGGAGAACATTCCCACTTTGGATCTTAAGGAGTAGCTGACTATGGTTGGGCTAAGGACACTACCCTGAGGAACCCATGTCCTGGGGCAACTGAAGATGGCTGGATGGAGGATGCTGCCCTGAGGAACTACAGTGATGTCCTGAAGCTGGGATGATTGACCTCCACAGACTTCCCACATGGGAAGTGTAATTTCTGCCCCTTTGATGTCCATTGACTTCAGTACCAGGGCACCTTGATGCCATACTTAGTCAAATGCTGGCTTGGTGTCAAGGGCGATCGCTCTCACCTCACCATCCTGATCCTGGCCCAACATCTCTGGTAAATTCCACTGGCCCAACCCTTCTCCCTGCCATTGCATGGGGAACGTTGCTGGAGGTGTCGGATTGGTAGAGGTTTTCTGTCAGGGTGGTTGGTAGAAATGCCATGTCTGGTAGATTGATGGAGGGCTCATTCAAGGATTGGAGAGGGAAGGACTGAGCTGGACCTTGGCTGAGGGGCTGTGCTAGGGATGAAATGCTCAGTAGGCTATTCATATTTCGGGTCGATGACACTTTATCGGAGCAGGGAAAAGTTACAGAGGTAACTTTTGCAGAGCTGCAGAGGAATTGGGGGAGGGATGGAGAGGACAAAGGGAATGACTGTGAGAGGGCAGAGGCCAGGAGAGAATGAGCCACACCAGTGGTGGTAGGGAAGACCAGTGGTCAAGAAGAGGTGTGTGGGCAAGGAGACAAATGCAATCTGAAATGTCAGAAGAAGAGAGAAAATACATGAATTCTGTAATGTGAGGGAGAGGCTAGAATAGTTGGTAAGTTGAATTCAGTGTTAAGTCCCAGGGTTTGCAGAGTGCTACATCATAAGCCACAAGCTTACATCAAACTTTGTTGGAACAGTGTGAAGGCAGACTTCAAAGTGGGAATTGGATGAAGACTTAAAGTGACAGGCAACTGAAAGCTCAGGATTGCCCTTGCTGATTAAATGGAGGTGCTCTGTAAAGCTGTTACTTGTCCTGTGTGTTGACTCCCAGAACAGAGGAGACATATTACAGGCAGCAGGTGCAAAACACTGAAGTGGAAGAAGTGCAAGCAAACTGCTGCTTCACCTTGAACCAAGGGCCATGGGTATTGGCCCAGAAAGCGTAGTTGAGGCCTCATATCCAATCAGCCATGATCTTATTGGATGGTGGAGCAGGCCTAAGGATCCAAATGGCCTATCCTGCTCCTATTCCTTATTTCCTAATGCATGGATGTGAGTCAGAGAGACAGTGTTATGGACCCTGCTGCACACTGTGTTGGGCTGCACACTGTGACGGGGTCCACCTCCGTACCTTTGTGCCAGCAGCTCTAGATCCACAGAGGAACCGGAAGGAAAATCATGGACTGTGCAACTCACAGTGTGTCGCTGAGTTTCTTTTTATACTTTAGTTTCATTTGGAATTGAATTATGCAGCAAACAAAATGTGGTGTTCTGCAATCCAATTTTTCAGCAAGCATTTATAAAGGTATTTATAAAGATGCTGGAAAACAACATGTCACTGCACTTTATCAAGAATCAAGTGGTTAATCGCAGGTGGTGCATTAATCAGATACAACTGCCAACTGTTCACTTTCATTTGCATGTTCTAAAATTTATTGTCCCCAAATTTATGCAGCGTTTTGCTCATCCAGCATTGAGCCACTCCCACAATAGCTACAAGTGACTTCCGATGTAACTTCAAACCAAGCTCGCTATCATTCTTCACCTCCCCTGTCCTCTCTGCAGCTTTTGGAAAGGTCAATCTCAACATCTCTCCTTTAACTGCTCTCCTTCACTGTCCAGCTCTGTGGCAGAGCCATTGCTCAGTGTATTGGTATTGGTATTGGTTTATTATTGTCACTTGTACTGAGGTACAGTGAAAAACTTGTCTTGCATACCGATCGTACAGGTCAATTCATTACACAGCGCAGTTACGTTGAGTTAGTACAGAATGCATTGATGTAGTACAGGTAAAAACAATAACAGTACAGAGTAAAGTGTCACAGCTACAGAGAAAGTGCAGTGCAATAAGGTGCAAGTTCATAGTTCACCTTATCGTATAAGGGAACCATTCAATAGTCTTATCACAGTGGGGTAGAAGCTGTCCTTAAGCCTGGTGGTACGTGCCCTCAGGCTCCTGTATCTTCTACCTGATGGAAGAGGAGAGAATGACCCAGGTGGGTGGGGTCTTTGATTACACTGGCTGCTTCACCAAGGCAGAGAGAGGTAAAGACAGAGTCCAAGGAGGGGAGGCTGGTTTCTGTGATGCGCTGGGCTGTGTCTACAACTCTCTGCAGTTTCTTGTGGTCCTGGGCAGAGCAGTTGCCATACCAAGCTGTGATGCATCCAGATAGGATGCTTTCTATGGTGCATTGATAAAAGTTGGTGAGCTCAGTGTTGCTCTGACCTACCCATTCGTGGTCAATGCACATTCAGTGACAGCTTCCCTTTTTTTAATAATAAACATTTATTCACTAAAAGCACTACAAAAGACAACCAGTGTCAATACACTACATCTAATACAGAAAAGAAGAACCTACGCAACGACATAGTATGGTAGAGAATGCAAATTAATACTAACGAAACACACGCGACGCTACACCCGTTAACGCGACACGCGACACGCGACACTTCAAATGAGAATCGCGTTCGTACCGTCCATGACACAAGTGATCCACTGAGGGGCCCACTGAGCGCAGAACTCAGCTAGGGTGCCCGCGGAAACCACGTGCTCCCTCTCTAAACGCACCCGCGCGCCCATGTAAGCGCGGAAGATGGGCAGGCAGGCAGACCTGCCGGTACCCTCAACCGCCCGCCATGACAGCTTCCCTTCCTGCACTGTGACTTTAGAGTCAAGGATCAACATTTGGTCCCTTTTCTTCCTCACCTATAAGCTACTGCATCATTAGATTCACAATTCACCAGGTTGTGGTCTCCAAAATCCAATCTTGGATGAGCTGTGATATTTTCTAGCAAACTGCTGGAACAGTCTTTGGTTCTGCCACCACTTTTTATCCTTGCTACCAATTAAATTCTACACATCAGTTACTGCCTCAGGCAGGCCCAGGCTGCCCTCAGACTCAAGCTAGCCTTCCAATGACATCTCTTCTGCATCACAAAGCCCGCGTGATTTCACTCCATCAAGTTCCCATTGCCTTTCATGTCACCTCCCTCCTTCAAATGCATTCTTTCTGACTGAGTTTCAGTCCTTGTTTCTGCTATGTTTGTCTTTGGCTCTGTGTAACTATGACCAAACCGCTTTTTCTTCAATAACAGTTGTCATAGCAACATGCCACTCTAACGTTTTCCTGGTTGGTGTACTAGCTGCTCCCCCTAATCCTGATTACAAATCTTTCTTTGTCTGCTACTTTGGGATGCTAAAGGTGTTACATCAAATATTTTTTTTGCCCAAAATACTAAAATGTTGAATTGTCTTAGTATTCATTGTATTTTTAGTGCTTGCCCAGTTGAGGTCAGGGTCAGTGGTGACTCTAGATATGACAGTGGGGTCTTGGTGAGAATACAGAAACAGGCCCTTTGGCCCACCGAATCTGCACAGGCCATCACGTTCCCATTTACACTAATCTTATTTTATTCTCGCCCCATGCCCATCAAACTCCCCCCCAGGCTCTACATCTCACCCAAATATTAGGAGCAATTTACACAGACCAATTAACATGTTAACCTGCATATCTCTGGGATGTGGAAGGAAACCAAAAACCCTCAGAGAAAATACGACCACAGAAGGAACGTGCAAACTCCACACCGGCAGCACCGGAGGCAGGATTGAACTCAGATCGCTGGAGCTCTGAGGCAGGAGCTGCATCACTCTATCACCCTAAATAGTTTGATTCTCTTTGAAGATTGATAAAGTCAAGGTCAAAGTTGAGTTTATTGACATTGTTATGGATTAGGTTGCTTTCGGTGAATGTCCCTTTAAGACATAGTACAGTAGTGTGTGTGTGTGTGTGTGTGTGTGTGTGTGTGCGTGTTCGTGTGGCGTCATTACATCAACAGCAAGATAACAATGTGCTGACGTTTATTGCTTAGTCAGAAAAGGGAGAGAGAGGGAGAGAGAGAGACACTGACTGCTGGTCTGTGTATCGATGGATGAAGAACAATAAGTGTGTCTGTCACTACAATCCACATATGGATTTTTGGAGAATCCAGTGGAGTCCACTTTGTCGTTAACCTGTAGAGGGAAACAGGTATTTGTGTGGACGGCCATGTCTCGAATGCCTTTTGGGGTGGCAGATGCTTCGGAACAAAGCAGTGGAGATCATCAGAGACTGAGGTGTAGGATGGGTTCCATCGTCAAACATTTGGATTTCGTAATTTCTCTCTATTCTCTCTCTACATTTTCTCTTCAGTCAACGGTGGTTTTGCAGAAGCCTTTGCTCACGTTTCACCTTATGGCTTGCTGAACTGAACTTTGAGAACTATTCCTGGACTTGGAGTTTGGGAATTTGCCACACACACTTCGGGTTTAGTTTTGGGGGTTAATGTTTAATATCTAACATTTTATTTTTCTTATTATCATAAGTAGTTATTAATAAAATAGTTTGTAATGCTTGAACATGACTCTGTGTGTTTATTTTGTTGCTGGTACGTAACAAAATTGAAGGCTCGTCCAGGATCGATCCCAAGATTGATGAGGGTAGTCTGAAATCGAACCCAAGACTGGTACTAGAGGTTTGGGTTTGAACAAATTGGGGTCTTATTGGACGACTGATTGTGGTCGGTCTGATAAAATTATTTTTGATTGGTTTGTGTGTGTGGAAACCAGCAACAATGGAGGCATTTTTGAAAAAGCCAACCCCTGGGGAATTGCAGGGGATGAGGAAGCCTGATTTGGTGAAAATTGCTGCAGAGCTAAAGCTTGAAGCAGTAACGTGATTTATGAGAAAGGCAGATATTCAGAGACTGATAGCTAGCCATTATGTGGAGAAGAAGGTGTTTTGAGGAGGAGGTGTTAAAACAGTTTCCTGGGAGTGAACCAGCGACTTCTGAGGCCCAGGTGCAGCTAGCAAAGATAGAGGCTGAACGAGAACAAAGGGAACTAGGGTTGGAACAAACTCGGCTGTAGTTAGAGGCTGAGGCAGAGCAAAGGAAGATAAATGCCCAGATAGAATTGAAGAGGTTGGAGGATGAGGACAAGGAGAGGCAGAGGCGGCATGAGTTAGAAATGAAATGAAAGAGTTCTGAATCTGGTTCTGATTCTGATGATGGTTTCATAGCCAGTAGGGAGGTTCGATTAGTCCCTCCTTTTGAGGAAGATCAGATTGATCAGTATTTCCAACATTTTGAAAAGGTTGCTGAGAGTTCAAACTGGCCATAGGAAAGATGGGCTCTTATGTTACAGAGTGTAATTAAAGGTGAAGCTCAACAAGCTTATTCTGCTTTGTCTGTTGAGGATGCTGCTGATTATGCAAAGGTAAAACAAGCTGTGCTGAAGGCTTACGAATTAGTACCTGAAGCTTACAGGTAGAAATTTAGAGACCTGAAGAAGTCTGCAGACCAGATGTACATGGAATTTGCCAATAGGTGTGTTTCTTTTGTTGCTGGTACATAACAAAATATGCACAAGTACACGTGTGCACAGGTGCAATGAAAGACTATGTGCAATGAAATGCAGCAGCATCACAGGCACATTGCATCAGATAGGCAGCATTTACAAGAAAAACAGAAATTATACACAATTTTTACAAGAAAGAACACAACTAGAATGAAAATAAAACAAGGTCAATTGTAGTGCAAAATGGTCAAAGTGGTTGTCGGATCTGGTTATTTTCGAATCCACGGCTTCTTTCAGGAATCCAAGAATGAGTTGAAAACAACTTGGTGCTTCACAAAGTTTTATTGGAAAAGTTTAAAACAAAGAAGCAGTCACAGAGCACATGGCACCAGCTTTACTACTGGGAGATGATCCGAGACAAAAGGAACTAAAGATGAGCTAAGGCTGGGGGTGGGAGGGGGGTGTTGGTGGGGGGAAGATTGCAAGAAAGTGATTAACAAAAAATGACACCTTTTATACCTGAGCTAAGAGGTACTCCTTTGCTAACAATAGTCCAGTCAGGAAACCTATTAGATACCTGTGGCGAAACCAACCAATAAGAAAACACACATTCACCTGATGGACGAACCAATAGGCTAGGAAGCGGCCATTCCTTGTGCAGCCACTTGAAGTGTATTAAACACTATACATGTTAAAAAACTACTTCAAACAGTTGAGGTTGTGCTGGATGGTTCAAGAACTGAATGGTTGAAGGGAAGTAGCTGTTCTTGAACCTGGTGGTGTGGGACTCAGACTTCTGGTGGGGATCTCTGTTGATAGATATTGCCTTCTTGAGACAGTGACTCATGTTCCCAATGGTGGGGAGGGATGTGCCCGTGATGTACTGGGCTGAGTCCATTGCTCACCACAGCTTCTTACATTCCTGGGGATCTGAATTGCCGTACCAGACCATGATGCAACCAGTCAGGATACTTTCAACAGTACAAGTTTTGTACTGTTTTGGGTGTTGGTTGTTTTGGGTGTTGGTTATTAATGCCTGATCCTATGCTCCATGTCTATCCGAGCACACACTTACTACTTGTTTTCAGAACTGCTTCATTATCTGATGAATTGCCATTGGAATTGAACTTTATCCAATCTTCAGTGAGCAAGCTGACTTCTAACCTGATGAAAAACATGACCCAGTTGAGGATGATTGGGCCTTGAGGAAGCATCTCTCCAGGAATGGAATAACTGACCTCCAATCATTTGTTGCTGCTGCCGTTAATTACAGCTCAATACAAGGGTGGCTGAACACATCCAAAGGAATCAAAGCCCCTGGACAATCAATAGGGGATGCAAGTTTGCTTATATTTATTTACTTTATTACTACCTCAAATGTTTAACTATCTCTGTACCTATCAACCGTGGAGTGATTATTCAGTGTCCCAGGTCACACAATGTATCAACACACAACATGCTGGAGGAACTCAGTGGGTCAGGCAGCATCTCTGGAGGGAAATGGACAGTTGCTGTTTCAGGTTGCAATTGGAGAATCTTGACCCGAAACATCAACTGACCATTTCCCTCCATAGATGCTGCCTGACGCGTTGAGTTCCTTCAGCATCTCATGTGTTGCTCCAGATTCCAGTATCTGCTGTCTCTTGTGTCTCCAAACAACATATCTGTTCCCCTTTCCGACCTCCAAGCTGAAGATGTGTACAGATTTGAATCTACACAGTCTCATCGTTTCTTTGAATTTAAGCAAACAGGACTTGGGCAGGCACAGTAGTGTAGCAGTTAGCGTAACACTATTACAGCGCCAGCGACCCAGGTTCAATACCGGCTGCTGTCTGTAAGGAGTTTGTATGTTCTTCCCGTGTCTGTGTGGGTTTGCTCTGGGAGCTCCGGTTTCCTCCCACATTCCAAAGACGTATGGGTTAGGAAGTTGTGGGGATGCTATGTTGGTGCTGGAAACGTGGCGACACTTGTGGGCTGTCCCCAGAACACTCTGCACAAGAAATGCATTTCACTGTGTGTTTTGATGTACATGTGACTAATAAAGAAATCTTATCTTATCTTGACTAGATAAGGCACCAAATTTGATCCCTTGTTTGAATTGAATGTTATTGCAATTAAGTGATAACAATTAACCTTGGCACCCCTGTTAAACCAATAAATGCAAATACATTTGCTGAAATGCTGTACACTGCTACCACTTCATGCTATTGCATCCCATTCTGTACATGATATTTGAGGAATTGCACCATTTTAATTAGAAGAAATATTGTCGATAACAAAATGTTCATGATATCAGGCATTTTGTGATTCATGTTTATGTTTACCTAAATCTTTCATTCATCAAACTCAATGTAGAAGTTATATCATCAATCTTTGTCAATTGCCTGTAGTGAGAAGAATTGACCTTAAAGGTGTCTTAGAATTAATGCTTTCTGTGATCTTCCTCACTAGAAAACCTAAAATTGAAAGACAAAGGAAATTATGTTATTTTCAATTAAGGGGTTAAAATTGCACTTGCAAGAATAATAGTGAATACATTATCATATTCTTCTGGAAGCTGATCATTGAAAGGACCACAGTCAGACTTCTGACATTTTGTGTAGATCCCTATAGATTTCAGTGCTGAGGAACAGCTCTTCCCCTTCACCATCAGATTTCTGAACAGTCCATGAACTGATGAACACTACTTTGTTATTCCTTCTTTTTGCTCAGTTTATTTATTTTGTAATCTACGGTAATTTAATGTCGTTGCACTCTACTGTTGCTGCAAAACAACAAATTTCATGACATATAAGTCAGTGATAATAAACCTGATTCTGATTCAGATTCCGAATACCACAGAATAATGACTATGTAATTCTGTAAGGATGTGAAACTCTCACTCAAACAGATACTGATTCTCTTTAATAAAACACAGAGAAATATGTCTTAAAATTTTAATTCTCTCATTTAAGCATAACAATGTCCTGTATGAAACTGCTACCGATTTTTTTGTGACTTCTGTGTAAAGCATTGTAAAGCAGTTCAAAATGTGCAAAATGACACAAAGAGTTGGGTGTAAGCTCAATATCTATAACCAATATTATATATTTTTACACTAATGTTAACCAGACTGCAACTCATCCACTTTGCATTTTTTGTTTCTCAGTCACAGATGGAAAGCCTTTGATATTTCCCATCCACTAGAACTCTCTCTTTAAGCTCCCTCACCTTGCATTCCCTTATTCCTTCTTCAAAGGTCTCCTCAAAACTTACTTTTTAATTTGTTTTTTATCTTTCATAACTATCTCCTCTGCATCTTCAACTTGTACAGAAGTTTGTCGTTTTGTTTATCATGTGAAATATTCTGTGCAAGTGTAAGCATTTCACTCTTGTTTGAAGAAAGGGAAAAACATATGGTACCGTCAATGCAGTTTTTAACTACTTTCATCATTTACCAATGTTTGTAAAGTTAACGGCTAGAAATTCCTGACATTGGTTGATGAATGAAAGTATCCCTTAAACAGGCAGCCCCCAAGATATGTAAGGGCTCTGTTCCCGAGAACTGTCCATAAACCTATTTCTCCGTCAGAAACATCCCTTTTCTATACCTACCCTTATCCTATTGCTCTATATAACTTGCTATAATTTCATTTCATTGAATATTGAGTATTGTGTTCAGTTCTGGTCACCCCATTATAGAAAGGATGTGGAGGCTTTAGAGACGGTACAGAAGAGGTTTACCAAGATGTTACCTGGATTAGAGGGCATGTGCTATAAGGAGAGGTTGGACAAACTTGTGTTGTTTTGTCTGGAGCGGCGGAGGCTGAGAGGAGACCTGATAGAAGTTTGTAAGATTATGAGAGGCATAAATAGAGTAGACAGCCGGTATCTTTTTCCCCAGAGGGCATGCATTTAAGGCAAGAGGGGGAAAGTTCAAAGGAGATGTGGGGGGTGGGTTTTTTTACACAGAGAGTGGTGGGTATCTGGAATGCGCTGCCAGGTGTGTTTAATGGAGGCAGATACGATAGAAGCATTGAAGAGGCTCTAAGATAGGCACATAAATATGCAGAGAATGGAAGGATATGGACCATGTGCATGCAGAAGGAATTAGAGTAATTCAGCTTCTTTAGTTCAGCACAATATCATGGGATGAAGGTCCTGTTCCTGTGCTCTACAGTTCTATGTTCTATCTTTTTTAAATTTAAAATTTTAAATTTAGATTTTATTTACAGCGTGATAACAGGCCCTTCCGGCCCAACGAGTCTGCGCCGCCCATTTTAAACCCAAATTAACCTACCCGTACGTCTTTGCAATGTGGGAGGAGACTGGAGCACCCGGAGGAAACCCACACAGACACGGGAGAACATACAAACTCCTTACAGACAGCGACGGGAATCGAACCCTGATAGCTGGCGCTGTAATAGCGTCGCGCTAACCGCTACGCTACTGTGCCGCCTTATCCTCTTCTACGTTCTACATTCTACGTTCTATCTTCTACGTTCTATATAATATTCACCCTAACATTCCCCATAATTAAACTAATGGAATATATACTGTACCCACTCATTAATGAACACCACAAAACATTTTATTATTATTATTACTATCCTGAAAAATGCTTCAAAAATGTATGGGAGAATGTGCATAAAGATGAATTTCCATAAGTCCAGTCATTTGTAACCCAGGGAGCCCCTTTATGTTCTTAACTACCTTAACTTCCTGTGCTGTCTGCTTCAGGGATCCTTGGACATGCCATTACCCTCTTCACTATCAACAGTGACTCCAATTTTTGTGTCAACTGCGAACTTTCTAATCATGCCTCCTACATTCATATCCAGATCATTAACATGTGTGAAAAAGCAGCAAGGGTCCCAGCACCAATCCTTGCCATATGCCACTGGTTCCAATTGAAAATCAGCCCTTAACCATAACCATATGCCTCCTGTCACAGCCAATTTTGGTCAAACTGCACTGGATCCTGTGGGCTCTTATATTGTACATCAGTCTCCCATGTAGGCTGCACAAAAGACTGCAGATGCTGGAACCTGGAGCAACACGCGAGACGTTGGAGGAACTCAGCAGGTCAGGCAGCATCTACGGAGGGAAACGGACAGTCAACGTTTTGGGTCGACACCCTTCATCTGGACTGAAAGATAGAGGGGAGGTAGCCAGTATAAAAAGGTGGAGGGAAGGGGTGGAGCAAGAGCTGACAGGTGATAGGTGGATCCAGGTGAGAGGGGGAGTTGTTAGGCAGATGGGGGAGGGGAGAGTGGGAATGGCATCAGAGCTGGGAGGAGACAGGTAGAAGTGACAAAGGGCTGAAGATGATGCACCTTGTAAAAGGCCATGCAGAGTACATCAACTGTGCACTGCTGGTTTCCTCTTCGAAAGATTTAATCAAATCATTTGAGAGGATCTCCCTTTAACAAAGCCATGCTGACTATCCCTGTCTCTCCAAATGCAAATTTCTCCTGTACATCAGAACTTTTCCAATAATTTCCCTACCACTGATGTCAGACTGACCAACCTGTATTTACCTGTCTTACCTCTGATGCCCTACTTGAATAGTTCCATGTTTGCTGCTGTCCAGTCATCCAGTGACCAGAGGAGATCTACAAAGTGCTATCACGGCCTCAGCAATCTCCTCCTTTCCTTCACAGCACCCTGGGACTTACCTCATTAGGCCCTGGGGATTTATCCATCTTTAAGCCCACTTAGATATCCTTTTCAATGGTAATTTGTTCCAGTATTTCACAGTTCCCTTCCTGAATTCTTGAACGACTATGTTCTTCTCCATGGTGAACATAGTCCATCACTCTTGTCTTTTGGCTCCAGGCACAGATTGCCCCTTTGATCCCTAATGGGCCCTGCTCTTTTCCTGGTTACCTCTTGCCCTTAATATACTTATAAAATGCTTTGGGATTTTCCTTAATCTTCCCTGCCAGTGCAATATCGTGCCCCTCTTTGCCCTTCTAATTACTTTTTTATGATGTGTAAATTGCTTGGAGTGGAAACAGAAGACAGTTAAATTGCAGAAGGGATATCAGAATGAGAGCTGTATGAAAAATATCAAAGAAATTAAAGCACTTCAAAGTTTGTTTGCAAACGTAATTTAACTTTTACCAACAGCTGTCCAAAGCCTAAAACAATGTCACCTCCTCCAATGGGTGAATAATTACTTTGCATTGCATGGATCTTGGCCTTAAGTTGAACTACCATATAGCTGGTCTACCTGGAGTAAGTCTGGATCCCTCATCGGACTTCGATACAACACACAGGAATTAATTATATTGGCTTGGATGACTGTTTTACAAACCTCGAGTTTCCATGTATTAGCTGTTAGGATCTTTGATGGACAGGTTAATTGCATGAACCCACAGGAATACTTCAAGTGTCACAGAATAAAAATTCTTGATGTTCTCAAAGCTCAGTGAATTCCTTCAGTACAGAGTGACACTTTGGAACCTCAATAAACAGAAAGTTATTCTTGTTGGGAAACCCAATGTACTGGGACAGAGGTGACCTGCACAAGAGGGACGGATTGTATCTGAACTGGAGGGGGACCAATATCCTTGCAGGGAAATTTGCTGGTGGTACTTGGGAGGATTTGAACTAGTCACCCCGTTAGAGGAAAGATGTTATTAAACTAGAAAGAGTGCAGAAAAGATTTACCAGGATGTTGCCTGGACTGGATGGCCTGAGTTGCAAGGAGAGGTCGTGTAGACTAGGACTTTATTCCTTGGAACGGAGGAGATTGAGGGGTGACCTGATAAGATCATGAGGGGCATAGACAGGGTGAAAGCACACAGTCTGTTTCCCAGGGAGGGGGAGCTAAAAACAAGAGAGCATAGGTTTAAGATCAGAGGCGAGAGATTTAAAAGGGACGTCAGGGGCAGCTTCTTCACGCAAAGGATGGTGCATATTTTGAAAGAGCTGCCAGAAATAGTGGTTGAGGCGGGCATATTAGCAACGTTTAAAAGCCATCTGGATAAGTATGTGGATAGGAGACATTTAGAGGGCTATGGGCCAAACACGGTCAGATGGGACTAGCTCGCTGGGCAACACAGTCGGCATGGATGAGTTGGGCCAAAGGGCCTGTTTCCATGTTGTATGACTCTATGACTCTAGTCTGGCGGGGGGGGGGGGGGGGGGGGGGGGGGAGGTGGGACCCAAAGTAGTCGTGTATCAGATAAGAAAGTTGAAGCAAATATAGAGGTTAAAGCAAGCAAGTCCATTAGGCAAGACAGGCAGGGGCTGGACAGGATGTGTGGAAGTTCTGATAGCTTAAACTGCAGTTACGTTAAAGCAAGAAGCCTCACAGGAAGGCAGATGAACTCAGAGCATGGATTGGCACATGGGATTATGATACTATAACTATTAGGGAAACTTGGTTGAGGGATGGGCAGGAACAGCAGTTCAATGTTCTGGGGTACAGATGCTTCAGGGGTGACAGAGGTGGAGGTAAGAGAGGAGGGAGAGTTGCACCATTGGTGAGGGAGAACATCACGGTAGTACTTAGAGACGATATCCTAGTGAGGCCTTTTGGGTAGAACTTAGAAGTAAGAAATGGGTGATCACTTTGATGGAATTTGATGGCTCCTCAGTAGTCAGCAGGAATTAGTGGAGAATATATGTCGAGAAATCACAGATAGGTGTAGGAGTAATAGGGTTGTAATAGTAGGTGACATTAACTTCCCTCATATTGACAGGGACAGAATCAGAATCAGGTTTATTATTACTGTCTCATATAACGGGAAATGTGTTGTTTTGCAGAAGCAGTACAGTGCAAAGACATAAAATTGCTATAAGTTACGAACTAAATAAATAGTGCACAAAAAAAGAACAATGAGGCAGTGTTCATGGGTTCATGGACCGTTCAGAAATCTGATGGCGGAGGGGAAGAAGCTGTTCCTGAATCGTTGAGTGTGGGTCTTCAGGATCCTGTACCTCCTCCCTGGCAGAAGTAGAGAAGAGGGAATGTTCCGGATGGTGAGGGTCCTTAATGAAGAATGCCACCTTCTTGAGGCACCACCTCTTGAAGATGTCCTCGATGGTGGGGAGGGTTGCGCCCGTGATGGAGCTGGCTGAGTCTACAACGCCCTGCAGCCTCTTGCGATCCTGTGCATTGGAGCCTCCATACCAGGTGGTGATGCAACCATATTGCTAAGGGATTAGATAGGGCAGAATATGTTAAGCGTGTCCAAGAAGGTTTTCTGAAGCAATATGTAGATGGCCCTACTAGAGAAAGGGTGACATTCAACCTCCTCTTAGGAAATGAGGCTGGGCAAGTGGTTGATGTGTCAGTGGGGGAGCACTTTGGGGCCAGCGACCATAATTCTACTAGTTTCAAGATAGTCATGGAAAAAGATATGACTGGTCCTCAAGTTAATGTCCTAAATGGAGGGAAGGCTAATTTTGACGTTAGAGCGAAAAGCGAGGCTGGCAGTATTAGGGAACCTTGGTTGATGAGGGCTATTGAGAGTCTGGTCAGGAAAGAGGAGGCAAATTTCCGATTTGATAGCTGGGGTCAAGCGAGTCCCTTGAGGAGTATAAGGGACGTAGAAGTACGCTTAAGAAGGAAATTAGGAGGCCAAAGCAGTGTCTTGAGACATCTCTGGCAGATAAGGTAAAGATGAATCCTAAAAGTTTCTGTAAATATATTAAGGACTAAAGGATAACTAGCGGTAGAGAAGGTCCACATAAGGATCAGCGTGGTAATCTATGTGTGGAGCCACAGGAGATGGGTGAAGTCTTAAATGAATACTTTTCATCTGTATATACTATGGAGAAGGACATGGAAGGTAGTGAGTTCAGGGGAGGTAACAGTGTTACTAGAGAAACAAAGGATTACAGATGCTGGAATCTAGATGAAAAACTCTATGATGCTGAAGGAACTCAGCAGGCCAGGTAGCATCTGTGGAGAAAAGCAGGTGGTCAACGTTTCAGGTCAGGACCCTTCTTCAAGGCTGAAGGTAGGAAAAGGGGAGGCCCAATATATAGGAGAGAAAAGCAGAGCAGTGATAGGTGGACAAAAAAGGGGAGGCGGGGTGGGCACAAGGTGGTGCTATCACTCCTCTGCTCTTCCCTCCTATATATTGGGCTTCCCCTTTTCCTATCTTCAGTCCTGAAGAAGGGTCTGTCCTTCATCTGCAAGCTGTGAATATTGTGGGTCAAAGTACTGACATCAGCAGATGACACAGTAGTAGAGCTGTGTGTTTGAATAGTTTGGAGTGGACAACTAAAAATGTCAGGGGAGTATTAATTAATGAATTTAGTAAACATTCTTCCTTTATTGTTGCGATGAAAGTAATTAGAAAAAGAACTAGATGAAGAACTGGAAAACAGACCATCACTCATGATTAGCTGTCTTGAAAGTTATTACTTACTTTGAGTAACTTTTGGCTAATACATAATGTTCTCCTTGGACTGCTTGAGTAAGCAAAGTCTGCTGCATTACAAATAGCGTTCATATTTCTATCACTAATTTAGCAAGCACCAGAGACCAGGGTTGATTTTCAATCTGGGCAAATGGTGTACAGACCATGCTCACTCCCGTTGCCACTAG
Organism: Pristis pectinata; assembly: GCF_009764475.1. Lineage (NCBI taxonomy): Eukaryota > Metazoa > Chordata > Chondrichthyes > Rhinopristiformes > Pristidae > Pristis > Pristis pectinata. Next base: position 87,268,979 of record NC_067414.1, on the reverse strand, counting down.
TGAGACGTGGCCAATTTTCAGAACTGGAGCAACAAATGATCTGCTAGAGGAACTCAGTGGGTCGGGCAGCATCTGTGGGAGGAAAGGAATTTCGGAAGATTCGGGTCAAAACCCTTTATCAGAACTGGGGTTAGTCTTGATGCAGTCCGTCAGCAGTACTCCATTGGTCCTGATGCAGGGTTTTGACCCGAAATGTTGACAATTCCTTCACCCCCCACAGATGCTGCTCGACCCGCTGAGTCCCTCCAGCAGGTTCAATTCCGGCCCCTGTCAAAGGAGTTTGTACGTTCTCCCTGTGTCTGCGTGGGTTTCCTCCGGGTGTTCCAGTTTCCTCCCAAATCCTTTTTATTTTGATTAAGTTTTAATCAAAGAAAGCAATATTTAAACCTCTCCAAAATTTATCTCTGGAGAAATCAAAACAGAAAATGTTGGAACCACTCAGCAGGCCGGGCCTCCTATGGAGAGAAAAAGAGTTACAGGTTAATGCCCTGAACACAGTTCTAATACTTTGGTTACTTCATTACAATCTAAAACCAGCTCTATTTCTCCCACCTCAGATGCTGCCTGACCTGCAGAGTGTTTCCAGCATTTTCTGTTTTATTTCATTTTCATATTCCCAGCGGCTTTTTGATTTTCTATTCCCTCTAGAGGATCCTGAAGGATCCTGGAGAACACTGGGACTGTTCAAAGGCAGTCCCAGTGAGGATTCAGTAAAGCTACTTTACCCTAAGAATATTTGGAGGCAGTTATTTTTTCTCATTCAAGGTAATATTGGTTACTTGGACTTTTAGGGCAGGCACGGTAGTGTAGCGGTTAGCGTAACGCTATTACAGCACCAGCAACCCGGGTTCAGTTCCCACCGCTGTCTGTAAGGAGTTTGTATGTTCTCCCCGTGCGTCTGCGTGGGTTTCCTCCGGGTGCTCCGGTTTCCTCCCACATCCCAAAGACGTACGGGTTAGGAAGTTGTGGGCATGCTATGTTGGTGTCGGAAGCGTGGCGACACTTGCGGGCTGCCCCCAGAACACTCTACGCAGAAGATGCATTTCACTGTGTGTTTCAATGTACATGTGACTAATAAAGAAATCTTATTGTTTGTTTCTCGTTAATATAACGGTACCTTGGTTATAACTCAGGTTGTGTTCACAGGAAGGAGAACACTAGGGATATCTGCACTAAAAGAGGTCATTGTAGCATTATACATACAGTATATGTAGATATGTGGTGCTGAGCTGGGAATCTGGTGAGAGCCCAGAACTTCATTGGTGCTCCAGCGGAAATTAAACAGTTAAAATGATCTCATTGTTGCAAGGCTTGGTGTGGGGTGAACCACTGTGGCAAACTGTGATGGCTGTCTCATAAAGAAGGGTCTCATTCTTTATGTGGAATGAAACCTTTGGGGTAATTCCACAGTCTTGCAGAGAGCATCAAGGCAGTGGTGCTGTACCCTGTCTGTGTTCTGCCTGGCCTCTGAGTGAGTTTCATCAGTGTGAGCACAGAATTACCTGCAGGTAAGGGAAGTTCAAACTGATTGGAGAGAGTGCCTTTCATATGCAAAAACAATTTTCTGGTGGAAAAGAAGATGGAGTTTGACTCTACAGGCAGCTGGTGTACAGTAATGCTTTTAAGACATTGTGCTGACTCTGTGTTTCTGTACGAGCGGACATCTGTATATTATTTAACCTGGAAGTAAATCTGACCAGTGATTTAAGCATGCACATATCAGACAGTCCAACTGGTATTAAGATAAGAGGATATGGAGGGTATCTCACGGCTACCACTGAAGTTTATATTCTTCCTTGTTAATGTTGACACAGGCAATCCTAGAAAGATACATTGATTTGGATTGTGGAAACACAAGACACTGCAGATGCTGGAAACCTGGAGCTGTCCTGATGAAGGGTCTTGACCTGAAATGTCGACTGTTCATTTCCCTCCATAGATGCTGCCTGACCTGCTGAGTTCCTCCAGCTCCTTTGTGTGCTGCTCTTGACTTGGATTCTAGCAGGCTGTGTGAGGAAACCCCCTTCCTATATAAACACAGCACTGTTTGACAGTGAGGGCTACTCCCCTTCTGTGAGCTGCTCCCTGATTTATACCTTGTGGAAGGGAAAATGCTGGCAAGGTTTTGCAGATCAGATGCTATCTGTGGAAAGAGAAACAGAGTGAATGCTTCAGGTCAAAGACTCTTGGTCAGAACTGAGAAAGGAGTGAAAAGCGAAGAAGAGGAAGGAGAGAGTTGTATTTTAAAAAAATCCATTTAATGTTGCTTCCCTTGTCACGGTGCTGCCACTCCTGCTGGGTGCTTCCAACACTTCCTGCTTTTGTTTCAGATTTCCAGCACCTGCTGTTTTTTGCCTGACATTTCTCTAAAGCTCCTGTCTGACCTGCTGAGCATTTGCAGTGTTTTCAGATTCCCAGCATCTGTGGGATTTTGGAACAGTTTACGTGACCAGCCTACCAGTGTAAGAATGAATATTAATTAGCATAATTCTCTAATGCGCTTCTCATCATTAAAAGTCACCATAACTTTCATGCTTGCTGTAGGTGAGATGTACGATCTTTTTTTCTGGGCATTTATTTCCCTTCTTCTCCTGTGGATATTGATTTGCAATGTTCCACAGATCTGATGGCACTAACGGTCCTATGATACCAAACCCAAGTGATTGTCATTCACATTTGAACATAAACAACAAATGTAGCATTACCTTGCAGTTCTATACCTCCACTAACATTGCTGCTGCTTCATAGAGTAAGCATAAAACCTTCACTGAGGGGAGCACAATAGCACAGCAGTGCAGCTAGAAGACCTGCTGCCACATAGCACCAGCGACCTAGGTTCAATCCTGACCTCCAACACTGCCTGAGTGGACTTTGCATGTTCCCCCTGTGACTGTGTGGGTTTCCCCCAAGTGCTCCAGTTTCCTCCCACATCCCAAAGATGTGTGGGTCAGTAGGTTAATTGGCCACTCTAAATTGTCCCTAGTGTATCGGTGAGTGATAGACTCTGGGGGAAAGGATGGGAAGAATACAATGGGATTAGTGTAAATGAGTGGGCGATGGTCGGTGCAGACATACTGCCTGTAGAGACTCTTCGACTTTTTCGTAAAAACTTTATTTATACAGCACAATAACAGGCCCTTCCGGCCCAACAAACCCACACTGCCCAATTACACCCATGTTAACCTACTAACCCGTACATCTTTGGAATGTGGGGAGGAAACCAGAGCACCCGGAGGAAATCCACGGAGAGAACGTACAAACTCCTTACAGACTGCGGCAGGAATTGAACCCGAGTCGCTGGCGCTGTAATAGTGTCACGCTAACCGCTATGCCACCGTGCCGCCCTCAACGACTTCACACTTGCTGACTTCACACTTCCAACAAGACCCTATCATTATTGTCTAAGGTTGCCACTAATCCTGAACTCAACTGGAATAGCCATAGAAATACAATTACTACTAAAGCAGTTCAAAGTTTGGGTATTTTGAAAAAAAAACTCAACACCTTGAATATGGATGTGAGGAGAATAAAATGAGATTAGCGTAATGGGTCCCTGATTGACAGCATGGACTAGAAAGGCCTATTTCCTTGCCAGATGACTCAATGACTATGATTTAATTGTGATAGTTTAGCAGACTGGAAATATGGTTGAGGGGAGAGTTTTTGATGCTTTCTGCATAGTGTGATAAAAAGAATTTGAGCAGCAACTGTTTTACACAAAGGGTGGCACGTATGTGGCACAAGCTGCCAGAGGAAGTGGTTCAGGCAGGTACAAAAACAACTTCTGAAAGACAGTTGGACAGGTATATGGGTTGGAAAGGTTTAGAAAGTTATAGGCCAAATGCTGGCAAATGGGACCAGCTTGGATGGGGCATCTTGGTCAGCATGGACCAGTTGGGCTGAAGGGCCTGTTTCCATGTTATATAACCCTAAGACTCTATAACCAAAAGGGCTCGGGTAAGGAGTTACAAAGAGTGAGAAGCAGGGTGGTCCACCACTGGTGGCAGTGTGGAGACACCGGAAGATCGATTTGGCAATGGGCTGAGGTCTGGGATGTTGAACATGTACTGGTGTGAGGTCTTTAATTCAGCGTGGCAGTGGAGTAGAATTAGGAGAAGTGACTGGATCTAGCGTGGAACAAGATGAAGACCATGGCAAATTGGATGAGTTGCAGTTCATGCAGTAGCAGAAATCATCTGCACTGCCAGAACATTGATCCCAGGTGGGCTAATAAGATTCAAAGTCTATGTGCAAGGACATGCTAACTGCTGAGAGAATTTTTTTCTCAGTTTATTATAACAGAAGTAAACTTAGGCAACAAAATAGCTCATAAATATTTACACATTTTTATTAATAATGCAAAATTCAATTTTGTTACATATTCATGAAGCAGGCAGTATATTTGCAGGTTACAAGAAATATAATAATTATCTCTTAATTTACATTTAAACGATGACAATTAGAAGACAGATTCTTTCATTTTTTAAAAAATATTCTGCCCTTTCTATGAAGCGCACAATGAGATATTTAAAGAAAAAAATGAGGTGGTTCCAGCCTCCGTCAACACCGCATCTGCAGTTGTCAGGATGTTGGAGCTGACCCCAGATGGAAGTTGAGTTTTCTTCTGTCTCCAACAATTCTTTTGTTTCAGTATCTCTTTGAAATCTCAAGCAATAAAGAAAGGTGCCCATCACTGTGGAAATAAAACAGCTCAGATCTTTGTTACTCAGCCTGGTTCAGCAAAGTAAAGACGATTGCATGGGCTTTAAAAGGGAATGAAGCCACTTTAATCTGTGGGCTTTATTCACTTTTATCCTATCCACTGGCATTCTGGAAGTTTATGTGGCAGTGCTACATATAACTCCGATAATCCACTACCTGAAAAAAAGTGGGTGTGGGTTACCTGAAGTTGGAAAATTCAATGTTCCTACCATTGGGTTGTAGGCTACCCAAGTGAAATATGAGGTTGCCTTTGCTACTAACTTCCACCCTGTCCTCAAATTCACCTGGACCATCTCTGACTCTTCCCTCTCTCTTCTGGATCACTGTCTCCATCTCAGGAGACAAACTATCCATCAGTATCTACTACAAACTCACTGACTCCCACAGCTACCATGACTACGCCTCCTCGCATCCTGTCTCTGGTAAGGACACCATCCCTTTCTCTCAGTTTCTCTGCCTCCACTGGCTCTGTTCTCAGGATGAGGCCTTCCATTCCAGGTCATCTAGGAGGTCCACCTTTCTCAGGAAACGTGGCTTCCCCTCCCTTGTAGTTGATGGAGCCCTCACCCGCACTTCCTCCATTTACTGGATGTCTGATCTCATCATCTCTCCTCCCCTCCCCAGAGAGAACAGGGATAAAGTTCCCTTGTCCTTACCTTTCACCACTTTAGCCTCCACTTCCAGCACATCATTCTTCGCCACTTCTGCCAGCTGCAAGGGGATCCCACCACCAGTCTCATCTTCCCTTCCCGACCCTGTTCTACTTTCTGCAGGGAGCTCTCTCTCTGTGACTCCCTGGTCCACTCGTCCCTCCCCACCTACTCCTCCCTGTGGAACCGCAGGAGATGCCACACTTGTTCCCCACACCTCCTCCCTCACCGCCATCCCCGGACCTACAATGGGCAGATGGATTAGGTGAAGGAGGGGAAAGAAACAGGGTGATGGGGGACTGGGGTGGGGCTTTGTGTGTGTCCAGGAGGAACTGGGTGGACCAGGAGAAGAGGAAAGGGACAGAGGGGGAGCAAGTTATCTGTAGCTGGAGATACCAGTGTTTGGGTTGTAGACCACCCAGGCGGAATATGAGATGCTGTTCCTTTAGTTGGGCCTCACCCTGGCAGTGGAGGAGGCCGAGGACAGACAGGTCAGTGTGGGAATGGGGAGGGGAATTAAAATGGCCAGCAACCGGGAGCTGCAGACAGCCAATGAAAGCAAAGCTCAGGCGCTTGGCGAAACGGTCTTCGAGTCTGTGCTTGGTTCCCCCCGATGTAGCGCAGGCCACCTCGAGAGCAGCCAGTGCAATAACCAGAGTTGGAAGAGGTGCATGTTGACGAGTGCTTCACCTGGAAGGGCTGCTTAGGTCCCTGAATGGTGGTGAGGGAGGAGGTGTAGGGACAGGTGTTACGTCTCCTGCGGTTACAGGGGAAAGTGCCTGGGTGGGGGGGGTGGGGAGGGATGGAGAGGGGGAGGAATGAGGGAACCAGCAAGTCACAGAGGACGTGGTCCTTGCAGAAGGCAGAACGGGGCGGGGAGGGGAGGACATGGTTGGCGGAGGGATCACGTTGCGGTTGGCGGACACGTCGAAGGGACGAGAAGGTGGGCACAAGGCAGCAGTTGGCAGATGAAGAGATAAGGCAGTGTGCAGGATGAGCAAGCAGTGGCCCGCCGTTGCTTGCAGTCTTAATGTGGGGCTGGGGGAAGCAGTCGTCTGCTATACATTCCTCAGAAGGATGACATTTGGCCCACTGAGTGAATGCTGGCGGGGTCACATTTGGGTAATTATCTTTTATAATCTTGCACTGCCTTGGCCTTTACAAGGCTGCCTGTTAAGCTGCAGACAGACTGTGCTTCCGAGCGCCGCTGGTACATCACTAGCCAGGTTCCAGGCATGGTGATGACACAAGAGATGTTCGAATCTGGACCAAAAAAAATGAACTGCTGGAGGAACTCAGTGGGTCAGGCAGCACCATCATCAGCAGCCCCTTGTTGCTTCCACCTATTACCTCCCAGCCTCTGTCACTATTCACACTCTCCCCTCCTCTGTCTGCCTATCACCCCTCCTCACCTGGATCCACCTAGCAGGCGCGGTAGTGCAGCAGTTAGCGTAATGCTATTACAGCACCAACGACCCGGGTCCATTTCCGGCCTCTGTCTGTAAGGAGTTTGTATGTTCTCCCTGTGCTTCCTCCGGGTGCTCCGGTTTCCTCCCACATTCCAAAGACGTACGGGTTAGGAAGTTGTGGGCGTGCTATGTTGGCGCCAGAAGCGCAGCGACACTTGTGGGCTGCCCCCAGAACACTCTACACAAAAGATGCATTTCACTGTGTGTTTCGATGTACATGTGACTGCTAAAGAGATCTGATCTTACTTACCAGCTCGTGCTCTGCCCCTCCCCCTCACCCCTTTATACTGGCGATCTCCCCTCTTTCCTTCAGTCCAAATGAAGGATCTCGACTGGAAGTGTCGACTGCCCTTTTCCCTCCACGGGCCCAAGGCAGTCGGATGCTGCCCAACCCGCTGAGTTCCTCCAGAAGTTTTACTCCAGTCCAAGAGACACCGTTAAAGGATGCATCATATCGAAATAAAACAGAGAAAGGCTGCGGGTATTCAGAAGGCCATCCATGGAGGGGAGAAACCGAGTGAATACTTCGGATTGAGTTCCTTTCCTTGTACCTGGCAGAAGTTAATGAACAGGAATTATATAAGGCAGGGTTAGGGCAGAGGAGAGGAGAGAAAAATATGGCAAGTTCTAAGCAGGAGAGGTTAGATAGCTAGAGGGATGATTCCACAAGGCAGGAGGAGTGTAAAGAGATGAAAACAGGGACTGAAACTGCAGGTCCTTGACCCACAAGAAGAGTTGACCACACAATTGACTTTGAGGTTGTCAATCATCTGGCGACGTCTTGGACCTGGTCTGCCTCAGGGTGGCAGTCAGCCACCAGAGGACAATCCCTGGGCACAGGGCACTTCAGATGAACCTGCGCTGTTCATGGGTGGCCAATGTTTTGCCAGGAGTTCCTGCCTCTCGTCGGCTGCCGGGCTTAAAGTAGTGGCTTCCTTTAACTCTGGAGTGTTCCTTTACTCACCGTAATCCGGGCAGCCTGGCATGGACGTGTGCTCGGTTGGGTGAAGGGACTTTTCAGAGAGAGAGGTACAAGGCTGGGTGACTGCGGTGTTGGCAGCACCAGATGCCACACTGCACAGTGCCAGGAAAGTGCACACCATAAACACAGACTTTCATTTTTAATCTGACCATCAGCTTCAACAGGATGAAGTACAGAGAACGCTGATATAGCACTTTCTTCGCCAAGTTTAATCTCAGGGCCAGAAGAGCACAAAGGAATTGTGATCTGTGGCAAGAACAAATGCAACAAAACTATAACTCCATTCACTTTTCTGGATGTCAGTACCACAAGCAAGGGCAGCATTCATTGCCAATCCCTAACTGTCCCTGAACAGTGGCTTTCTTTAGAGTTATAGAGCACAGAGACAGGCCCTTTGGCCCACCGAGTCCATGCTGACCATCAAGCTTCAGATGAACCTGTTTGTAATGTAGGATTACATTACATGTAATGTAGGATTACATTAATCCTACACTGATCCCATTTAATTCTCCACACAGATTCTGGATTCATAAAGATTCATGGATTCATTGATTCATGGAAACAGGCCCCTTGGCCCAATTCGTTCATGCTGACCAAGAATCCTACCTCTGTTCATCCCATTTGCCTGCGTTTGGCCCATATCTCTCCAAACCTTTCCTATCCATGAACCTGTCCAAATGTCTTTTAAATGTTGTAGTTGTACCTGCCTCTTCTACTTCCTCTGGCAGCTCGTTCCACATACCCACCACCCACTGTGTGAAAATCTTGCCCCCTCGGTTCCCTTTCAAATCTTTCCCCTCTCACTTTAAACCTCTGCCCTCTAGTTTTAGATTCCCCTATCCTGGGAAGAAGACTGTGAGCATCCACGTTATCCATGCCCCTCATGATTTTATAAACCTCTATAAAGTCACCCCTCAGCTCCAGGGAAAACAGTCCCAGTGTATACAGTCTCTCCTTATAACTCAAACCCACCAGTCCATCCTACTACTTACCTTCAGGCAAGGAACAACTTACAGTGGAAGATTAACCTACCAACCCACGTGTCATTGGGATGTGAGAGGAAACAGGACTATCTGGAGGATACCCACACGGTCATGAGTACAATGTCCAACCTGCACACAGACAACACTGGAGGTCAGGATTGAAGCCGGGTTAGCGGAGCTGGGAGGCAGCAGCTCTACCAGCTGTGCCTCTGTACCACCTCAACCAGTTCAGAGTCGGCTATGTTGCTGGATCTGGAGTCACCTTTCGCCCAACCTCGAAAGTACAGCAGATTTCTTCTTTTGAAAGGCATCAGTCAACCAGACAGATTATACAACAACCCAGCAATAACACAGCCATCATTATTAAGACTAACTGTTTTTCTTTTATTTTTCCAGATTATTTTCTTTTAAATTCCAGATTATTAACTGAATTTAAATTCTACAGCTACCATAGTGGGATTTGCTAGATTGTTAGTCCAGAGCCTCTGAATCATTAGTCCAGTAATTTAACCATTGAAGTACCATATAAAGACAGCTGATTAAATTTAGTTTTCTTTGCATTGAGAACAGAGAGACATCCCACCTCCATAAGTAATCTGTGATCAAGTGCTTTCCAATGAATCGTTGCACCCCTCCAAATTAGTTTTAATTACCAAGCATGACACATACAAGGTCAAGCAATGTTTGCCCTAAGGACAAAAGGTTAAAGGCATGCTTGTGCCTAAAGCAGGAGTGAAATCTACAACCACCACTGATTAAAAAGCTCACCAGCTCACCCCACTCACCGGCTGAAATTGCTAAAGCAGATTTAAAGAAATCACAATCGATTCTGTGGAGTTAATGATGCTGTATGCCACTGAAATCACAAGGGAAATGTTTCGAGAGCAGAAGGCCAAGCAACTGGAAAAAAATACCAATGTTAAATGATGCTGTCAGGCAATGCATTGATTAAATGTTAGAAGACAGGGCATTGCAAAATATTGATTGGCTGCACAACAATGGCTTTGTAATTCCAATGCATGATGAAGCTATAGACTTCTCGAAAATGTCCCATTTACTTGCTACATTGCATGTGTGGAATAGGAAATAAAAGAAGGCATTTTGTTTAGCAAAGGGGTCAAGACAATAATAAAGTCAGGTGGTGATTTCAAACTGTTGGGTTGGAACTTACTGATTTTTAGGTGGGGGTTTCATGAAGATCAGCTGGCAGACTGCAGTGAACATGGTCAGCTTGTTGCTAACCTCTGTATTTCCATACTACATGGAAGAAGGCCAATCGGTCCATCAAGTCGATGCTGGCTTGCATTGTAATCCCATTTCCCCCACTAATTTTCACTGTAACCCATTCCCATCAACTTTCTTCAGATTCTACCATCTACCAACACAGGGGATGAACTCTTGATCTCTCAATCTACCTCGTTGTGGCCCTTGCACTTTATTTATCTGCCTGCACTGCACTGCACTGCACTTTCCCTGTAACTATAACACTATACCCTGCATTCTGTTATTGTTTTTCCTTTTGTACTTATGTATGGAATGGTCTGTCCCCACCCCCCTTCCCCACGACACCCAACCCCACCCCACCATGCTTCTTCTCTTCTTTCCTAGCCTGTCTCTCCTTTTTATACCCTTTTTTCCCCTTTCTCTCCTTACCTTTGTCCCATCCCCTGGTGGAGCTGCTCTCCCCTCCTCCCCCACACCTGCCTATCACCACCTCTTACCTGCATCTGCCTATCACCATCCTGTGCCCATCCCGCCTCCCCTCTTTTGTCCACCTATCACACTGCTCTGCTTTTCCCTCCTATATATCGGGCTTCCCCTTTTCCTATCTTCAGTCCTGAAGAAGGGTCCTGAACCAAAATGTTGACCGCCTGCTTTTCTCCACGGATGCTTCCTGACTTGCTGACTTCCTCTAGCACTTTTTGTGTGTGTCGCTCCAGATTCCAGCATCCGCACAATCTCTGGTATCTCAGTGAAGGTAAAGTGCTTTTTTTCATTTTACATAATCTTAATGTTTTTAATTAATTTCTAGCAGTTGTCTACTTTTAACTAAGTTTATTATTGTTTAATTATTTTGATTCTTTTACATTTAAAATTATTTGAGTAGTTCTTTTAAATGACTGATCATCAAAGGCCTTGGTGGCAGCAACTCTCAAGAGGCCATGGGGAGTGGGAGTTCGGAGGTGGGGCCACAGGATCCACCTCCTGAGGCTCAGTAGCTGCTCAAGTACTAATGTGCCTCATTGCACGGCTGTGGCAGTCAGGTTTCAGGGCCAATGGACCCAAGGGGCTGCAGAAAATAAAAGAGAATAAAGTGAGGGTGGAAAACATGGCCATTGAAATGGATTGTTGAATGATTTCAGGGCTTCAGCCAAACTCACTTATAGAGGGAAATAAACAGTCGACGTTTTGGGTCGAGACCCTTCATCGGGACTGGAAAGGAAGAGGGCAGAAGCCAGAATAAGAAGGTCAGGGGAGGGGCAGGAGTACATGCAGGCAGGGGATAGGTGAGAGGGAGAAGGTTGGGTGGGTGGGGGAGGTGGGAGAACTAAGAAGCTGAGAGGTGATAGGTAGAAGAGGCAAAGGGCTGAAGATGGGCAAAATCCATGGTCCACTGCCCTCTCCTACCGGATTCCTTCTTCACCTGCCCATCCTTCCCCCCACCCTCATGACCTGCCCATCCTTCCCCCCACCCTCATGACCTGCCTATCTCTTCCCCACCTCCTTCCCTTTATTCCATGGTCCACTGCCCTCACCCAGATGAACGGTAAGGGAATCTGCAAGAAGGGGGCTGTAGCAATGGGGGGAAGAACATTAACCTGTTGGACAAGAATCAACATGAAATGAGCTGCCAGAGGAGGCAGTGGAGGCAGATTACAAATACAACATTTAAAAGGCGAAGGGACAGGGTACTTGGAAAGGAAAAGCGTGGAAGGATAGTGCAGGCGTATGGGATTGGTGAAGATGGGCATCACAGCTGGCGTGGACAAATTGGGCAAAAAGGGCCTGTTTCTGTGCTGCATGATCCCTATGAATATGTGCTGCACCTCACATTGTTGCACAGAAAGGCGCATAATGCAAAAGATATTGAACCAAAACTTTACAGTGCTGTCAACGCAGTGACGGGAGGGTGTGTAGGGGGTGGGAGAGGAGGAAATTACGTAGGAATTTGCCTCAGATGATGGTGCCCAGTGGATGGTGTTAGCTTGGCTGGGTGTTCTACACAATGGACAAACAACCCTATGCTGCCTCTTCTGACTCACTGCCCAGACGTAGAGAGCACCTTCCCTTCGCCATGCATCGTCAGGCAGAAAGCTTACTCACCACGTACTTCACCTCACTTACAGAGAGGAACATCCCGTCTCCGTTGATGACCAAACTGTAGTTGCTGAGGTGCTCACAAATAACGTGTGGTTGGTGAACCTGGGTAACTTTGCAGACCTACTGAGAATAAGACACTGAGTAATGTGGTGCAAGGTGCAAGTACCTTACCATCTCAGTTTGAAATTCATAAGAATATTACATCCCGAAAGTTCCCTAGTGGAACTACAGATAGGTTTTTTTACACAGAGAGTGGTGGGTGCCTGGAATGCACTGCTGGGGGTGGGGGTAGGGGCTGATACAACAGGGTCATTTAAGAGACTATTAGATAGGCACATGGATGAAAGAGAAATAGAGGGTTATGGGAGGTGAAGTAGAGAGGGGGAATACTTTGAATGTGGATAAGATTAATATAGGTCGGCACAACTTTGAGGGCCGAAGGGCCCGTACTGTGCTGTACTATTCTGTGTTCCATATGCTTGAGTCCATCATTTCAATAATAAATGATCACATTAACATAATCTTAGGGTCAGAGAGTCATTGAGTAATACAGCACAGAATCAGGCCTTTCACCACATCCGTGCCAACCATTTTGTCCAACTATACAATCCCATTTGCCCACATTAGGTCTGTACCCTTCTATACCTTGCCTATTTAAGTGTCCGTCTAAATGTCTCTTAAACATAGTGTGTGTATCTGATTCCATCACCTCCTCTGGCAGCGAGTTCCAGATGTCAACCACTCTCTGTGCAAAAAAAATGTACCCCTCAAATCCCCTTTAAGACTCCCCCTGCTCACATTTAACCGCGTCCTCTTGTTTTTGACACCTCTACCACGGGAAAAAGACTCCAACTATCTACCCTATCTCTGCCTCATAATTTTATATATCTCCATCAGGTCGCCCCTCAGCCTCTTTCGCTCCAATCTTCTTCATCACATCCACTCACATATTTAATACCTACTTTCCAAAAAGAATAGTCTGCTACACAGCTGTGGGCTGCAAGCCCCTTAAGTAAGAGTTTTGAAATTAATTTGCCACCCTCTGTGCCATAAAATCTATTAGAAAAACTCGCTGATGTCTTGTCAGTCAGTGGGCTTAGAGCCAAGTTCATGGAGGAGTCACTGGAGACATTTTGATGTGATTATTCCGATGAAGAGAGCTGGAAATGTATCGGATTCACTTTAGTACAACTCACTGATGCAATGACATCAGTCCCAATCCAGGATGAACTACGACAGTGACACATGCATAGACTTGTTAAAGACATTTCCATGTATTGACAGAACTTGTGCCCCATGTTGTGTTATTATGTAGTTACAATAAAGAACTACAGTTCCCAGTAGGCAACGCAAGGGGTCACATGGGGAACAGGAAGTGGCTGTAAAAAGTGAGGGAAAGCAAGCTGTCTGGTGTTGGTTAATAAAAATGTTCAGATGTTAAACCCAGGCAAAGTTTGTCTCTTGATGAAGAACAAACATAACGTGGTGTCAGAAGTTGGTGTGTGGTCTGAACAGGGACAGTAGATGAATACTGTGTGCAATTGAGAAAGAGACTCAGTGAGTACGAAAGAAAAGCTGTAATAAGACGGAGAAAAAGCTGGTTGACGTGGTGAGGGAGCACATTGTTCCTGAAGTTCAGCTGTCACCGGATTTGCCAAGAGAGATTCAGGTGAGAGGCCGAGAGTTCCAGTTATAGATAAGCTAAGTCCTCCCACGCCTATACAGTTTACTGGCAATCTAACCGATAATCGGAAACGCTTCAAACAGCGATTCAACATATTTGGATGCTAGTGGAGCGGGAGGGAATGATGAAAAATTGAAAGTGTCTATTTTTCTGCACGTGATTGGTGAAGATGCTTTGGACATCTATTACAGCTTTCAAATTGATGAGACAGCTTTTGAGTTGGGCACTTTGATGAGAAAAATTGAGGAGTATTTTATCCCAAGTAAAAACATCACATTTGAGAGATTATAAATTCTTTTCCTGTGACCCGAAACATGGTGCTAGTTTCAACCAGTACTTAGCTGATCTTCACACACTGAGTAAGTCTTGTGAATTTGGAGATTTGAGAAACTCACTAGTTAAAGACAGAATAGTTTGTGGAATTCCAGATAATGGACTCAGAGAAAAACTCCTGTGTGAAAAAGATTTGACCCTGGAAAAGGCAGTGAATATGTGTAGGTCAGCAGAAACCACACGAGCACAAGCTAAGGAGCTGCACAGGGCAGACACAACAGTGCATGCTGTGAAAACAGAAGCAGCACACAAGGCATTTCAGAAAGCAACAGCAAAGCAAAGAGGAAGGCTCAAACAGCAAATGCAGCAGATGTGGAGGTAGACACATTCCAAAGATGTGTCCTGCTTATGGGAAGTCCTGCAATAGCTGTGCGAAGAAGAATCACTTTACAAAGTGCTGCAAAGCTGGGGCTAACAAGAAAAAGGTGCACACAGTTGATGAGGAAATGGTGGAATTCTTTGTGGATTCTGTACAGACTGTGGATGCTGGTAAAACAAAATGGATTGTTCCAGTAACTGTAAATGGGACAGTAATTCCATTCAAGCTTGACACCGGAGCTCAGGTGAATCTGTTATCCGTGGATGATTATAAGACTCTCTCAGTAAAGAGTAAGATTTACCCTGTAAAGTTAAAAGTGACAGGCTACACTGGAGAGAAAGTTACAGTAAAAGGGGGCCGTATGGTGACCTTTAAGCACAAGGGGCAGTTACTGATTGTAGAAAAGAGAGTACAGCTAATATTAGGTCTGAGTGCATGTGAAAAGCTCAACCAAGCAAAAAGAGTTTTCATAGTAGCTTCACACGACAGAGATGACCACACGACACTCATGGAAGAGTATGCAGATGTCTTTGAGGGGCTTGGATGCTTACCTGGTGTACACAAAATTCACATAGGTGAGGCCGTGGCTCCTGCTGTCCATGCATGCAGGAAAGTTCCATTTCAACTTGGAGATAAACTTAAACAAGAGCTAGCATGCGTGGAACGGATGAATGTCATACAGAAAATTGAAGAACCAACAGATTGGGTGAGTTCTCTGGTCATTGTGCAAAAGAAAAATGGAGCATTGCGGCTATGTCTAGATCTAAGAGATCTCAATAAAGCCATTAAGAGAGAGCATTTTAAGTTGCCAACATGGGAGGAGATCATCTCCTGGTTTCCAGGTGCCAAATGGTTTAGCAAGTTTGACGCATTGTCTGGGTTTTGGCAGATGAAGATTGATGAGGCAAGTTCAAGACTGTGTAGTTTTAACACACCACAGGGAAGATATCGCTCTCTTCGGCTGCCATATGGGATCCTGTCCGCACCAGAAGTCTACCATAAAACCATCTACATGATTTTCGAGGGCATACCTGGTGCTGAGACCAGGATGGGTGACATCATCGTCTGGGGTCCACCAAGGAGGAGCACGATACTCGACTGAGACGAGTGCTTGACGTGAAAAGGAATGTCAATTTGAAATTAAATAAAGAGAAATGTGAGTTTGGTGTTAAGACACTGATCTTCATAGGAGATGTCATATCTGAAGAGGAAGTGAAGCCTGACCCAAGAAAGACATCAGCCATTGAAAACATGGAGAGGCCCCAAAACAAAGAGGAGGTGAGACGTTTCTTAGGGATGGTGACTTACCTGGCTAAGTTCATCCCTCGACTATCAACAGTGTCAGCACCACTTAGGTCGCTCCTTGAGCAACAAAATGAATGGATTTGGTTTCATGAGCAAGAAGAGTGTTTCCAGATGTTGAAAAGGGTCCTAACTGAAGAGCCTATGCTGAAGTTTTATGATCCAGAAAGATGTATCAGGATATCAGCTGATGTGTCCCAGCATGGCCTTGGATCAGTACTACTGCAGCAGCATGATGGCACATGGCAACCTGTGACCTATACATCAAGGGCTTTAACAAGTGCAGAAGCCAACTATGCACAGATAGAGAAAGAGCTTCTCGCCAGTACATATGCATGTGAAAGGTTCCATCAGTACATCTATGGGCAAGCTATTGAAGTGGAGATAGACCATAAACAGCGCATGTTGAAAAGGCTCCAGAAATATGTTGTGAAGATGATCTACACACTGGGAAAATATATGTTTGCTGCTGATGTGCTGTCTTGAGCAGTCGACAAGACAGAAAAGAGTGACCAACAGGTTAATGCAGATATACGGGCCTACGCTGACATGATTGTCACCTCTCTTCCAGTATCTCTGGATAGAACAGAGCAGATTAGGAAAGCAGCAGAGGCGGATGAAACAATGAAAGTACTCAATGATACAATACGGAAAGGATGACCAGCAGCAAAGGATGACTGTCCAATGTGTATTCGGGATTATTGGGCATGCAGAGCTGAACTGTCAGTAGTGAAAGATATGGTCTTCAAAGGGAACAGGCTTGTGATTCCAGTGTCACTACGCAAGGAGATGCTCCAGAAGATACACATCTTGGGGAGGAAAAAGGGAAACGTAGAGCACGTGAAGTGATGTACTGGTCAAGAATGAACCAAGACATCAGCCAGACCACTGCTTCATGTGAAATATGCCTTACCTACAGACCAAAGCAGCAAGCAGAACCACTTACACCACACCCTGTACCAGACAGGCTGTATTTCAAGGTTGGAGTGGATTTGTTTGACTGTAATGGGAAGAACCATATTGTTGTAACAGACTACTTTTCCAACTACCCAGAGGTTATGACACTGCAATCAACGTCCAGCAAAGCAGTTATCACGTTCCTGAAAGCTGTGTTTGCGAGGCATGGAGTTCCATGTGAAGTAGTATCAGACAATGGTCCACAATTTTCAAGCTGTGAATTTGAATCCTTTGCCAATGTTTGGGGGTTTTGACATGTAACCTCAAGCCCACATCACCCAAAATCTAATGGCCTAGCAGAGAGTTCAGTTAAGGTGGTGAAGGGTCTCATGAAGAAAGCGCAAGATGGACGAAAGGATTTCCACAGAAGTCTAATGATTTACAGAAGTGCGCCACTGCAGAATGGCCTTTCACCAGCCCAAATGCTGATGGGTTGACACATACGCACTAACCTTCCAATACATGAAAACCTGTTGACACCTGAAGGAGCACACAAGGTCAAACAGGCTAAAGAGGAAGGGAAAGAAAAACAGAAACAGAATCACGACAAGACAGCGAAAAGCCTCCCAGTCTTGAAGCCTGGGGATCAAGTGCGAATCCGAGATCATGATTCTGGCACATGGTCCATGCAAGGAGTTGTGCAAGAGGAAGTAAATCCACGTTCATACCAGAACCAGACGGAGCAAGGGACACCTCCTGAGGAGGAACCGCGTGGATCTATGACCACAAGCTCCCACCCATGGCTGTGACTCATCCCCTGTCAGTACACCAAAGGGGCCAGCATATGGAGAAAATGAACATGTGGACCAGAGTTCCCAGGGAAACACCAATAGTAATGCAGCAAATGAAAGCAACACACCTGCGAAAACAAGTACCAGACCAAAAAGGACCATTAAACCACCTCAGAGACTGACTGAAAGCTGCTGAGTGGACAAGGGTTCTTGGCAGGTTTATAAATACTTTGTGTTTGTTTTTCTTTAAAGGGGGAAGATGTGTTATTATGTAGTTATAATAAAGAACTACAGTTCCCAGTAGGCAATGCAAGGGGTCACATGGGGGACCAGGAAGTGGCTGTAAAAAGCGAGGGAAAGCCAGCTGTCTGGTGTTGGTCAATAAAAATATTCAGATGTTAAACCCACGCGAAGTTTGTCTCTTGACGAAGAACTAACATAACACACGCCAGCAACTAGCTTCACACTAAGTAAAGCAAAATCTTTTGTTTTACACCGAGTGCCAAGGAGATTCACCAGGATGTTACCTGGATTGGAGGACTTTAGTTATGGGGAGAGATTGGATAGACTGGGCTCGTCTTCCCTGGAGTGCTGAGCAGTGACCTGATAGAGGTATCTAAAATCATGAGAGGCATAGATAGGGTAGAGAGACAGTATCTTTTTCCCATAGTAGGGAATCAAAAACAAGAGGGCACAGATTTAAGGCGAGAGGAAGGAGTTTTAAAGGGGATTTGAGGGTAAGACATTTTACACAGAGATGATATCTGGAACGCACTGCCAGAAGAGATGGTAGAATCAGATACAATCGCCACGTTTAAGAGACAACTAGACAGATACTTAAAAGGGTAAAGCATTCCAGGTTGTGGTTCTAATGCGGGCAAGTGGGATTAGTGTAGGTCAGCAAAAAGGTCGGGATGGATATGGTGGGCTGAAGGGCCTGTTTCTGTGCTGTATGACTCTGACACTGCCTCCAACCTAACTAATGAGATACATAAGTGTGTCATTAATGTTTATGCAAAACCATAGGTTGGGGGTGGGAACTCAGTCGGAATTTTTTATAATGGGGAAGGGGGATGTCAAGAGGCAAATAGTTGAGACACTTTGCGTAGAGGGGGTGTAAATGTAAGCAGCGGAATCAATTCCAACTGTAAAACAACGGGTCAGTGTTTCTGATCTGCATTGGCTGGACACTGTTTAGTCAGTCGAAAGGAGATACAGTTCCTCGACCTTTGAAATGTATAGGATAGTGTGGACCAGTGACAGAGGAGAAGATGCTCAGAGTCTGCTCGTGGACTGAACAGAAAGATTCCACAATGCCCCTCACATTTTCAGTGGTTGGTTTCTTTCTCTCTCCTCTATTGACACCTCCTTCAGACAGCTGAGCTATAATGAACAAACCTTCACCATCTACTCTCAGTGGACTACCTCCTGCAGGCACCACAAAGAAGAAGAGATGCCCACATGTTATTTCCACAATATCCTTTGGGAGGATTAAATGAACCAGTGTCGGCATCCTTTCCCAGGTGGCGTCCCAATATCAAGGCCGAACTGCATTCAGCCAACTCATAGAATCATAGAGTGAATCAGCACGGAAATAGGTCCTTTGGGCCAACTCGTCCATGCCGACCAAAGTGCCCACCTAAGCTAGACCCATTTGCTGATGTTTGACCCGTATCCCTCTCCCATCCACGTATTTATCCAAATATCTTTCAAATGTTGTTACTGTACCTGCCTCAACCACTTCCTCTGGCAGCTTGTTCCATATACTCACCACCCTCTACGTGAAGAAGTTGCCCCTCAGATCCCTTTTAAATATTTCCCCTCTCACCTTAAACCTATGCCCTCTAGTTTTTGATTCCCTTTCCTTGGGAAAAAGACTCTGTGCGTTCACCCTATCTATGCCCCTCATGATTTTATACATCTTTATAAGGTCTCTTACTTTCCAATGAATAAAGTCCCAGCTGCTCAATCTTCCTCCCCATAACGCAGGCCCTGGCAACATTCTCGTAAATCTTCTTTGCAATCTTTTAGGCTTAACGACATCTTTCTTAAAACAGGCTTACCAAAAATGTACAGAAGTGTACAACTGTACAAAACTCTGGTAGACAGGCCATGCTGTTTTCTTGCCTGACTCCAGACTACTGAGGCAGACACTCTACTCTGAACTCAGTCACAGCAAAGAATCACTTACTGGACTGAGGGAATAATTCAAGGATGCTCTCCAAATGTGGAGCATCCTTGCCGACTCATGGGAACGCCTAGGGCATGGCTGCTCCATTTGGAGAGGGATAATTCGGGATGGCACTGAGAACCTCAAGTCCCTCCATCAGAAGCACACAGAAGCCCAGCGTAAGTAGCACGTGGAGTGCACCATCTCATTACCTGGGCTCTTGTCCAGTCAGGCACCTTCTGCCTCATCTGTGGCAGAATCTGCAGATCCACATTGGCCCCATTAGTCACCTCAAAACACACAAAACTTGAGTGGAAATAAGACAAACCCAGGTTGTTGGTGCTGTAATAGCGTTACACTAACCGCTACACTATCGTGCCTGCACTAAAGGTCCAAGTAACCAATATTACCTTGAATGAGAAAAAATAACAACTGCTAAACATTCTTAGGGTGAAGCAGCTTCATTGAATCCTCGCTGGGACTGTGCCTTTGAACATCACCAGGGAATAGAAAATCAAAAAGCTGCTGGGAATATAAAAATGAAATAAAACAGAAAATGCTGGAAACACTCTGCAGGTCAGGCAGCATCTGAGGTGGGAGAAATAGAGCTAGTTTCGGATTGTAATGAAGTAACCAAAGTATTAGAACTGTGTTCAGGACATTAACCTGAAACATTAACTCTGTTTCTCTCCACAGGAGGCCTGGCCTGCTGAGTGGTTCCAACCTTTTCTGTTTTGATTTCTCCAGAGATAAATTTTGGAGAGGTTTAAATATTGCTTTCTTTGAATAAAACTTAATCAAAATAAAAAAAACTCTGAATATCTTTTTGTTTCAGAAGAGTTTATTTAAATGTGTAACGCATTACAATCTCCCATTTAAATTACACCAATTAGTAGTCACACAGTGCAGCTGTTCAGCTTTAATTATGAAGAACTCATTATGAAAATGTAACCCTACACATCTACCCGATGGACTTCTGCTGCGTCAGCATCATTAGCAAAGCACATGGGTGTTGATACAAACAATTAACTTTCTGAAATGGATTTGAAATACATGCCTCAGAAAACCACAAGTTAATATTCCAAACCGACTGTTTTATTTGTGTTTCCCTTCTCTTCTCATCAGATTCACAGAATTTGTGCTGAGCTGCCCCTCATGGTCGATAGCTCTCCTGTGGTATTTTCCCAATGATGATTCAACATATGGGAGCCTAGATATCAAATGCTGGCAGCCAATGAATCAAAATAAATGGGCCTTAAGGGTGCGTGAGACAGCCCTACTACATTCTTGTTTCAACTGTATGATTGGCTTTTAATGCAGTTATATAGTCATAGAATAATACAGCATGGAAACAAGCCCTTCGGCCCAACTCATCCATGGTGACCAAGGTGCCCATCTAAGCTAGTCCCATTTGCCTGCATTTGGCCCATATCCCTCAAAACCTTTCCTATCAATGTACTTATCCAAATGTCTTTTAAATGTTGTTATTGTACCTGCCTCAACTACTTTCTGGGCAGCTCATTCCATATATGGACCACCCTCTGTGTGAAGAAGTTGCCCCTCAGGTCCCTTTTAAATTTTCCCCCTCTCATCTTAAACCTAGGCCTCTAGTTTTTGTTTCTCTTTCCCTGGGAAAAAGACAGAGTGCATTCACCCTATCTTTGCCCCTCATGATTCTGGACTCCTCTAATAACATCACCCCTCAGTCTCCTACGTTCCGATGAATAAAGTCCTAGCCTGCCCCACCTCTTCCTATAACTCAGGCTCTTGAGTCCTGGCAACATCCTTGTAAATCTTCTTTGCACTCTTTCCAGCTTAATGACGTCTTTCCTACAACAGGGTGACAAAACTGAACACAATGCTCCAAGTGTGGCCTCACCAACGTCTGTACAACTGCAACACAACATCCCAACTCCTACACTCAGTGCCCTGACTAATGAAGGCCAGCATGCCAAACGCCTTCTTCACCACCCTGTTTACCTGTGACACCACTTTCAGCGAACTATGTACTTGATGCCACTGTCAGTGAGCTATATACATGTAGTATTCAAATAGTTTTCAAATGTTTCTGAATGTCAGAGGATGATAGGTGTGGCATCATGGCTTAGCTGTTTGTCAAAGTTTTTTCATCAGTTTTGTGAGTAGGGCACATTATGGAGTCATAGAGACACGCAGTGTGGAAACAGGCCTTTGGACCACTGAATCTGCACTGAGCATCAAGCAACCATTTACACTAATCCCGCACCAATCCCATTTTATTCTCCCTACTTTCTCAGGATATGTGATGGAGGAGTCTGGCACATTGTCTGTAAGGGATGATCCTGTGAGTACAATTACGCCAGACTATTGCTTGACTCACCCACTTTAGCCACAGTCCCCAGATGTTAGTGAGGAGGACTTTGCAAGGCCATCTGGGCTGGGATTGACTGCCTTAACCAAAGTCAGTACCCTGATCAATGCATGATTTTATTCTTTTTCAATGGTAAAGCTCCAACTGAATAGCTTGTGAGGTTATTTATGGGGGCATTTAACAGTCAACCACATGGAAGGAAGTGGGGTAGAGGGAGGAGTTTGGAATTGGACCCAGAGTCAACTATAGACCAGAACAGATAACACCAACAACAGTTCAACTCAGGATTAGTGGTGACCTCGGACATTGATGATAGGGTCTTGGTGGAAGGGTAAGAGTTAAAGCGTCATACAGCACGGAAACAGGCAGTATGTCTGTGCTGAACATCAAGCACCCATCTACATTAATCTGTCAATAATCCCATTTTATTTCTCTCCATCAATACTCCCAGATTTTACCACTCACCTACACCCTAGAGGCAACTTACAGTGGTCAATTATTCTATCTACCCACATGTCTTTGGGATGTTGGAGGAAACTGGAGAATCTGATGAAAACCCACCCTATCCCTGGGAGAATGTGCAAGCTCCACATAGGAAGCAATGAGGTCAAGACTGAACCTGGATCGCTGCAGTGAGGTCCTCCCAAGTGTTCCATCTCACAAGGCCTTGCTACTTCCCAGGGCCTCATGGTTGGGTAACAGGACAGCTCAGGAGATCGAGTTGCTAATGCTGTTCTTGAAACAGTTATTCCATACTCACCTGCTGGGTCAGAGAGCAGGGCTGGCAGGAGTTGTGTGGGACAATGTTAAAGAGTATAGGAAAACGTTAATATTGTCAACAATGTCCCACACTTTTTGACAATGCAAACATATTCAGAAGTGGAGAAGGCTGTTGCTAAAGCTCCTAGGAAGGTTTCTTATTTGATGTTTAAGGGAAAGCTAGATAAACAGGTGTGATGAAAGTTTATGCTGTTGAGTTGAAATGAAGATGGTGGGAGAAGGATTAAGACAACCATTTTCCTGTCATAGAGTACAGTGGTGGTACAATGGTTATGCTACCAGATGAGTTAGCAAGAACCCTGGGCTAACAATCCAGAGTTAAAACCTCGCCATGCCAGCTGAGGAATTTAAATTCCGACAACCACAGAATGGTTACAGTGCCGAAGGAGGCAATTTGTCCCATTGACTCATAAACTGAAAATCTCATCGCTTTTTTTAATCCATTTTCTCAAATGCCTCGCCACTTTCAGTGACTATGCCCATGTATGTTCTCGTACTGGTTTTAGAATTTTCCCTCCAGTTTATAATGCCTATTTCACCATTTGTCAGCTCAAATTTCATCTGCCATCCCTCATCAGGAATTTAACAAAAGAAGTCATTAGTAATGATGACGGCAAAACTATGGGATTGATATAAAGGTATATTTGGCTCATTAATGTCCATCAGGGAAGGAAACCTGCCATTGGTATCTGCTCTGGTCTATAGTTGACTCTGGGTCCAATTCCAAACTCCTCCCTCCACCCCACTTCCTTCCATGTGGTTGACTGTTAAATGCCCCCATAAATAACCTCGCAAGGTATTCAACTGGAGTTTTACCATTGAAAAAGAATAAGATCAGGCATTGATCAGGGTGCTGACTTTGGTTAAGGCAGTCAATCCCAGCCCAGGTGGCCTTGCAATGTCCTCCTCACTATCATCTGGGGACTGTGGCTAAAGTGGGTGAGTCAAGCAATAGTCCGGCGTAATTGTACTCACAGGATCGTCCCTTACAGACAATGTGCCAGACTCCTCCATCACATTCCCTGAGTATGCCCTGTCCCACCAGCAGCCAGACCCACCAGAGATAGCAGTCACAGTGGTATACAGGTGAGAGTGAGTGGTCTTGGGAATCCGCAGCACTGGCTCCAGGCCTCATGAAGTTTCAAAGCATCAGGTTGAATATAGGCATGCAAACCACCTATCGATCACCATTCATCTTCAGTGCATCTCCATGTAGGAAAAAGTGCTGAGAATCTCAAGGGCACAGAACGTACTCTGGGTGGGAACTTCAGTGTCCATCATCAGGAGCGGTTTGGTTGCACCATCACTGACTGAGCTGGCCGTGTCCTGAAGGACAGGGCTGCCAGACTGGGTCTGCGGTAGGTGGTGAGTGACCAACACAAGGGGTAGACCTCATCAGTCTACTGGGCAGATGCATCTGTCCATGAAAGCATTGGTAGGAGTGAATACTGAAGTTAATGTCCTGGCTCCATACCAAGGACACTCTCCATTGTGTTGTGTGCCACTACTGGGGGTAGATTCAGAACAGCTCTGCCAGTTCAGAACAGGGCATCTGTGAGAATCTGTGGATCACCAGCAGCAGAAATGTTCACCACCACAGTCTGTAACCTCATGGCCTGGCATTTCCCTCACTCTACCGCCACAGGCAAGTCAGGTAATCAGCCCTGGTTCAGGGATAACATTCTGGGAGCAGTACTTAGGGGCTGCTAACAACTGATGAGGCAGTAGTTCAATGAAACAGCTGCACAGGACTGCATTCATGCTAAACACCAATAACAACAATGCAATAAATGGGACCGAGTGATCCTATAACCAACGGGTTAGATCAAACCTCTACAGTCCTGCTGTACCCAGTCATAAAATGGTGGTGGACAATTAAACAGTTAAAGGGAAGAGGAAAATCCAAGAATATTCTTTAATGATGATGTGATCCAGAACATAAGTGTTAAAGACAAGGCAGAAGCATTCGCAGCCACATTCAGCCACAAATGCTGAGTGGCTGATCTACCTCAACTTCCTCCTCAGGTCTCACCTTCACAGAAGCTGGTCTCCTATCAGTCTGATTCACTCCTCAAGATATCACACATCATTGAGAGCACTGGATACAACAAAGTCTATGGAACCAGATAACACTCTGAATCAGGGTTTCGACCCAAGACGTCGACAAATCCTTTTCTCCTCCCCATGTAGTATGTGAGCACATAGCTGTCATGTGACAGTAACAACACTGGCCCCTCTGGTCGGAGGACAGCATTGCTTATCGGATCGGAAGTGACACCACTGTCAATTAAGGTTTGGCTCCACCCCACCCATCAGGTGTGGGCATAGGGAATTGGCCTTGGAAAGCACCTTTGTTCCTGAACCTGCCTGACCATTGGCCTTGGTAAACACGTTTGTCCTTGACCCCCCAAAGCAATTGGCCTGTCTGAGTTACCTGGCCGGGCTCCACCCAGCCTTCCAGCACTATAAAGAGTGCTGCACATTCCTGACTCTCTCTCTTGAATGCCCCAGGAATAGTGAAACAACGCTGCAGAGACCATTGGTAAGAGTGTGCACCACCACGAGGTTTGGGAGCGTCTTAGTCAGATTCCAGGGAGTGTTAGAGCCAATGCTCGTCTGGGTCAAGGTGTTCAGTCATTGAAGTGTTTATCCCTTGATAAGTTGTAACTTGTTTATTGTGTGTGTGTGTATGTGTGTGTGTGTGTGTGTGTATCTATCTCACCCTCGTGATTTCCCTTACTTTTGTGATCTCCTGTCTGTGTGTGTGCGAGTGTACATTCGTTCCCATTCATTCTGTTCCCACGTTTGCCTTTGCAATTAAACTATTTTTAAGATCCAAAGCCTGTGTCCAGAGTCCTCCATATTTAAGATCCCAAAAGAACCTTTTTCACACAACACCCCACCCCTACAGATGTTGCTCGACCTGCTGGGTTCCTCCAGCAGATTGTGTGTTGTTCCAGATTTCGACATCTGCAGTCCCTGGTGTCTCCAGGTAGCATCCTTGTTGATGACCAGCACACCAGAACTAGCTGTTCCAGTGCAGTCACAACATGAGCATCTACAATGTGGAATTGTTGTGGAATCTACATCTACATGACAATGTGGGAAACTGCTCAGGTATGTTCTGTCCACAAAAAGTGGGATGAATTCAATCCAGCTAATTATCTATTAGTCTATTCTCAAACTGACCGAAGGTGCCACCAATAGTGCAATCAGGTGGCATTTAGTCAACAATATCTTGCTCACCAATGTCCAGTTTGGGTTTCGCCAGAACCACTTGGCTTGGGACCTCATTGAGGCCTCGGTCCAAACATGGGCCGAAGAGCTGAATTCCAGAGGTGCGTTGAGAGTGACTGTCCCTGACATCAGAGCAGGATTTGACCAAGTGCGGTACCAAGGGGCTCTGGTAAAAATGGTCAATGGTCATCAAGGAGAAAACCCTCCAATGGCTGGAGTCATACCTTGTGCAAAGGAGAATGGCCATGGTTGTCAGAGGGCTGAGCTATGGCTTGAATGTTAGACACCTCAACCTGGATTAAAGACATCTGAGAATTGATCTTATAGTGATGCATATTGGAAGGTGTAAAGTTAAACCAGCACACTATGGGAGTAAGGCGAAAGGGTGCAGATTCAAACCAGTAACATCAGTTTAGATCTCCTTTAAGGAAAGAGTGATCCGTTGGACAGGGAGGCAGTAGGGTTATGTTGTTTTCAGCTACAAATAACTCAACGTAGCAATAGGAAGAGGGAGAAAGTGCTATGGTGTAACTAGTGTTTCCAGGTCTTCTGTCCAGCGGGAGCCTTCTGGAGGGAAGAGGAATGGCTCTGCTCCAGGTTGAAAGTTAAACAATGCAGGGTCACCTCAATTTTCTTGAAACTTTCCTTTGGACGGAATCATCAAATGGCACTGTCAATGAGGGTAGATTGAACACGAACAAGTGGGGAAGGATTATCCATCTTCTGTTGGGTGAAGATCAGGGAGAATGAAGTGGGTACCAAGTTTTCTGGTTGAACCCAAGTAATAGGAGACATACTGATATTTCAGGAGAAACCATTCACTGTTTACTTGGAGTAAATCTACAAAGGTTCATGGTTCAGGAGAGAACAGGTGCAACCTGCTGTTGGTTTAGATAAAATTTTGCTCACGTGCTAGTGTTCTGTTGGCATGAACAGATTAAAAAGCACCCTTGGCCTTTTAATGGTGCTAACTCCTGTGCTGACACACATCACTGACTCCTCATTCTTGTACTGTTTGTGATTAGTGACCTTGCCTGACTACAACAGGGGTTTTCACTCAGCTTGTCCGAGTTTACTGAACAAGACATAACTTTTCTTTAGGGCTAAAGCTCATGAACCAGAAACAAATAATGGAGATCCTTGAGCAGAGACCTGTTTACATAGCGATGGTGTGTGCTGCTCAGTGCTGTGACTCTGTTGGAAGTTGCATGTTTAGGAAATGTTTTCCCCAGATACAATCAAGTCAAAGCAGATTGCTGCAAGTTATGTGGGATGTAGATGAAGTTTTTGTCCTTTCTGTGAGTGGCCTTCCCAAATAAAGTTGTTTGATTCCTCCGGGTGCTCCGGTTTCCTCCCACATTCCAAAGACGTACGGGTTAGGTAGTTGTGGGCATGGTATGTTGGTGTCGGAAGCGTGGCGACACTTGCGGGCTGTCCCCAGAACACTCTACGCAAAAGATGCATTTCACTGTGTGTTTGCATGTACATGTGACTAATAAAGATGCCTTACCTTGCCTTGATGACAACACTTCAGAAGTTTACTTAATCCTTCGCTGTCCCACTTTTGAGTTTTGGTGTTCTTGTGTTAAAGCATCTTTGCCTTCCCCTTCTTCTCCTGCTTCCCTCTCCCCACCCCCAGCCCCTGGAAACTGCAGAGGTGGGGCAGAAGATGCTTAATCAAGTGGACGTATCGTTTGAGGGGTGGTGCATTCCTTCCGCTGTTTATGCTGGGCTTCAGTGAGCTCCTGAATGGAAATGAGGTTCATTAGTCAAAGATCTCTCAATATTCCTTATCATGGCCCTTGCACTTCATTTGTCTACCTGCACTGCATTTTCTGTTTCTGTAACACTCTATCCTGCATTCCGTTTTTTTTCTTTTGTACTACCTCGATGCACTTATGTATGGAATGATCTGTCTGGATGACAGATTTTCTGCTTTTCTATTGGCCAGGGATTCTCACAAGTCAATGAGGATGTTTAACACTTTTCCAGAAGGCTTTGAGAACGTCCTTGAATCATTTTCTCCGATTTCGACCCCCCCTCCCCCCCCACCCCACCCCCAGTAATTCTTACTGTGGTGGAACTCAAGGGTAGACTTCCCTTTCGGGACTCTTGTGTCAGGCATGTAAGTGATGTGGTTTGCCCCTCAGAGCCAACTGAGGGGACTCAGCCCTCTACTCTACTTCCTATACACTCATGACTGTGTGGCCAGATTCTGCTCTAACTCCATCTACAAGTTTGCAGATGATACCACCATTGTAGGCCGTATCTCAAACAATGATGAGTCAGAGTACAGGAAGGAGATAGAGAGCTTAGTGGAATGGTGCCATGACAACAACCTTTCCCTCAATTTCAAAACAAAAGAGCTGGTCATTGACTTCAAGAAAGGGGGCGGTGTACATTCACCTGTCTACATCAATGGTGCTGAGGTTGAGAGGGTTGAGAGCTTCAAGTTCCTGGGAGTGAACATCACCAACAGCCTGTCCTGGTCGAATCATGTAGATGCCACGGCCAAGAAAGCTCACCAGCGCCTCTACTTCCTCAGGAGGCTAAAGAAATTTGGTTTGTCCCCTTTGACACTCACCAACTTTTACCGATGCACTATAGAAAGCATCCTATCTGGATGTATCATGGCTTGGTACAGCAACTGCTCTGCCCAGGACTGTAAGAAACTGCAGAGAGTTGTGGACACAGCCCAATGCGTCACAGAAAGCAGCCTCCCCTCCTTGGACTCTTTCTTTACCTCTTACTTTCTTGGTGTAGCAACCAGCATAATCAAAGACCCCACCCACCTGGGATATTCTCTCTTCTCTCCCCTTCCATCGGGTAGAAGATACAGGAGCCTGAGGGCACATACCACCAGGCTTAAGGACAGCTTCTACCCCACTGTGATAAGACTATTGAACGGTTCCCTTATATGATGAGATGGACTCTGATCTCACAATCTACCTTGTTGTGACCTTGCACCTTATTGCACTGCACTTTCTCTGTAGCTGTGACACTTTACTCTGTACTGTTATTGTTTTTACCTGTACCACCTCAATGCACTGTACTAACTCAATGTAACTGCACTGTGTAATGAATTGACCTGTACGATCGGTATGCAAGACAAGTTTTTCACTGTACCTCAGTACAAGTGACAATAATAAACCAATACCAATACCAATACACTGAGCAATGGCTCTGCCACAGAGCTGGACAGTGAAGGAGAGCAGTTAAAGGAGAGATGTTGAGATTGACCTTTCCGAAAGCTGCAGAGAGGACAGGGGAGGTGAAGAATGATAGCGAGCTTGGTTTGAAGTTACATCGGAAGTTATTTGTAGCTATTGTGGGAGTGGCTCAATGCTGGATGAGCAAAACTCTACATAAATTTGGGGACAATAAATTTTAGAACATGCAAATGAAAGTGAACAGTTGGCAGTTGTATCTGATTAATGCACCACTTGCGATTAACCACATGATTCTTGATAAAGTGCAGTGACATGTTGTTTTCCAGCATCTTTATAAATACCTTTATAAATGCTTGCTGAAAAATTGGATTGCAGAACACCACATTTTGTGTGCTGTGTAATTCAATTCCAAATGAAACTAAAGTATAAAAAGAAACTCAGCGACACACTGTGAGTTGCACAGTCCATGATTTTCCTTCCGGTTCCTCTGTGGATCTAGAGCTGCTGGCACAAAGGTACGGAGGTGGACCCCGTCACAGTGTGCAGCCCAACACAGTGTGCAGCAGGGTCCATAACACTGTCTCTCTGACTCACATCCATGCATTAGGAAATAAGGAATAGGAGCAGGATAGGCATTTGGATCCTTAGGCCTGCTCCATCATCCAATAAGATCATGGCTGATTGGATATAAAGCCTCAACTACGCTTTCTGGGCCATTACCCATGGCCCTTGGTTCAAGGTGAAGCAGCAGTTTGCTTGCACTTCTTCCACTTCAGTGTTTTGCACCTGCTGCCTGTAATATGTCTCCTCTGTTCTGGGAGTCAACACACAGGACAAGTAACAGCTTTACAGAGCATCAGTGCTGGGGATATTGGCCTTGACATTCTTTTGCTTATCCTGCCAGTGAACTTGTAGAATTTTGCAGTGATAGCAATTGGTGGTGAATCCATGCTTTGAGGACCCCACTGTGGAGACCATTGTAGTTAGTGCATGTATCTGAAGTGTACAGGAGAACAGGGATCACTGCTGCACAGGTGACCATGAGCTTAGTGATGGGTTCAAGATCTTAATCTTCAAATATTCAGAGGCTATGCTGGTTCACCAGAGGTGACGGTGAGTTTCATCATCAATATCCGCCTTCATTGAGAACTAGCACCCGAGATATGGGAAGTGGTGCACATTTTCAGGGTCTGGCTGTAGAGTTATTATCCGAGGGCAGAGTTGATAGAGGACCTTTGTAAATGTTAAGTGTTACACCCTTTCTCTTGTATGTTTTAGTGAAGGAGTTGAATATGACTTGGTGCTAGTCGTAGATACACATTTCAATCATTTTCACTTCAGCTCCCAATTTTCCACATTTGCTGGGTGAATAAGCATCAATTATCTGAATTTCTCTCTGCAATGTCAACCACTGAGCCTTCCAATTTAGTTCCGGAGGGATACTTTCCTGATAAGAAATCCATAATTTGATTTTTTTAAATACTTTGTCGTAGCTTCTCCTCAAGTATCCACTATAAATTAGATTTTCACTGTATCTTTTATTTCGTAAATTAAAACATGTGCATGGTATTATGTACATTTAATGCACAGTTAAAAATCTCTAATTCACCCTATCATTTTATCTCAAACCACATCCTGTTCGTTTCCTCAATATCAGTCATTGGACAACAATAGGAAGTTAAGTTTGGTGTATTTCAGATTTCCAATATTACTTCAATTCACTTCACAAGGACATGGGCCGTGCTATCAGCTGTGAGATCTTTACCTTGCTCCTTCACCTTCTGCATTCCAATTTGCTTCAAGAATATCTGACATTCATTCCCAGCTACATCAGTTCAAATCACATCCTGCCTGGCTATTTATGGTGACAGAAAAATGGTGCATTTCTTCCCCCACCAAGCAAAGAGCAGCACAGTGGTACAGCTAGTAGAGCTGCTACCTCACAGCGCCAGAGACCTGGGTCCAATCCTGACCTAGGGTGCCGAATGTATGGAGTTTGCACGTTCTCCCTGTGGCCGCATGGGTTTCCTCCGGATGCTCCGGTTTCCTCCCACGTCCCAAAGACGTAGGTTAATTGGCCGCTGTAAGTTGCCCCTAGTGTGTGGGTGAGTGGTAGAAACTGGGGGGAGTTGATGAAAATGTAGGGAGAATAAAAATGGGGTTAATGTAGGATTAGTGTAAATGGGTGCTTGATGGTCAGTAGGGACTCGGTGGGCCAACGGGCCTTTTTCTCTGCTACATCGCTCTCTGACTGTGATTCTATATGTACAATAATTATAAATTCTACATCCAGTATTGTTTATTAAATTCACTGCTCCTAATCAGCATAATCATAGAATCCTTTTGACCCACCTTATCAAAGCCGACTGTGATGCCCATCTATGCGAATCCCATTTACCCACATTAGGCTTGTACCCCTCTATGCCTTTCCTATCTAACTACCCGTCTGCACCTACCACTTCCTCTGGCAGCTTGCTCCAGACAGCCGCCACCTTCTGTGAAAAACTTATCCCTCAAATCTCCTTTAAATTTCTCCCCTCTCACCTTAAACCTGTGCCTTCTAGTTCTAGACTCCCCTGATCTGGGGAAAGGGCTCTGATAATCAATCCTATCTCTGCCCCTCATAAATTTATAAAGTTCTACAGGCTCCAGTGAGAATAAACCCATCCTGTCCAGTCTCTCCCTTTAACTACAGTCGTCCATCCTGGTGAATCATTTCTGCATTCTCTATGTTGCTACCACATCCTTCCTGTAGTGTGGCAATCAGAATCATACATCAATACTCTTAACTGTGGTCTAACCAATGTTTTGCACAGCTGCAGCATGATGTCCCAATCCTTATTCTCAATGCCCTGGCCCTTGTAGGCAAGCATACCAAATGCCTTCTTCTTTACCACTAGTATCACCACTTTCAGTGAGCTATGGACTTGCACCTCAAGGTCCCTCTGTACATCAGTGGTCCCTGCCATTTACTCCATATGTCCTATCAGAATTTGACTCCCCAAAGTGCATTACCTTGCACTTGTCTGGATTAAGTTTCATCTGCCACTGCTCTGCCCAACTTTCTGGAAGGTCTATGTCCCGCTGTATCCTCAACCTTCTTCACTATCTATGACCCCACTGCAAACTTCCTTTATCTTTATATCTTTATTAGTCACATGTACATCAAAACACACAGTGAAATACATCTTTTTGCGTGGAGTGTTCTGGGGGCAGCCCGCAAGTGTCACCACGCTTCCAGCGCCAATATAGCATGCCCACAACTTCCTAACCCATACGTCTTTGGAATGTGGGAGGAAACCGGAGCACCCGGAGGAAACCCATGCAGTGACGGGGAGGATGCACAAACTCCCTACAGACAGTGGCCGGAATCGAACCCGGGTCACTGGTGCTGTAATAGCTTTACGCTAACTGCTACACTACTGTGCCTGCCCATAAAAAATTCACGGTCACCAGCGTGGAGATGCCCACCTACATTTTCATCCAAGTCATTTGTACATATTACAAACAAAAGGTCCCAGTGACGATCCCTGCGGTACACCATTTGTTACACTTCCATTCAGAAAAACAACCATTGCCCATACCCCTCTGCCTCCTATCACCGTAAATTGAAGATATTTTCCACCGACCCTTCCCTGACCTCACTGCTCCTCCAAATACACACCAACATGAGCCATTCTTGTCATCCCCAAATACGTTAAAGTTGTGTACCGCATTTAAAACTATGGATTTGCCAGGACAGTCAGTATAACCACATCACAGCAAGTATTTGTTGCTTCACAGCGTCAAAACTAAGACATTCTCTTTGCTCCATCTACCCTTCTCTCAGTCCCTGCCACTTGGTTCTCTCTTTTCCAGTTCTGACAAAGGGTCCTTAACCTTGACCACAGCTGCTGACTGACCCGTTGAGTCTTTCAAGCACCGTCTGGTTTTATTTCAGATTTTCAGCATCTGCAGGGTGAGGCCAGGGTTGCCATGGGGATAGGCTGTTGAAGAAGTCACTGGTTGATAGGTTAATGAGGTCAGGTAGAGAGAGAGAGGACGCAAACAAAAGGAACTTAAAAATTGTGAATTGCAAAGCTGTAGGAAATACACAGCAGGTCAGGTGGTGCTAATGGAGAAAGGAAAACTGAGCCAATATTACCAATGGCAGACAGGCCAGTTGTACTAAAAACTGAGAAAGCGAGTTACCTGTAGAATTCAATATCAACTCCAGAAGGCTGCAACACACCTCTACCAAAGATAAAATACTGTTCCTCAAACATACTGTATGTTGGGCCATCACCAAAAGGGAACAGCCCATTCCTATAATCCATTGGTCAAGTTCGTTTTATATCCTGTATCAAACTTTCTCTCAGCCTTCTCTTCAAACAGTCCCTATCCTTGTAACAGTAGTCCCTTGTCCCAGCAAGCATTCTTGCAAATCTTTGCTGGACTCTAACACCCTCACATACTCCCTATAATGCAGGGATCAGAACTGAACACCACACTCCAATCCCACTGTATTATTCAAAAAATGAACAGGGGAGATTTCCTGATGTGTGGCTAATATTTATCCCCAACCAACATCTAAAACACTGGCATATTTATTTCATTACTCTTTGTAGGACCATGCCAATTAAATTCTGCACTTCCGGCAATGGTGACTATACTTCAAAAATACTGCACCGGCGGTAAAGTGCTTTAGGGCATCATGAAGATTGAAAATGATAACTCTAAATGCAAGTTTTTTTTTCCTTTTTATAAAATGGCAATACAATTTGAAACCAAAAGCAAATGGAGTTACATTACATTGAGAGGTTTTTGCACAGTGAGTTATGTGCAATCTCTAAATGTTTCCAACCAGCAAAGTGCAAAGCAGCCATGGGGCTCTTCAGCCTACAATTAAGGTGTCAAGCAGTCAGCCATCAATGAACATCATGATGATCCTTGTCTGTGATGAAGTCTAGCTTCCAGTGACCCGCAACTGCTTCAACCAGAACTGCACAAAAGCAGGAAAGCTGAATGCTCATTAACTGGAAGGCATTTTGAGACAATTTTCTTGGACAAAAAGGGGTCATGGGAGGTTAAAAATCTAAGGTCTACTGAACAAAAAAAAAGGCTTGTTGTGAAGTTGAAGTGTTTTTTTTCTGGTGATCCCCGCAAGGTAAAGCTTCTCAATCTTTGTGAAATACACAGGCACCTACATTGAACAAATTTTACATTAGAAAGATCCAGTATTTTGAAGAAGTGTCTGATACGCCAGCTTTAAGAGCACAGCATTCTGTTCACCAAATATCTGTGGGGCAGTGTCATGTGTGATGAGTACTGACATTTTCATGTTATCTCAATATGGATCATCTCATCCATATTGTTTGCAGTTTGCTCTCTGGGTTTGGAAATAACTCACAATATGACAGGCAATTACTTGCAAATTTAACATACAATACCTAAAGCAGAAGGTTTGTTCATTTCTTTCATTACTGTGTTGAACCTCGCTGTGCAAATTGGGAAATGGATTTCCTACATTACAATAGTGACCACAAAATAAAAGTAATTAAGAACATAATAGGAGCAGGAGTAGGCCACTCAGCCTCTCAAACCCAAAGTCTGTCCCACTGTTCAATCTCACCTTCTCCTCTCTTTAAGTTCCACATAATCCTCGATTCCCTGATATTTCAAAAATTTATCCACTTTCCCTTCTAATTCCCTTGCATTCAGAACCCTCTGGAGTAGACTGCTCCAGAGATTTACCGCCCTCTGCAAGTTGTCCCCACACATCTCAGTTTTAAATGACCAACCCTTAATCTTGTGACTATGTTGGTTCAAGGCTCTCCCACTAGTGGAAACAACTTGTTATCCTCCCCCCCCCCCAAGAATCTTACCTTCAATAGGATCACCCCTCATTCTTCTAAACTCCAAAGAATACAGATCCAATTTCATGAACCACTCTTATCCCAGGGTCAATCCTTTCAGTCCAGGAATTAGCCTAAGTAATCATTTTTGGACTGTCTCCGAAGCTGGTATATCCTCTTATAAATAGGGGGAACCAACACTCTGCACAGTACTCCAGATATGGCATCACCATCTCCCAGTACAATTGTAATAATACTGCCCTATTTCTAAACTTCAACCCTCTTGCAATAAAGGCCAAGATACCATTTGCCTTCCTAACCACTTGTTGCACCTGCCTGTAGATTTGTGCTCAAGAACACCTAGATCGCTCTGTACTTCACTCATCAATTTAGACAGGCACATGACAGGCAGGGAATGGAAGGATATAGACCACATGTAGGCAGATGGGATTAATCTAAATTGGCATCATGGTCGGCACATACATCATGGGCTGAAGGGCCCGTTCCTAACCTGTACTGTTCTATGTTCCATCTGCAATCTTCCTCCATTTAGATAATAGTCTGCCTTTAGACTCCTGTTATCAAAGTGCATGGCCTCGAATCTCAAATAATAAGTACAGGAAGGAGATAGAAAACCTAGTGGCATGGCATCCTGACAACAACCTTTCCCTCAATATCTGCAAAACAAAAGAGCTGGTCATTGAATTGAGGAAGCGGGGTGGTGGACACACTCCTCTTTACATCAATGGTGTTGAAGTGGAAATGGTTGAGAGCTTCAAGTTCCTAGGTGCAAACATCACCAATAGCCTGTCCTGGTCCAACCACGTAGACGCCATGACCAAGAAAGTGCACCAGTGGCTCTACTTCCTCAGGAGGCTAAAGAAATTCAGCATATCCCTGTTGACCCTCACCAATTTTTAAAGATGCACCACAGAAAGCATCCCATCTGGATGCCTCATGGCTTTGTATGGCAACTGCTCTATCCGAAACTGCAAGGAACTGCAGACGGTTGTGGACACAGCTCAGCACATGAACCAGCCTCCACTCCATGGACTTTGTCTATACTTCCCGCTGCCTCGGTATAGCAAGACCTCTCCCACCCCAACATCTGCTCTTCTCCCCCCTCCCATCGGGCAGAAGATACAAAAGCCTTAAAGCGTGTACCACCAAGCTCAAGGACAGCTTTTATCCTGCTGTTATAAGACTATTGAATGGACGTCTTCACAATCTACCTCATTATGGCCTTGCACCATATTGTCTGCCTGCACTGCACTTTCTCTGTAACTGTAACACTTTATTCTGCATTCTGTTATTGATTTTCTCTTGTACTACCTTGACGTACTGATGTGATAAAATTGCCTGTATGGATGGCATGCAAAACAAAATTTTTCACTGTACCTCAGTGTATGTGACAATAATAAACCAATTTACTTTCCCACAATAAGCTCAATTCGCTAAGTTTTCACCCATTCACTCAATACACCTATATCCTGTCCAAACATCTGCATCACTGCATGCCCTCCTATTTTCATGTCATCTGCAAACTCAGATACCTTGCACTCTATCCTCTCCTCCAAGTCATTAATATAAGACATAAATAATTGAGGGTCAAGAACTTATCCTTGTGTAACTCCACTAGTCACATCTTTCCTTCATGAAATAAATCTGAAAGTCCTGACTTTCTGTCTTCTGTGATAACCAATCTTCAATCCATGCTAACACCCTTCTCCCACTACCATGAGGTCTTATCCTGTGCATCAGCCTTTTATGTTGCTTCTTGTCAAATTTCTTCTAGAAATCCAAATACATATCTACAGGTTCCTTACTATCAACTCTGCTTGTCAGATCCTTGAAGAACCCTGTGGCACATTTGTTGAATGTGATTTGCCTTTCATAAAACCACATTGACTTGGTTTGATTACATTCAACTTCACCAAATGATGAGCTAGTTTTCTTTGATTAAGGACTCCAGCCAACAACAGATATTAAATTAACAGGCCTACAGTTACCTGCTCTGTCTTCCTCCATTCTTGAACAATGGAGTCATATCTGCAGTTTTCTGATCTGCTGGTATCTTCCTGGAGTTTTGAAAACCTTCAACTAATGGCTACACCGTTAACTTTAACAGTCTTTGGCACATTAAGAGGTCATGAATAGTGCTACATGAGCACAAATCTTTTCTATACATTTGAAAATGTTCATTTAATCTGCACTGCCATTTAATCTTTAGCTGCATTTTGTGAAAATCAGGAAGAAATGTACCCGAAGTCTATTTTAGATGGCTGCTCCATTCTCCTGAAAAATGGCCTGGCTGAGAATCAGTTTAGGGAATTTGAAATGAATTGCATAACTTCTGGAAAATTCCACTTCAATCTGTATTTGAATGTGGACTTTTTGTTTCAAAGAGATTGCTTTACTGCAGAGGCTGGTAGGAAATACTCCAGAAATTGGATGCCTGCTATCCATTTATCTCTGGAGCTCGTTCCACTGCATGTCTAGAAAGAACTGAAAATTAATGTGGAGAGCTTTCACTACAAGCAAGTTGTAATATTTTGCAATGTATGTCAATTCCTTCTGCTCTGCAGATTGCACAGCAGAACTGCTCAACTTAGCCAAAGTCTGGTACCCAAAATGTGAAACAACTTTTTCTAAATGACTAAGTAGCTTGTGTTATCTGGTTGCATCATAATTGCAAAATGGCTTGAGTTTCAGATCATATTTCCTGGAATGTATTATGCACTATATTGCATTATAGAACGCTGCAATTTGAGTTTACTTATGTAAACTGCCTACACTTTCTAATGGGTAGGAACTAGAAAGCTTGATTTCAGAGGTGTCAGACAACCATCCTGGTTTCTGGCAAGAGGACTGGTAAACAAAGAACACAGCGTTAAGCTATCTAGGAAAAGAACAAAGGTAAATGAAGAGAACCTCTTTTAAAAATCTGTATTAGAATCAGAATTATTATCACTGACTTACATGTCATGAAATTTGTTCTTTTGTGGCAGCAGTACACTGCAAAGACATAAAATTACTATCGATTACAAAAGTAAGTAAATAGTGCAAAAAAAAAGGAATAATAATGAGGTAGTGTTCATTGGTTCACAGAACGCTCAGAAATCTGATGGCGAATGGGAAGAAGCTGTTTTAGAATTATGATGATCTGAAATAGAGGAGGATGCAGATTCAATATTAATTCTCTAAAGGGAATTAGATGTAGGC
This sequence comes from Pristis pectinata, assembly GCF_009764475.1. Classification (NCBI taxonomy): domain Eukaryota; kingdom Metazoa; phylum Chordata; class Chondrichthyes; order Rhinopristiformes; family Pristidae; genus Pristis; species Pristis pectinata. Next base: position 87,230,763 of record NC_067414.1, on the reverse strand, counting down.
TTAGAAAAGAAAACATTTCATGTCTGAAGGGGAGTGGGACTAATTAGATAATCCTTATAGACAGAAGAGTGGGCTGATTGTCCTCCTTCTTTGATTCTATGGTTACATGGAAGTCATAGATTATTAATTCCATTATGATACTGAGAAGCTTTAGTCCTTAACTTTATGGTACTTTTAACTATACCTTCAAACACAAACTAGTTAGTTATTTTAGCAAACACTATATACCAATGCATTTCTTTAGCACTTTAATTAAAACAGTCACAACACTCCATTTAAAACTGGGTAACCTTCCATTCACCCACTTACTAGTCAAAGCACATCAATCATCTTAATGTTTACTTAATGGTGTTGATATTGGAAACACTGTCAGGAATTTTAGATTCCACGAAGAACGCACACACTGCATAAAATTTATAAAACATAAATAAAGTACATTGGTGGCTCCAGAACAGGGCAATTATAAGCCATTTATAATGAATCTCTGCAGACCAGCACGCAAGTGCTCTTAAAATAGAATGTGACATTATTAGTCAGCAATAGGCAGATAAGAGGCACTGTCGCATCGTTATTTTGTTCATGGGATACGGGTGACATGGACAGGGCCAACACTTAATGTCCATCTTTAACTGCCTCTTGAATTAGCGTGCTTGGTAATTTCAGGGGCATTAAAAGTCAGTCACATTGGTGGGGATAGAGGACATCAATGAACCATGTGGGGTTTTAACAACGATCAGTAGTTTTGTTTTACTAATTGTGGGACTTGTATCATTTATTAAAATTCTCAGCTGCCGTGGTGGGATTAAAACTCATGTCCTCGGATAAACAGTCCAGATACTTAAACAGAATGCTCTAAGCCACACTCTGTTCTATCTCATATCTAAAGGCAACATCTCTCTGCTACTTTCTCCCAGAACCAACATTCGTTATGAATTAAAACATGATGTGGATTTAGGTTTCTCCCTCAAACTTTTTCTTCAGTGGTGGATGCAGTGAAATATAATTTCGATGACGTATGGAGTGTGCAAATGCTTAACTTCTCTGTCAGATACACAAAATTAATTTTGTGTTATTACTAAATTCTACAAAATTGGACAGAATGAATAATGCAGGATTCTATGAAATTAAATAAAAGGTATTTTATTTGCGTTAAGGCGATGGACAACATTATATGCACCATAGTCTATGGTGCTCCACTCCCCCTTGTAAAGAAATCACAACAAAATTGGTAAGTTAAGTTAACTGATAATTTTTTTTCACATAAACTACAATCAGGAGAGAGGATGCAATGTTATGTTGCTGCAAGCACTGCAGAAAGCTTCTGTGTTCCAGCTAGGACCTGCAGTTTTCTTTGCATATTTGGTAAGCAAGATTGCTTCAACAACACCTTCTTGTCAAATACCAGATGGTCACCATATTGTACGCTTGACGTTTGCCCAGATGGACCGTTTCATGCCCTGCGCTGCTTTCACTTCACCCCAATCCAACTTGATGTCGGGAATTTCATCTTCGGGTTCTGGCACATTCCGGACCGCGCCACGTGGGGAGGCCACAATTATGGGTAAAGGCCCACATTCGCTGCGAAACTCCACTACATGCAACCCCTTCCTGTCAGCCAAGTCATTGTGAGTCTCCTATTGGATTGAAGGGAGGAAATATAATCAGCATGATCATACAACCTATCACATCTCAGGAAAGCAGCCAACATATTCAAAAGCCCCTCCCATCCCAGTCATTCTCTCTTCTCCCCCCTTCCATCAGGCAGAAGATAAATAAGCTTGAGAACACATACCACCAGGCTCAAGGACGGCTTCTATCCCACTGTTATAAGACTCTTGAATGAAAAAGATGCACTCTTGATCTCTCAATCTACCTCGACAAGGGCCTAGCACTTTATATGTCTACCTGCACTATACCTTCTCTGTAACTGTAACACTATATACTGCACTCTGTTATTGCTTTTACCTTTGTACTACCTCGACGTACTTATGTTAGGAAGGAAATGTCTGGATGGCACGCAAACAACAACTTTTCACTGTATCTCAGTGTATGTGACTATAATACACTAATTACCAAATCTACAGCCAATATTTAACGCTAACAGTTTTATTGCAATTTCTTTAGCTCAGAGATGGGGAATAAAGAATAGTGACTACTCTGGTACAAATTTACAATTAGTGGCAACAAGATAAAATAATTTGCTCATTCATTTCAAGTGTTAAAAGGTCCAGAAGTGCTGCTGCCTCACAGCTGCAATGACTTGGGTTCAATCCTGTCTGTGTGGAGTTCTCCCTGTGACTGCGTGGGTTTCCTCTGGGTGGTCTGGTTTCCTCCCATGTCCCAAAGATGTGCGAATTGGTGTGTCGCCCCTAGTGTGTAGGTGAGTTGCAGAACTGATGGGGAGGTGGAGAGAACAGGTTACAGGGAAAACTAGTGAGGGAATGGTATTACTACGTAAGCGACAAAGACTTGATGGCCAAATAGGCTCCTTCTATATTGTAAGGATAAATACAATATGGGATTAAAGTGGACACACAAGAGACTTCAGACACTAGAATATGGAGCAAAAAAAACAAACTGCTGGAGGAACTCAGCGGGTCAGGCAGCATCTGTGGGGAGAAATGGACAGTCGATGTTTCACGTCAAGACCCTTCATCTGGACTAAAGATTAAAGATGAAAGGCCAAGAGATGAAGCAACTCTCCAAGGATCATTTATCAACACGTCCATCAAGTGTCTGAAACTATTTTGAAACGATTTTACCCAGGGGCACAAGGAAGAAGATCTCTACAAAATCCTCTCATGACGGAGGATTGTGAATTCTCTATGCTTTATCTGCTTTCATGTGAAATGCCAGCCTGACTTTCTTTTTACCTACAACCCTCCTCTTCCGCAGCATGATGCCAGCTGTAAAGAGGTATCAGCTCAGGCCTAACATCAGATCAGCTCTCACCTGCAAAGATGCACAAAGCCAAAGGTTACAGTACATGCTTTATTTTAAGAAAGAAAATCTTGTTTATTTTTTTCCCACATACTTCTTTTGTTTTCTGTGGTAGGGTCTACAGACAACAATCACACTGGCATCCTCCCAAGCTGCCGCTCCTCGTGTAAGCACAAGAAGTAATTGGTTAGCAGAGGATTCAAATACTGGGGACGGCAGCAGGGACGTCAAAACCAAGTGTGAACTTTTCTTGCCCAAGATCCGCATGTGTCTTTTGAAGTACAGGAGAAGTCAGAAGCAGGAGCCAGGCTAACTTCGCTTTCCCCAGTCCAGGTCTAGTGATGTCTATTATTACATCCCTACTATTAAGATTTAACACCATTCAATGCTGCAACTGGGATTAGCTAGTTCAGGAAAAGGTTCCTCTGACATAGTTGAAAGTTGACTTTACCAAATGAGTTCCAGAGAACTACAAAAATAAATATATTTTAAATGTGAAATTCAGACTGATGTAATACATGCTTACATCAATAGAAATCTGAAGCTTGATTAAAGTTATTCACACATCTAAGATATAGTATTCAACCAATGAGAAAAGACTTGGCTTTTAAAATGGCTTTTACCTGCTTTGATAATCCTTGGAAAAGGGATCTAGTAATATTCAATAGATTTGTTGATCCAGTAACCTTGGCATACATGTCCTTGATTCCAATTAATTTGCATATTGTAATGATAGCTCGATGACAATGTAGTCCATACCCTGAGGTAAAAAATATATTTGAAACAGTACATATATGGATTAAAACTACTGAAACAACACCCAAGGCAACATGAGATGGATAGGAAAGGTTGAGAGGGATATGGGCCAAATGCAGGCAATTGGGACTATCTCAGATAGACATATTGGTCAGCATGGACAAGTTGGGCCGAAGGGCCTGTTTCCGTGCTGTATAACTCTATGACTATGACAACAAGATTAAATTACTGATCTGTTGGATTCAAAGGTTTTAAGTAGATATTAAATGTCTGTAAACTTTCAGCAAGGCCTCGTTACATATTGATCTTAAAAAATAACTAACACCATTTAATGAAATACTGATGTATCTCAAACACACCATATTAATATTAACACATATTACTGAACCACAATTCAAAGAATGTTGCCTGTTATTTAACTGGTATAATTAAACCATTCAGAAAATTAAATTTCATGGTCACTGGTACTTGGGCTTTTAATTCAAGATTTATTTAATTAATCGAATTTCAATTCCACAGCCACTACGATAGGATTTGAACTCACAATTCCCAATCACTGGTTGGGGCCTCAGGATGACCAAGTCAGTCATATAACCACTATGGTGCAGTTTCCTTTAACTATGATTGTGTGGGGTTGAAGGCTGGGTGGAAAGCAGTCAGTGGATATTCAAACACAGAATAGAGACTATGGAGTTGGTGGCTTTGGGAAAAATGGAAGATGGTATAGAATTTGAGAGGACAGTAGAAAGGAGAATACTTGGAGCATAGTAATTGGTGACAGTAGTTTTGAAAGGCAGATAAGCGGCTGTACAAAATAGCTTTAAATTATGTCAGTAAATAGACAAAATAAATGAGATCACACATAAATTTGCAGAATATCTTCCAGTTCTCCTTATGGCATAATAATTTGTAAAGGAAATTACCAGCAACATGTGAACGCTTAAACAATACTTTCCCATTGACCAGAAAATGACCTCACTCATGATTAACTGCGTCAAGACCCTGTTTACTGAAGTGTTATGAAGTAATAGAAAGATACAACACGGAAAAAGAACCTTCGGCTCACTGACTCTGTGCTGACCATCAAGCATGCATTTACACTAATCCTACCCTAATTCATTTTATTCTCCCCATATTCCCATCAACTCCCCCCATATTCTACCACTCACCTACACATTACGGTCAACTTACAGTGGAAACTTGCATGTCTTTGGGACATGAGAGGGAGGAAACCCATGCAGTCACAGGGAGAATCTGCAAACTCCACACAGACAGCACTGGAAGATGGGATTGAGGCAGCAGCTCCACTAGCTGAGCCACTGTGCCTCCCAATGTTGTAATGATTTTCCCCTCCCATGTGATCGGGATTTATCAATTAGTGTCAAGTATCTAATTACATACATCAGCTTTTATACATTTGCTTACCGTAGTTCTGCTTCTTCATTTTTATAGTTGTTCGTTTAAATTTCGATGTTATATCATGATAAACTGCATTGAGACAAAATACATTTTGATTGGTAATGCTATATATTTTACTACTCATTTTTCTAACATTACTGAAATATAAATTGCAATTATGATTAAATGGCATCTGACAGGAATTTGAAATCATAACAGAAAATTCTGAAACCCCATTGTCAGCTTATCAACATCTGTAAAGCAAGAAGCAAGCTTATTGGTTCAGGACCGAGAAAGGGCGATGGTGGAGGATTTTTTGTGATTGGAAGTCTGGGATCAGTGGTGTGCCACAGAAATTAGTGCAGGGACCCTTACTGTCTGTTTATACATTAATGATTTGGATGTGATTGTTGGAGGTGTGATTGGTAAGTATGCATGAAAATTGGTGGCGTTGTTGATAGTAGGGTAGTCTTAGGCTACGGAATTATATTGATGAATTAGTAAAATTGACACAGCAGTGGCAGATGGAATTTAATCCTGAGGTGAAGTTCGTTGGGAGGACTAATAAAGCTAATAAGGTCTCAGTGAATATTGAACAGAAGGACCTCGGTACAAATCCAAGGATCTGTGAAAGATGGCAGCACAGAAAGACAGAGTGGTGAAGAAGGTATACAGGATGCTTGTCTTCATCAGCTGGGGCAAAGAAAACAAGAGCAGGGAGGTTACAGGATACCTTTATAAAACATTTGTTAGAATTTTCTCAATCTTTCCTTCTAAACTGTCACAGGCTTTTTCTTTGACTATGTAATTACATGGATAAAAATAGTGGAAGTTTGCTAGGAGACATGAGGCTCAGTTGTATTGTGATGGGCTTGAAAACCAGCCAGTCTTGGCCAGTTCATATTTATTCTCCGTTTATTATGCTATTAATTTTAGTGTTTTTTAAAGCATCAGGATCTTCATCTCAATAGGCAAATCTCGACAAAGATATATTTGCAGAAACTTTGCATATACTGTCAAGTTTAGACATGAAAAGGAAAAAGCCCAGGAAAAAACAATGGAACAGGCAGAATGATTCAAGTTCTATGGGTTCCCTCCTGTATAGTAATCAATTTCCTGCTTTTTTCATTGGATTATGTTGGTCCTACTAAGTTCTGAAATTGCTCAGAGTAACGTAGCACTATGGACATTTTCACGCAGTGAGAACAATGCTCCTGCTTTTATTTGTGTGATAGCATATGCTGGTTTTAAGGTATTTGTTTAGCTAACTATAGAAAAAGCACACTGGTTCAATGTATTACTGCAAATAATTGCAATTATTTTGAATGCTGAGATGGCAGACCATCCATCTATCTATCATGTTGTCATGACATTCTTGTATGTCGACTAGACATATGGTTATTCAGGATATAACGTCAGTGCTCTACTCCTAGAGCAGAGTATGGAATGAAGAACAATGGATACTTACTGGTGTGATCGTTGTACCGCTCTATGAAGTACAAGTAGTGGATGGCTCTGTTCTTTGCCTATAAACAAAACAAGCTATTGTAAGTAGAATTGAAAGGTTTAGTAAAACAGCTGGTCAAGAATAAAACTTACTATGTTTATTACTGAAGCAAATTACGTAGCTTGTGATTTAAAGCAGCCCAATTCAATTCCAGTAGTAATGAGTTCTACTACTGCTGAGCAATCAACATCTATTATTGTTTGCCTATTCTTGGAGCAGCCAGTACAAGGGGAAGAGATGCATAGCAGTAATCTAAATTGGGATAATTAATGGAAACCAAATCACCCTGCCATTCTCATCTGAATTGACTGCAGAGCTGTGATCATGGCATTTGTGGAGGAACCTAAAGTACAGTCACACGTCCACAAAGACAAAAACGACCAGCAGGTTAGGTAGCATCTGTGGAAAGAGAAACTGTTAGTGTTTACGTCTGGGACCCTTCATCACAGCAATTCTGAAATGAGAACCTCTGGTTCTCTTTCCACAGATGCTAAGTGTTTTGAGCATTTTGTTTTTATTTCAGATTTCCATAATCTGAAGTCTTTTTTATTTTCATTCACAGTGCACAAAACCCTTGGGGGCATAGCTCCCAGCAGTGGCTGAAGGAGACTTAATGCTGTTTTGATGGCATTTTCCTGCAAAGATAGAGTATCATAAAGGATTAACAGCCTAGCCAAACCTCTGAGCACCCCTTGCAACTGTTCCATGGTTTATTCTGGATTGGAAACAAATATATTACTACTTTCTAGACCTATATTTGGGCACCAACTAACAAAACAGGAATAAACAAATGTAACATAGTATGCAAGAATTAACCTGCTGCAGTTTGATTAAGGTTTGTTCAATATTATTACAAATACGAATTCAGAGGAAATTAATAAGGTAAAAAAATATACATAAATACTATTGTAAATTAATGGAAAGTGTTACTGTAAAAAGTCGTTCAGAATGTAACTGTCACTGGCAAGGTTAGCATCTCTAAATGTCCCTGAGAAAGCAGAGCACCGTCTTCCTGAACTTTTGCAGTAGGCAAGAGTTAAGAGTCAGAGTCATAGAGTACTACAGCAAAGAAACAGGCCCTTCAGCCCATCTAGTCCATGCCGACCTGATCTTCTGCCTAGTCCCATCTACCTGCACTCAGACCATATCCCTCCAAACCCCTCCCATCCATGTACCTATCCACACCTCTCTTAAATGTTACAATTGAACCCGCATTTGAACACTTCTACTGTTATAAATGCTCCAATGTAAAAGAGCAAAAACAAGCATCATTCTTAAATATACAGCAGGCTATTGTGATCATTCATGTTGGTAGGAGCAGATTCAATTGCAACTTTTTAAAGGAAATGTGATAATGATTTGTAGAAGAATTTACAGGGCTACAGGAGAAGGGGAATAGGACCAAATAAATAGTGTGCAGGCACATTGGAGCAAAAGACACCTTATTATACTTTAGTTTTGACTCTTCAAGCCATGTTCACAACCACCACCATCCTCATGTAGTAGTGGAGTTTGCACTTGAGCCACATGCCTTCATTCTTCCCTGGCATCAATACTCACTGCTTTTACCAGGCTAAGAGAGCATGTCTGGTAACAAAACAGTAAAGTTTTCACTGGAAAGGGAAGAAAGATGTGCAATTATATGGAGTATTTAAACTTTATTTTCCTTCTTCTCCTAAACTGTACTTGCAGTAAAAAGCAAACTGCTGGAGGAACTCAGTGGGACGGGTAGCATCTGTGGAGAGAAAGGAATGGTCAACATTTTGGGTCAAGACCCTGCATCAGGTCTCGATCCAAAATGTCGACCATTCCTTTGCTTCCACAGATGCTATCTGACCTGTTGAGTTCTTCCAGCAGTTTGTTCTTGCTCCGGATTCCAGTGTCTTCAGTCTCTTGTGTCACTACATGTGCATTTCCCCTTTTCACATCCATATTCAAAAATACACACTTGTGAATTCCTGACCCAAACCATCCCATTAAAATTATAATGATAACGACCTACCTTTCGGAGTGCTGTTGTTCTGTCAGGTGCTTTGCCTAATGCAAAACCTGAAAAAGAAACATCAATATCAGCAGATTAGTTTAACTGACTCATTAGGACCTAGAGATAATGAGGTGAGAAAGCAGTTTTCAATTAAGAATGAAAACATGTCAAAAGGCCAATCATTGTATTTAATTGCTTATTGTTCAAATAGAGCAAGATTGCCAACTCTGGTTTTATGCATTTGTGGAGTGTTCTTCAGGTGATTTTCTTCCCCAACTGCCCTAACTCCTCTCTGCAGCCAATGGCTACCCACCAAGTCCATCCTAATGATGCCCTATCTTGCCACCCTAAATGGAAAAGATTAAAATTCTCTTCATCACACAATTAGATGAATCTCAGCAGTAAATTAAAGTGTTTCTCTCCAGCTTCAATATATTAGATTTAACATATATTAGATTTATTAGTTATCGGTTTAATTAGTTCAGCACAACATCGTGGGCCGAAGGGCCTGTCCTGTGCTGTACTATTCTATGTATTCAAAATATTCAGAAAAAAGTTATGCTTCCAAATGCCCCTAGGACTTTTCTTAAGCATTGCTCACAGGAGATTAATCTTCAATACCTAGAGACTCCAGGAATATAGAGGATCGGCAATCCTAATTTTTAGTGATGGCTTCAACAGTCATTGCTGTTGTTTTTTTTTATATAACTTCATATTTTTATAAAACTTCCTTTCTTTTTACAACTTCACTACCCATAATGTGAAAATGGATCGAGAGGTGATGCAGGGTCTTGACCCGAAATGTTGACCATTCCTTTCTCTCCACAGATGCTACCCATCTCACTGAGTTCCTCCAGCAGTTTGCTTTTACAACTTTACTACCCATAATGTGACCTTGCACACAAATCATCAAAATTTCATACAAGAATCTAAACTACCCACAAGATGGGTGAAAAGTTGACCAAGGATTGGGAAAAGAAGACCACCACCCTGAGGCAATGGAAATTAATTCTACCAAATGCCAAAGCAATAGCCAAAGGCCACTTTGCAGGGTGTAAAATAAAACAGACACCCTTCAGAAAATGGCGAAGAATCTGAAACAGTTTGAACGGGAAGACAATCAAAGGTCACTTTCCGCAAAAAGAACCGATCAATCAGCTGGGAAACTTCAGTGGACGGGCTGGAGATGGGGTAGGGAATTTCTAGTGGGAAGAGATCTGGTATGTGGTATTGGAATAGATGATCAGCCATGATTGTGTTGTACAGCGGGCTTGAAATAGCAAATGGCATACTCCCAATCTTATTTTCTGTGTTCCTATGTTAACATGCAAGTACAGTAAGTAATTAGGATTGCAAATAATATGATGCCCTTTATTGCTGGAGAATTTGAGTACAAGAGTAAAGCACCAATCATACAAGGGGCTGGAAAGACAGTATCTGGAATGTTATTAACAGGTCTGGTCTCCCTACCCCAAGGGCACACCTTGATAGGGAGAATGCAGTGAAGATTCACCAGAATGATTCATGGAACGGCGAGTTTGTTGTACGAGGAGAAATTAACCAGATGGGGTTTGTAGAGTTTAGAAGACTGAGAGATAATCCCATTGAACCATACAAAATTCTTAAGGGTCTTAAGAGAGTAGATGTGGAGTTGATGTTTCCCCTAGATGAGGTGACTAGAACTAGGAACCAGAGTCTCAAAATAAGGGGTTGGCCATTCAAGAAAATGGCCAGAAAAAATTTCTTCACTTAAAGGGTAGTAAAACCTTAACGAGAGCTGTGGAGGTTCAGTTACTGAGTATATTCAATAAAAAGATCAGATTTTTAGACATTAAGGAAATCATGAGATGGGGTATTACTTGGCAAATTTACTGATGACATGTATATGTTGTGAAGAAGACAAGAGGATATGGAGGGATACAGATGGATTAAGTGAATGGACAAAGATCTGGCAAATAGAGTATAATGTGAAAAATATAAATTCTTCACTTTGGCAGGAAAGATGTTCATGTACTCCTCATGTGTCCCCTAATTAGCTTTTCTTTAATTAATAACACTTCCCTTGTGTCTCACCTTGGTGGGTTATATGCATCCAACTATTTATTTTGACCAGTCATGACAGTTTCCTTCACAATTTCCCAAGTAGAGGGAAGGGAGGAATCCCAGAGAAATTCCATGGATTCCCATAACCCATGGTGTTACCAGATTCAAGGAATACCAAAAACCCTTTACAAGTTCTTAAAAACGGAAAAGTGAAAAAAAAATAGGAAAAACTTCCAAGGATTGTTTTTAGGAAAGAATGTGCAAATATTTAAGTAATATTGCTTAGCAAGCCCCACTTGTGGCCTTTATGTAACTTCTTATCTGTATTGAGTAGTCCAAAGCTGTGGCCTTTTGACGGAGGCACTTTATCCTACTGCTTGCAACCGGATATTAATTAAGGGAAATGCGGTTGCTTCATCGCATTGACTGCCACTTATATGCAAGGGAATAAGGGTGCAGTGGATAGGTATGACCTATCACCGTGAACAGAAGGCAAATATTATCATACCATTTCTGTGGCAGAAACCCAACATTGGGTTTACATCCAACGCGGCAGAGGGAGAAAATCCCAGCCCAAAGTGACTCCAAGTTACAATTAATTCAAGTGTCTAATAATTTGTACGAGTATGTTCTGTAATGATTTAGGTTAAAAGTATGTCATAAAATCTAAATTATATTAAAGTATTTCTTGACTTTTATTTTTCTGCATCATTTGACTTCCTAAGCAATATTTCTGCCTCACTTTAGTTATAAAATTTAACATGGGTTTTTCTTTATAAACATGAAACTGTGATTACACAGACTGGTATCTTGTGGTCACATGGGGAGACTGCAGATGCTGGAATCTGGATCAAATAAAAGATAAACTGTGGAGGCAAAGGGTTAGTTGATGTTTTGGGTTAAAACCCTTCATCATGTCCTGACGCACGGTCTCAACCCAAAATGTTGACCATCCCTTTGCCTTCATAGATGCTACCTGACCTGCTGAGTTCCTCCAGCAGTTTGTTCTCTGCTTATGTCTTTGTGGTGTTTAACTCAATTTAAGCACAATCTCATCAGCCATCAGAAAACTATATTTCCTTGTATTCTCAGTTAAGTTTTGCTTCCTGTTTCCTGAGCTCTTCTTTGGTCTTTTTTTTAAAGAAGAAAATAAGTGAAATTGAATTCATTATGTTTTTGTAATATGAAATAGAGCGTTTGCTTGCTCAAATGCTTGATGCTTTTCACCAACCACAAAGGCAGTCTCTATTAAGCATTAATGATTCAAATTTCAGTCTGTTTAGCCACTGATAAATCACATAAATCAGTATAATCAACTAAACACCCACTTCAAATAAAAACATTTTATATTTGTTTAAAAGAACCGCACATAGAAAGTAAAAAGTAGCATAAACAATAGACGGCAGAAGTGCTGCAGGAATTATCAACTTCACCAGGGCCCATGCTCCCATCACAGTACAAGTCTTCCCCAGGTTATGAACACCCGACTTATGTACAGCCCATACATATAAATGAGTGGATGGATTTGCTGGCTGCTGCTGTTCTCCAGGCATCTTCTGTCGTGTGGGAACTTGGTTTGCGGCTGCACTTCTGACTGGTGAACCATCCAGTTTACAAACAGTTCACAGGAACAGAACCCTGTTGTTACCTGGGAAAAACATCTTACGCATTTATCACTGAACTGCTGCACATAACCACTGCATGTCCTGGACACTGGAAATGGAGACCTGTTTACAAAAGTACTTCTGCAACAATTTTGTTCTCATTTGCAAATACTTTCACTCCGATGCTCCAATTCATTTCTGCAACCCCATCGATTGTATCCCAGCTTGTACATTCCATAGCCAGGTCTACCATTTGTTCACTCCACTCTGCACCCTCTTCTGCCATCATTAGCAGAGCTTTCATCCATTATGGTCCTGCATTCTGGACCTGTTTTCCTTAAAACTTTCCACCTTATCCAATTTCTTCATACTTTCAAACACTTAGTGTCTAATCAGTTCCTTTATAAATTGCCTTGACTTTATTTTAACTATTGTTTTTATAAGTACTTGGAAATGGGCAAAGACCCCAAGCATGCAGACAGGGTCTATTTATTACTTACAACATCATGCTCTTGGTGCTCAAATGCTGTAATGGCGGTATTGAGGCTTGATTAAATGGCTACAGCTGCTCTCTAGTGACTTTCTTTATCCTTCCAATACGAATAATCCTTCTATTCTAAAATAAAATATCTAGGATGATGAGACTGGGAAATTAATATGGGAAATAAAGAAAAGCAGGAGACTTTGCATAAATATTTTGTATTGATCTTCATGGTGGCAGATGCTGAAAGCATGTCAGTAATAGTGAAAAAAAGGGAGGATGGAAGGAGCAATTAGCACTCGAAAACTAATGGCTGACACCTTCTAAATCTGATGGCTTGCATCCTAGAGTCTTAAAGAAGTGAATGCAGAGATGGTGGATGCATTGGTTGTGATCTTCCAAAGTTCCCTGGATTCTGGAGAGGTCCCAGCAGATTTGAAACTTCAATATAACACCTCCATTCAAGAAATGAAAGAGACAGAAAGCTGATAATAATAGGCCAGTTATTGTGAAATTAAGGAACTGGCAGTAGTAGGACACAAACAGAACCAACATGGCTTCATGAAGGGAGATCATATCAAAAAAATTTGTTAATTTCTTTGAGAATGGAATGAGGGAGGTGGATAATAGGGAAGCAGTGTAGATGTAGCTTACCTGGCATCCTACAAGGCCCCTGATAAAGTGCCATACTAAAAGATAGTACACAAGAGCTTTGGGGATAATATATTCGCATGCCTAGAACATTAGCTAACTAACAGAAAACAGAGACTCAGGATAACTAGGTCATTTTCAGGTTGGCATGTTGAATTAGTGGTGCACCACAGGAATCAATGTTGAAAGTCAACTATTTCTTGCTTATACCAATGAGAGGTGAAGGGCTTGAGTGTAACGTGGGAAAGCAAGTTCGGGAGATGGCATAAGTAGTCTGCAAAGGGATATAGATAGGTTAAGTGAGTGGGAACAGACTTGGTAGGTGAAGTATAATGTGTGAAATTCTGAGGTAATCTACTTTGGTAAAAAGAAAAGCAGAATACTGCTTAAATGTAGAGGCTGCGGAGTGCTGCCACACCGAGGGGCCTGGGTGCCCTGCTACACAAAACAAAGAAAGCCAGCATGCAGGCACAGCAAGTAATTAGGAAGGTAAATAAGACGATGACTTTTATTGTTATGGGGGAAGAACTATAAAGGTAGGGAATTCATACATGGTGTTGTAAGATCGCACTTAGAGTGTTGCATACAGTTTGATCTCCTTATTTAAGTAAGGACGTACTTGCATTAGAGGAATTCAGAGAAAATGCACAAGGTTGATCCCTGGGAAGAAGGGGCCGTCCTGTGAAGAACAATTGAACAGGTTGGACCTATACTCATTGGAGACACAGGATTCTCCAACTTCCAGTAATTGCTCCCTGTGTCTCTCTATTCCTGATCTACCTGCCCCCCCCCATCACCATGTCTCTTTCCCTTCCTCCACCCTCTGTATCTCTTCATCAACAACACATTCTTCCCACTGGTTCCCCTACCCCACTACTCCCCATCTGCCTTCCCCACCTCCCACCCTTTATCCCATGCTCTACCTTGGTCTCCTATCACATTCAGCCCTTTGTCACTTCTGCCTATCACCTTCCAGCTTCTGGTGCTATTCCCACTCTCTCCTCCTCCAACCGCCTGTCATCCCCGCCCTCACCCGGATCTACCTATTGCCTGTCAGCTCTTGCCCCACCCCTTCCCTCCACTTGTTTTTTATACTGGCTGTCTCCCCTTTATCTCTCAGTCCAATGAAAGGTTTTGACCCAAAAATGTCAACTGTCCATTCCCATCCATAGATGCTGCCTGACCTGCTGAGTTCCTCCAGCATTTTGTGTGTTGCTCTACACTTACTGGAGTTTAGAAGAAGTGATCATATTGAAATGTAGGATTCTGTGTGGGGTTCACAATCAGGATGCTGAGATGTTTTCCCTCATTTCAGAATCTAGAACTAGGGGGCATAGTTTCAGAATAAGGGGTTAACCATTTAAGAATGCAATGTGGTAGAATTTCTTCTCTTAGAAGGTTGTGAATCCTTGGAATTTTCTACCCCAGAGAGTCATGGATGTTATTGAAGATATTCAAGGATGAGATGAACAGATTTTTGAACTATACAGATTATAGGGAACAGGAAGTAAATTAGAATTGAACACAAAGTCAAATCAGCCAAATCTTACTGAATAGCAGAGCAGGCTTGAGGGCTACATGGCCTATTCCTATCTTAAACTTTAAAGCAAATTGTAAAAAAGTTGGCAAAAAAGTAACTCTATCTAATCTAATTTTTTTTAAATGTAATTCATGGCAGGCCAATTGCACCATGTATGATTTACATCCCATTTCTGATCATGACTCTACGTTTGCAAAGCTACAACACCAGGATTTCAGGTAATGAAGAACACTGATAAACCAGAAGATGCTGTAAAATATTTAGTGTATGTGCTACCAAATTCCTGTGTGAACGCAAGGTCCTAATCTCACTGATTACTCCTTGCTGGTGACTTCACGACTACAATCCAGCATGAGAACAGCAGAGTGTAAACTTACTGCCATTACCCACCAGTTACATTGGGAGAGTCCAGAGATTTGATGATAGATCACTGATCTGAAACTGAACTGTTTCTCTCTCCAATGTTCCTGCCTGACCTGTTGAATCTCAATATTCATTTGCCTCTGATTCCAAATCCATCTCTCCCTTGCTCACTTTCTTTTTTGCACTATTTATTTATTTTGTAATTTATAGTAATTTTTATGTCTTTGCACTGAACTGCTGCCACAAAACAACACACTTCACATCAAATAAGTCAGTGATAATAAACCTGATCTGATTCTCACATTCTTGGGCTGAACAAATCTACTTGCTTACCCATTACGTAGTATTCATGACGCTGGACTAGTCGTCGAGTTATACGGCACGGAAACAGGCCCTTCGGCCCACCTCATCCATGGTGACCAAGGTACCCACCCAAACTAGTTCTATTTGCCCTTGTTTGCCCATATCCCACTAAACCTTCCTATCCATGTACTTATCTAAATGTCTTTTAAATGTCTTTGGAGGTTGCAGGTTCCAATGATAACGTGATAAATTGTGAAACTGAAATCAAAAAATATACTTTGTGGGTTAAAAAAGTAACGATAGGCATTGAAACATTGGAAATATGACATGGAAAATAACTTATTAAGGTGGAAGAATATAGATGTTTTGGATAGATTTGGATAAAATTAGAGCTCTCTGGAAATTACCTTTTGAAGCCAGTCGATAACTTCAAAATTTTCCATCCAGATCTTAAATAGATCAAGAAAACAAATCCATGCAGCATTGGATAGTAAATGGTCTGTGGAATAAATTGCCTACATGTGCTAAGTGGGCCTTTATGGTCCTAATGTTAATCTCACACACAGTATTGAGTTTTACCCAGATGTGGGAATGAAGCATAATTACTTCAGTGTGAAATATATTTTCAAGCATTTTCTGTTGCCTTTGTTTTCGCTGAATTAGCTGTTCAGTTTAATAGGATGTAGGAAGAATGGTAGTCCAAATATTTTCCATTGGAGATAGGAGAAATCCTAATTGAAGTATAAAATATTCTGGAAAACTAGATATATATTAATCAGGCTTCAACTGTTACAGTAATTTTAATCAGATAACTACTGCACTTTCATAAGTACCGAACATTAATTATTTGGGGTTTGTTGCATTTGTGGCATAAACATTTCCAGAGCAATGGAGAACTGGCACGAGAGCCAAAGAATCGTAACAGCACAAGAGCCATTTGACCCATCAAATTTTAGTAAAGCAATCCCATCAGTCGCTTTACTTGATCCTTCCCCGTAAATTAGTTTTCAAGAGCCCATCAACTTGCCATTTGAAAGCCCTGACTGACTCGGTTTCCACACTCTTTACAGATAGGAACCCTGTCCAAATCCTGCATCAGGAATTCCGACAAAACATCGACGATTCTTTAGCATCTGAGCTCCTCCAGCAGAATGTTTGTTGCTCATGGAGGGAATGAACGTTCAGGGTGTTGGATAGGGTATCGTTTAAATGGACTGCTTTGTTTGAATAGTGTGGAGGTTCTTGAGTGTTGTTGGAAATACTCTCAACCAGGTAGGTGGAGAGTATTCTATCACAGTCCTGACTTATGCCTGGTAGATGGAGGGAAGGCTTTTGAGTGTTAGTAGTTGAGTCATGGCATCATACAGCGTGGGAAATGGCCATTCATCCCACCAGGCCCACACCAACCAGGGTTGACCCACCTGTCCAGCATTTCATGTTTTATTGACGGGTTATTTTGTTTCAACACTCACCTGCAGCCCCATTTCCATTTCCAACCACGACCAGAGCACTGATTGATCTCTTCCTCCCTTCTTTAGCCGTCATGTTGAAGACACTTTTAACCTGTCAGACAAGAACAAGTTACATATCAGAAAAGAGAAAACACTTTTGTTTTAGTCTAAAACTAAACTAACAAAGGCCCACATTTTAAGAAACCATTATCTGATAGATCTGCTTCTGTGCCCTCTCTGACAGTACTGCAGTGTGGCAATTAGCAATGCTGCCTCACAGTTTCAAGGACCTGGCTCTGATCCTGTCTTAGGTGCTGTCTGTGTGGGGCTTGCACATTCTCTCTGTGACCATGTGGTTTTCTGCTGGGTACTCTGGTTTCCTCCCACGTGCCAAAGATGTACTGATAGGTTAATTGACTGCAGTAACTCATTCCTTGACAAAGGTAAGTGGTAAAAGAATCAAAAGGGCAGTTAATGAGCATGTGAGAGAGGATAAGTTTCAGGGCTATAGGGAAATAAGGAGAAGGAATGCCACCAATGGGATTGCTTTGCTGTGAGCTGGCATGGATTTGATGGGCCGAATAGCCTCCTTCCACATCAATAGTAAGAAAGAATGTGTCAGAAGTAATGCAAGAATAGCCATCATACATATCAGCAATATTCTAAGTTGAAAGTTCCATGTGGCATGAGAAAGGAAACCAGTCATCTTGGTGGGAAGCATTGCCTAAATGCAGATATACAAGAGGACATTTCTGTTCTAAAACCGAACCAGATTTAAAAGTCAGAGCAGACATGTGTCCAACAGTATTAATGGATGATGATGATAAAAACACAGATTCAGAGGTGTTGGGTTTGGTAGGTGAAGAGGTGATGTAATTGAAGAACAAAAAACTTTAATATAATGCCAAAGTTAGAGTTTATGTAATTGATAAAAATTATGTTGTTGCAACACTTGGGAGTAATTAGTTTTGGTGTTAGAATTTTTTTTTAAAAAACACAACTTGCATAATTTTACAGAGAACTATTATGAAAATAAAGTGTGACCACATCTTGCATATAACTAAATGAGCAGAAGGGGACCCAACAAAATTTACTTCTCCAAAGATATTGTACTAACTTTCTTTTAACATGTAAGTACTATCAGGCTATTCTGCATTTAAGTGAAGTCATCCAATCATCAAATTCATAACCATTACATTTTAACTTTGTTATAAAAGTTCAATCAAGACATGAAATTGCAATAGCTTTGCCAAAGCTAGTCTTAAAATTACCAATGAAGAGAAAAGATTCTTCATAGTCCTGATGCAAGGCCTTGACCTACAACATCAATTTACATCTTTTGCCTCCACAGATGCTGCTTGACTGCTGAGTTCTTCAGATGTTCTGTGTTTTTTAAATCTACCAATTCCTGTTCCTCATGTGTTTAGTGAAAATTGATCCAGAAACTGATAATATTAATCAGTTGCTGGATCAATTTTCACGAAACACATGAATCAGACAAAACATGCACAGGCAGCAATTTTAGCTGTCAACTTTGCTTTTAAATAGGTTACATTAAGATTCATTCATTAACTCCTATGAACTGTTAAGAAAAAAAATGCCAATCAGGTTGGTGAGACAATATATATTCATTATAATGAACTGCAAGAAATATTTTCCTCTTGAGAAAGTCTCAAATGGAAGAATGACCCTGCATTTTTGTATCTCCTGATGTCACCAAATTCAATAAATGGGACACAATCTAAGCATGAGAATTCGATCCGATTGGGAGATCATTCATTGGGGAGGAACCAAACCAGTGTACTGCTGTGGGATTTAAAGGCCTATTGCAGCCTGAAGAGGTGGCATACTAAAATGGAGCAAGGACCTGGACCTGCTGCAATTTGCCTACTGCCACAACAGGTCTACAGTGATGCAATCTCATTGGCTCTCCTCTCGGCTTTGGAGCACTTGGACAACAGCAAACATACGTCAGGCTGCTGTTTATCGATTACAGCTTGGCATTCAACACCGTCATCCCCTCGGTACTAATCAACAAGCTCCAAAACCTGGGCCTCTGTACCTCCCTCTGTAACTGGATCATTGACTTCCTTATCGGGAGACCAGTCAGTGCGTATCGGTCATAACATCTCCTCCTCGCTGACTATCAACACAGGCGCACCTCAAGGATGCGTGCTTAGCCCACTGTTCTACTCTCTCTACACCCATGACTGTGTGGCTAGACACAGCTCAAACATCATCTATAAATTCACCGATGACACCACTGTTGTTGGTAGAACCTCAGATGGTGATGAGGAGGCGTACAGGAGTGAGACAGATCGGCTGGTTGAGTGGTGTCGCAACAATGACCTCGCACTCAATGTCAGCAAGACAAAGGAATTGATTGTGGACTTCAGGAGGGGGAGGTCAGGAGAACACACACCAGTCCTCATTGAGGGGTCAGCGGTGGAAAGGGTGAGCAGCTTCAAGTTCCTGGGTGTAAACATCTCAGAGGATCTACCTTGGGCCCAACACATTGATGCAATCACTAAGAAGCCACGCTAGGAGTTTGAGGAAATTTGGTATGTCAAAGACATTTGCAAACTTCTACAGATGTATGGTGGAGAGCATTCTGACTGGTTGCATCACCGTCTGGTGTGGAGGCTCCAATCTGCAGGGTTGAAAGAAGTTGTAGACTCAGCCAGCTCCATTATGGGCACAATCCTCCCTGCCACTGAGGACATCTTCAAGAGGCAGTGCTTCAAGGTGGTGGCACCCATCGCTATGGACTCTCACCATCTGAGACATGCCTTCTTCATGTTACTACCATCAAGGAGGAGGTACAGGAGCCTGAAGACCCAAACTCAATGATTCAGGAACAGCTTCTTGCCCTCCGCCATCAGATTTCTGAATGGTCCATGAACCCAAACTCGTTATTCCTCTATTGCACTATTGATTTATTTTTGTAACTTATAGTAATTTATGTCTTGCACTGTACTGCTGTCGCAAAATAACAAATTTCATGACATATGTCAGTGATAATAAACTGGGAAACAGCAATGGCTTCTTTCCAAAAATGTGAGGAATGTAGAAGGACAGCGCCCATGTTTTCAGATGGCGGTTCTGCATGAAATAAGACCATAAGACCTTGTTTGGTATGGAAGAGTGGAGATTCGTGTGGAGAGGAATGAGACAAGATACGTCAGCAGACAGCAGCAACGCCATCATCTGGTACACAGACATTCAGCAATAGAAAGATCTAGTCTACTAGAGTGGATGCATTTGATGCAGGGTTTTGACCTGAAACATCGAGAATTCCTTTCCCCCTATGATGCTGCTCGATCCACTAAGTTGCTCCAGCAGATTGTTTGTTACTGCTCTTACTAGGTTAGAGCTATAGCCATTACCAATGTACTTCACTAAGCAAATGTACCACTTCTAACACGTACTAAAGTGCTAATTGCCAGGGTTCAGGAGACAGTGCCTCCCCTTCCAGAAGCAAATGTTCTTTACTCAGACTTGCTTGCAATAAGCTAATTACAAAATTTACTTGGAATTTAGTTGCATGCAGCTGTTATAATGGGCAGTGTACTAAAGCTGCCTTTTACTGCAAGTTGCAGTAACCACAAAGGAGTTCTCACATTTTCCCAGCCAATTCAAGGACTCTGCAGCCATGATAAGATCAGTCATCTCATTCACTCCAGATCATTCAGGAATAATTGGGAGAAAGTACAAGGTTGAATTTATGAGCTGACAGATTCCACAGGCAACACAGTAGCTAAGATGCGCAAGGTACACGTCGCACGTGTTTTCTTTTCAATAAACTGCAGTATGCACAGACCTCTCTCTTGGCAGCGGTTGTTGTGCAGATAGTTGACAACACTAACTGTAGGAAAGAGGAAGATGTATTTCACGTTGGCAATCAAGTTTTCTGCCTTGGAAGCTGTTGAGGGGGATGACCTGCAGGGGCCTAGCTGCAGTTACCAGGTCTCTGGCACTGGGACTGGTACTGCTGCTCAGAAGGGAAGGGTGGGAAAGAGACATGCGGTAGTGATAGGGGACTTGATAGTCAGGGAAACAGACAGGAGGTTCTGTGGCAGTGAGCATGAATCCCGGATGGTATGTTGCCTCCCAGGTGCCAAGGTCCGGGATGTCACTGATTGGGTCCACAGAATTCTTGAGTGGGAGGGAGAGCAGCCAGAAGTTGTGGTCCATATTGGCACCAATGACATAGGTAGGAAGGGGGATAAGGTCCTGAAGAGTGAGTTCAGGGAGCTAGGCAGAAAATTGAGGAACAGGACCTCAAGGGTAGCAATCCCGGGATTGCTGCCAGTGCCACGTGATAGTGAAGGTAGGAATAGGAGGAGGTGGCAGATAAATGTGTGGCTGAGAAGTTGGTGCAGGAGGGAGGGTTTTAGATTTCTGGATCATTGGGATCTCTTCTCGGGAAGGTGGGACCTGTACAGAGAGGACGGGTTACACCCGAACCAGAAGGGGGCCAATATCCTTGCGGCGAGATTTGCTAGGGTGGTACAGGAGGGTTTAAACTAGTTTGTGAGGGGGAAGGGAACCGGAGGAGTAGGTCAGAGGAAGAAGGGAATGGGGAAAAGTTAGATCAAACAGGTAGAGAGGCTTTGGGGAAGGAGAAGCAGAATACAGGCTGTAAAAGTAGTAAGGTAGATGGACTGAAGTGTGTTTACTTAAATGCAAGAAGTGTCAGGAATAAGGGGGATGAACTGAGGGCTTGGACAAGTATGGGGGACTATGATATCGTGGCTATTACTGAGATGTGGCTGATGTCAGGAGAGGAGTGGATATTGAATATTCCTGGTTTTCGGTGTTTTAAGTGGGATAGGGAAGGGGGGAGAAGAGGTGGAGGGGTGGCGATACTGGTCAGGGACACTGTTACGGCTGTGGAAAAGATGGATGTTGTAGAAGGATCATCTCTAGAGTCCGTATGGGTGGAGTTAAGGAACAAGAAAGGAACAGTTACTCTACTAGGAGTATTCTATAGGCCCCCCGGTAGCAGTAGAGATACAGAGGAGCAGATTGGCAGGCAGTGTTTGGAGAGAAGCAGAAATAACAGGGTTATTATAATGGGAGACTTCAACTTCCCAAATATAGACTGGAACCTGCTTAGTGCCAAAGGTTTAGATGGGACAGAATTTGTTAAGTGTGTCCAGGAGGGATTCCTGACGCAGTATGTTGACGGGCCGACTAGAGGGAATGCCATGTTAGATCTAGTTTTAGGAAATGAACCGGGACAGGTGAAGGATCTATTGGTGGGTGAGCATTTGGGGGACAGTGACCATTGCTCCATAACCTTTAAAATTGTCATGGACAGGGACAGGTGCAGAGAGGACAAGAGGTTTTTCAATTGGGGAAGGGCTAACTACGAGGCTATAAGGAGAGAACTTGGGAGTGTAAATTGGGATGTCCTTTTTGAAGGAAAATGTACCATGGGGATGTGGTCGATATTCAGGGATCTTATGCAGGCTGTTAGGGATAAATATGTCCCGGTGAGGCAGAGAAGGAATGGCAGGGTGAAGGAACCGTGGGTGACGAGAGAGGTGGAACGACTTGTTAGGGAGAAGAAGGTAGCATACGTGAGGTATAAGCAGCAAGGTTCAGACAGGGCCCGTGAGGAATATAGGGTAGCGAGGAAGGAACTTAAGAAAGGGCTGAGGAGAGCTAGAAGGGGACATGAAAAGGCTTTCGCTAGTAGGGTTAAGGAAAATCCCAAGGCCTTTTTCAAGTACGTGAAGGGTAGGAGGATGGCTAGGGTGAAGGTAGGTCCGATTAAGGACAAAGGTGGGAGAATTTGCCTGGAGGTGGCGGAAGTGGGAGAAGTTCTGAATGAGTACTTCTCTTCGGTATTCACCAGGGAGAGGGGTCTTGATGATGCGGAAGGGAGTGCTGGTAGGGGTAATGTTCTCGAGGTTGTTGATATCAAGAGAGAGGATGTGTTGAAGTTGTTAAATAATATTAAGACAGATAAATCTCCGGGGCCTGACGGGATTTTCCCCAGGCTGCTTCAAGAGGCTAGGGAGGAGATTGCTGAACCGCTGGTAAGGATCTTTGAGTCCTCGTTGTCTATGGGGGTGGTGCCGGAGGATTGGAGGGTTGCGAATGTGGTCCCCTTGTTCAAAAAAGGTAATAGGGATAGGCCAGGGAATTATAGACCGGTGAGTCTCACGTCTGTGGTGGGTAAGCTGTTAGAAAGGATTCTAAGGGATAGGATTTATGAACACCTTGAGAATCATGGACTGATTAGGGACAGCCAGCATGGCTTTGTGAAGGGAAGATCTTGCCTCACAAGCCTGATAGAGTTCTTTGAGCAGGTGACCAGGAAGATTGATGAGGGCAGTGTGGTGGATGTGGTTTACATGGATTTTAGTAAGGCGTTTGATAAGGTTCCTCATGGTAGGCTTCTTCAGAAGGTCAGAGGCTAAGGGATCCAAGGAAGCTTGGCTGTGTGGATTAGGAATTGGCTCGCATGTAGAAAGCAGAGGGTTGTGGTGGAAGGAGTGCCCTCGGATTGGAAGGCAGTGACTAGTGGTGTCCCGCAGGGATCGGTTCTGGGACCTCTACTTTTTGTGATATTTATAGATGACTTAGATGAGGGGGTGGAGGGCTGGGTTAGTAAGTTTGCGGACGACACTAAGATAGGCGGTGTTGTGGATAGTGTGGAGGGCTGTCGGAGCTTACAGAGGGATATTGATAGGATGCAGAGCTGGGCTGACAAGTGGCAGATGGAGTTCAATCCGGAGAAGTGTGAGGTGGTACACTTTGGAAGGACAAACTCCAGGGCAGAGTACAGGGTATACGGCAAGGTACTTGGCAGTGTGGAGGAGCAGAGGGATCTGGGGGTTCATATTCACAGTTCATTGAAAGTTGCCTCACAGGTGGAAAGAGCAGTTAAGAAGGCCAATGGGATGTTGGCTTTCATAAGTCGCGGGATTGAGTTTAAGAGCCACAAGGTTATGATACAGCTTTACAAAACTCTAGTTAGGCCACACTTATAGAGTACTGTGTTCAGTTCTGGTCGCCTCATTATAGGAAGGATGTGGAGGCATTGGAGAGGGTGCAGAGGAGATTTACCAGGATGCTGCCTGGATTGGAGAGTATTGAATATGAGGAGAGGCTTAAGGTGCTAGGGCTTTATTCACTGGAAAGGAGGAGGATGAGAGGAGACATGATAGAGGTATATAAGATATTGAGAGGAATAGATAGAGTAGACAGTCAGCGCCTCCTTCCCAGGGCACCAATGCTCAAGACAAGAGGGCATGGCTTTAAGGTTATGGGTGGGAGGTTCAGAGGAGATGTTAGAGGGAGGTTTTTCACCCAAAGAGTGATTGGTGCATGGAATGCACTGCCTGGGGTGGTGGTGGAGGCAGATACATTGAACAGGTTCAAGAGCTTGTTGGATAGGCATATGGAGGAACGTGAGATAGAGGGATATGCGGGAGGAAGGGGTTAGGTAGTGTGAGGGTGGTCTGATGGACGGCACGACACGGTGGGCCGAAGGGCCTGTTTTGTGCTGTATGGTTCTATGGCTCTATGGTTCTAAGTCATCAGATTTGATATTTCCCGTATCAATTTAGTGTTTGGCCAAACCATGAGAAGGGCTGTACAATTCTTCAGTAAGATAGACTACTCGTTCGGAAAGAAGACAGACAGAAGATTCAATTTTATTGGTACAAGGATCAATTCTTTTGCTATAACAGACAGGCACAAGGCCCAATTAAACCAGGGAAAGACTACTGGATACATAACTGGCTTGATGGTAGGAAGCAGAGGGTGATGGTGGAAGGTCATTTTTCAGTCTGGAGGTCTGTGACTAGTGGTGTGCCTCAGGGGTCAGTGCTAGGCTCACTGTCATTTGTCATCTATATCAATGATTTGTATGAGAATGTACAAGGCATGGTTAGCAAGTTTGCAGATGACACTAAAATAGGTGGTGTCACAGACAGTGAAGAAGGTTATCAAGAATTACAGCAGAATATTAATCAGCTGGGAAAGTGGGCCGAGGAATGGCAAATGGAGTTTAATTCAGATAAATGTGAGGTGTTACATTTTGGGAAGACATATCAGGGTAGAACTTTCACAGTGAATGATCAGGCCCTGGGGAATGTTGTAGAACAGGGGGATCCAAGAGTATAAGTATACGGTTCCCTGAAAGTCGCATCACAGGTAGACATGGTGAAGAAGGCTTTTGGCATGTTGGCCTTCATCAATCAGGGCAGTGAGTACAGAAGATAGAACATTATATACAGGATGTTGGTATGGCCACATTTGGAGCATTGTGTTCAGTTTTGGTCACCCTGCCAAAGGAAACATGACATTATGCTGAAAAGAGTACAGAAAAGATTTACGAGGATGTTGCCAGGACTCAAGGGACTGAGTTATAGAGAGAGGTTGAGCAGGCCAGGACTTTGTTCTTTGGCGCGTAGGAGAATGACGGCTGATCATATAGAGGTGTAAAAATTCATGAGGGGCATAGATAGGGTGAATGTACATCCTAGAAATGGTTGAGGCAGGTACATTAACACCATTTAAAAGACACTTGGACAAGTACATGGATATGAAGGTTTAGAGAGATATGAGCCAAATGCAGGCAAATAGGACTATCTTAGGTTGGCTTCTTGGTTGGCATGGACCAGTTGGGCCGAAGGACCTGGTTCTGTTGTATGATTCCATGACTCTACCTCCTTTGGATGTGAAGATTCCAATGAGAGAATTTAATTACAGAAAGGATTATGGGAAAAACAAATTTTTTGACATGACAGTGGTTGTGTCAAACAGTTCAACTAATAAGGAAAAGTCAAGAAAATATTTGAAGCAGAATCAGGTAGAAGGTTATGGAGTTAGTTTTTGATTACTCAGGAAAAAAGTCTAAATAGATATAATTCTATGTTTACCTATTTTTCATATTTTAGCGAGGTCCTTCCTCAACAACTTTTTATCTAAATGAAATCAATTGCCATTTTCTGCATCTTTTCCAGTGCCTATTTTCTGTAATTAACATAGCAAATTCTGAAAATATTCAGGTGGGGTAGCATCTGTGGAGAGAGGAAGGAGGAATTAATGTTTCAGTGGCCATTTTTCAGAACTCGTCCTGATGAAAGGATAAAATTGAACCTTAACTTTCTGTCTCTAGTCGCATCTGAACTGTTGCCTCCTCCTATTTAATTTCCAGTTTAGTTTTATACAATGATGATATTGTTAATGCAGCTTTTTATCTAATGTCATGTCTTTTTTTTGTATTGTGTTGACCATACCTACACAGAGTATTTGAAGTTTAATGCCCTATATATCTTTACACAACGTCTGTGGATACCCATCATTCTGACAATTTCTGTCAGCCTCCTATCAGCTTCAGAAAATTGCCTCTTCATGATGAACATGACTTATCAAATTTGACCAATGTGCAACACTTTAAACTTAAACAATTGCCAATTAATTTCAGGGGTAAATCCAATTTCTGGCATCTTCTGTTTCCACCGAGTTCCTTATTTTAGTATGGGAGCAAATTCAACAAGAGACTTTTGGTCAAAACAACCTTTGCTGAAGGACGTCCAAGTACTAACTCAAGCACCTCCTCTCAGCTTCTCTTCGGTCATGCATCAGAGCATTTTCTTAACAGCCTCATGATCTAAAGTAGACTCCAGTTTAACCAAAAGCTTTTTAGAATCACAGAGTTATACAGCACAGAAACAGGCCCTTCGGCCCAACTTGTCCACACTGCCCAAGATGCCCTCCTGAGTTTGTCCCATTTGCCTGCATTTGGCCCATATCCCTCCAAACCTTTCCTATCCATGAACCTGTCCAAATGTCTTTTAAATGTTTTAATTGTACCCACCTCTACCAATTCTTCTGGGAGCTCATTCCATATCACCAGCATGCATCATGTGAAAAACTTGCATCTCATATCCCCTTTAATCCTTTCTCCTCTCACCTTAAACCTATGTCCTCTAGTTTTAGACTGCCCTCCCTTGGGGGAAAAAAAACAGTGCTCATCCATCTTATCTATGTCTCTCACGATTTTCATAAGCCTCTATAAGGTCACCCTTCAGCCTCCTACACTTCAGGGAAAACAGTCCCAGCCTATTCAGTCTCTCCTTATAACTGAAGCCATCCAGTTACAGCAACATCCCTGTGTACTTTATCTGCACCCTCTCTAGCTTAACCACATCCTTCCTATAGTATTGCAACCAGAACTGCACACAATACTCCAGGTTCGTTTGTACAATGTATCTGAAAACCAAACCACAATTAGAACTGACACAATATATTAAACTGTTTGGTTCAAAGAAATAAGGGACTTTTGTCAGGCAAGATCTAAATTCATCTTTGAATTGAGAATCAAAAGATTACAGGTGCTGAAGATCTGAGCATTTCCAGTGCCTTCTGGGTTTATTCTAAATTCATCAGCTCCTTCATCTTATTACCATACAAGGAATCCTTAGAATAAATTCCATACCACATACAAATGTTTTTGTGATTCATCTTAATACCTTTTGTGAGATGTTGCAATACACAAAATAGATGTTGCAATAACATGTCTATGTAACTGCACTTGTAAGGCATATTTTGTGCAAGCTGATTTGGTTTATGACAAGTACAACATGTGCAAATCTTTTCTTACATTATAGATTAAAATGCCTGTATTATTAGTGTAGAAAACTCAAACATCAGCTTGAACTCCTGACATCCAAGACATATTTGATTAAGCATCTTTAGCTTTTATCATATTCAGCTTAATTGCTTGAGATGCTCCTTTATGCATGAAACAATCTATTTTTAATCAAAGATGGTGACAGGCATAAATGATAATTGCACTACTTCTGAATGCTCTGCAAGCAATTTTACTTCACATTCTGTGGGGCAAAGGGCCATTTCCATGTTGTATCTCACTGACTCTAATGTGCTGACCAAGTAACTACTACTTTGAAAATCTTAAATCTGCTGCCAATTGAAAAGAATGTATTCAAAAGGCAACCATAAGGATTTCCCAAGTGTTTTCAGAGATTTTTTGTCTTAAAAAATGAAACTGTAGAAAAAAGCACCACCTGCAAGTAACAAATACAACAAGATTTTCTGAGCTGAGATCTGAAAGCTGACTTCATGGCCCACGATCAAGAATTTTGAGCAAACGCTGGCAAATATTCAGATTCTATCATGTACACCTGCCGCCACACAATTCTTTCTTTTAGCCTCTTGGCTGTAGCAAAAGACTAAGAATGGAGGCCATTCATAATTCACCACAACAAATTAGCGATAGCTGAATCAGCACAATCTTCCCCACCTTCAGCTGGCTGCATGTTTCAGATGGAGGTTACAGAATTAAAAGTGAACTATTTCCATCAAGGAACAACACAGGAAAAGAATGCTATAAAGACTTCCTCTTAACTGCAATAAACCAGCTATACACTGCCTGAAAATAAAAAAAACTATAGTTGCTCGAAACAAAAACAGAAAATGTTGTAAACACTCAGCACTTTAGGCAGCATCTATGACCTGCTGAGCATTTTCTATTTTTGCATACATTGCCTGGCACTGTTGTGTCAAACGTCTCTCAATTAATAGTACTCTTGCCTCTGAGCCATCAAGTTTTGGTG
This sequence comes from Pristis pectinata, assembly GCF_009764475.1. Lineage (NCBI taxonomy): Eukaryota > Metazoa > Chordata > Chondrichthyes > Rhinopristiformes > Pristidae > Pristis > Pristis pectinata. Next base: position 87,202,142 of record NC_067414.1, on the reverse strand, counting down.
TATAAAATCATGAGGGGCATCGAGAGGGTGAATGCGCACAGGGCTGGGGAATCAAGAACTAGAGGGCATGGGTTTAGGGTGAGAGGGGAGAGATTTAATAGGAACCCGAAAGGCAACTTTTTCACCCAGAGGGCGGTCAGTACATGGAATGAGCTGCCAGAAGGTGGCTGAGGCAGGTACATTAACAACATTTAAATGAAACTTGGACAGGGGCATGGATAGCAAAGGATATGGGCCAACTGTTGGCAAAAGGGACTAGCTTAGATGGGAATCTTGGTCAGCATGGACCAGTTGGGCCGAAAGGGCCTGTTTCCAAGCTGTATGACTCTATGACTCCAAGTCCCATTCCAATATTTGACATAAAATCTTGTGCAGTGCTGAAAGTGGTGATGTTTCTCAGGTGAGGCATCAAACTAAAGCTCAGGTGGCTGTAAATGATGCCATGGCATCATTTTGAAAAAGACCCAGTGCCAAGGCCAATATATAAAGGCAAGCAGGTGGAAGGTTAGGTAACTTCCAGGTGCCTGCCATCTTAATTCACAATTCCACACCCACTCTGTTCTTTCTGTCTGCTGCCTCCTGCATTCTTACGACGAGGCCCAACGTAAGAAACAAAAACTCATTTGTCACTCGGGCATTTGCAGCCTGCAGGACTCTATATCGAATTCTCCAACTTTAGATAATCTGCTTTCTTTCTATTTGCATCAGGACTGACTGTTTTTGCTTGCCATCCCTCTTCTCCTTTTTCTTTCATTTGTACATTCTAGCCTGCTGGGCATGTCTGGACTTTCAACATCACACAGACAAAAGAGCTTAATGCCCTCTTGACTTATTTCACCCCATCAAAGAAATTTTCTTTGTTCCACCCTTTACCTCCACCCCCCACATCCCACTTTCACTGCCATCTAGAATAACTTGCTTTTCCCTTTCTCATTTCTAACAAAGGGTCTGAAATGTTAACTGTTTCTCTTTCCACAGAGGTTACACAAAGATGCAGCTAGTTCTGAAGTTCGGGTCTTTGGTACCAAAGGTGGGATGTTGTAGAGACCATAGATCATCGACTCACACAGCAGAGAAACAAGACACTAGGCCCACCTATTTACATTTATCCAACACTAATCCCATGTTATTCTCCTCATATTCCCATCAACAATTCTGTGCTAGTCTCATAACGCGCGCCCCCCGCTCTCTTTCTCCCTCTCCCCCCTTCTTCCCATATCTCTGCAAGTATCAAAGCTACAAGTGTGTAACAGAAGCAGAAATTCTAATCAGTAACAGAGATGCAATCATAAACAACCCTTTGAATAGTAGTAGGGAGAAACAAAACCAGCACTATCATATGTCACCAGGGCTTATATTGTGTTTTAATCTTAAACCTTCTTCCACCTGCTGTCTTCTCAGTAAAGCATAATGAAACTCACTGTCACATACATATAAAGCACTCCCTTGGCTTGTGCTTCATTTAATTTTCCATGCTTTTTTTTACTTTTGTTTTTGTTTTTTCTTGTCATACCAATTGTGGTCAATTTTTAACATTTTGAACTCTGAGTCAGAGGCTGTGGATGCAAACTTACGTCAGGAATTCTTCCTAAACTAGTCTGACATTGCTGATTGAGTGCTTGATACCTAGTGTTCTACTTCAGATAAATGCTAGGAGTGAAGTCCCTCAGGAGGTCAAAATTGTTTCCCACCATCTTCCCCCAAACCATACCACTTCTCACATCTAAGCCTCTTACTCTCCGGCAATGGAGCTTTCACTCTCAGTCCAATTATCCCCTGCACTCTAACCCTATTGATCTATCATTATATGAGAACAAATATAGTAGCAATGTGGTTAAGCTACAGGCAAGCAGATATCTGGACCAATCATCTAGTCATGAGTTCGGATCCCACTACAGCAGCTGGAGAATTTAAATTCCACGGATTAAAAAATTAATTGGAATTAAAAGACAAGACTGGTAATTATGAAATGACTGGATTTCATAAAAACCCATCTGGTTCACCAACGCCCTTCAGGGAAGAATATCTGCTGTCTTTACCTAGGCTGACCCGTGTGTGTGTGTCTATAGATCCACCAATGTACTGTCTCTTCAGTTTGAGGGCTATTAACAAATGCTAGCCTTGCCAGTGATGTCCATATCCTGCTAAATAATTTAAAAAAAAGGTTGGAGGAGATCAGCAATCTACCACTGTTTGATCCAGTGGAAACACAGTTGACTGCATTAGTAATTTCTGAAGTATTTTATACAGGGGACTCCTGAAAACATTGACATCCTCTTGTAATCTAATACCAAATACTGAGACAAAACATCCTTTTCACCAAACAGCAGTAATAAAACGTTCTGACAGAGGGCACTTCTCTTTTGATTTCAGGTTTCTAGCACCTGCAGTTTTTTTTTGATTTTCACCAAACAGTGATATTTGTCTGTATTTTGGGTGGGACGGCAACCGGCTCAGCAGAACACTTGTTGGTCCGCCAACCTTCTGATCCTCGTGTATCCATCTACCCGATTCCAAGCCACTTCACCGAGCAACCATGGCAGTGAGTCACCACCATTTTCCAACGTACACAGCACTTGGACTACCTCCCTCCAAGCAAGTTCAGTCAGCTCTGGTGTTTATCTGAGCACTGGTTAGCAGGAAGGATATGGAGGTTATCGCCCCGCTCTCTGGTCAGTTCAGATGCATTGAATTCTAGAACTGGATTTGGTTGCTGTTAATGTAAAATATTTATCCATTTTAAATAAACAAACATTTCTGTTTCCTCATTTATTTACAGGCATATACTGTATATAACAAATAAGGGAATAATATTGTCATTGCCATCCTGATTGAAGCAAAACAGATGGGAGAAAGACAGCTCGAGGGACAAGGTGCAGATATACTTTCTTCTGCAAAGACAACCTGGAACAGATGCTGCAACTGTGACATGGTTTTGCCATCAAGGAAAATCTAGTTTGGTATTTGAGTGATCAGTGAGAAAAATAAATATGACCCCATAGCACACTCCATCAAGGAACCCGCATAGCTTATATACCCAACCCTAGAAGTAATGGGCAAGATCAAAGAGGAACTGCAATCCAACATTCCATCTTAGAGCAGGATAAAATGTTGGCACAACATTGTGGGCTGAAGGGCCTGTACTGTGCTGTAGTGTTCTATGTTCTATGATCAGCAATCTCTGACTTGGGCAATTCCAATGGGCACTGAGCTGATTTGCCTTTGTTGCCAGAAATGGAAAGGACTAAAACCTCTGGAAAGGTTCAACCGACAGGAAAAGAGTAGGAGAAGCCAATGGATCTCCTAATGAATGGCTTGAAATGTGGTCAATCAAAACTATTTTGTCGGAGACACAAGTACAAAGCCTCATGGCTGCAATGTTGATCGAGGCACTGGCATCAGTTAAACTACATCATCAGCCAAGCAAGGAATCAGAAGGGTGTCCATATTTGGAGCTGATGACTGATAGATCAACAACTGCCTAATTTGTTCTGTTAGCTCCATCAAGCTGACTCAAAAATAGCAATGGCAAGAAAAACACTGCTGCTAGAAAAACAATATAGAGAGACTTGAAGATCCCGCAAAGAAAGGTCACTTCAATCAGTACCCTGCAGCCAAGAATGGAGGAAAGCTCCAGGACTGCAAGGCGGTAGACAGCAGTTTGAAAATTTCTTCAGCAAGGGTGCTTTCTTTGATGCGCACATCTCTGACTCTATCCTACAATGTATTATCCACCAAAATCTCAAGTGCAAGAAAGACCCATCCAACAGCTGGAAAGCAACAAGGTCTCTGGAGCAGATAAAATCTCTACAAGGCGGAGAAGTTCTACTGGCATGAATTCATTCTGTCATGTGGGAAGAGGAGAGCATACATGGAGATCACAGAGAAGTTGTAATTGTGTCCATTTTCATGAAAGGAGACAAGTCTGAGCATAATAATTATCTGCTGATTACAGCCATCAAGTGGCACAATGGACACAATCCTTATTGTGCAACAAATCCAAGAGAAACAATACTTGTAAGGGATCAAATACTGAAAGATTAAAATCTAATAAAGTGTGATGACACATGGCTAACAACATGACAATATTGGGAATCTCACCTGTGAACACAAGTGCGTAAACTCGTGGTCTAACAATTTGCCGCTTTTCAAATAATCTGCTGCTATGTTTTTTCAAAGGCATGATTGATTTTCCACATAATTCTATATCTCTTTATATCTGGTTTTAAGTTCCACCAATTGCAACAAGTCATCTTAACTTATCATTGCTTCCTTATAAACTTTCCAAGCAAGCTTGGGCATCATATACTGCTACAGAACACAAAGGCCTAGAGCACGTGAAGATAATGGCAGCGAACTCAGTGGTTGTCATTACTTCAACTATATGAGAATGTTTTTTCCCATCTTTGGGATTTCTGCAAATGTTGAGTACAAAGAAGGAATCCTGAAGTTACTGAAAATGTTTCAGCATAGGTCCACAAGCTGAGCCTTTGCCATTGCAACCAAGGGAAATTATTGGAAAAGATATACAGTTAAGCTATTTGTAAGCTAGTCTCACTCTAAAATACCCTACAAGTTTTAATTCTGAATACACAAGGTCACAATGGGTTTTAAGAGCAAAAGAAATAAGAGCAGTAGTACGCTTCGTGAGCCTGCTCCTGCCCCACCATTCTGCGAGATCATGGCTCATATTCTGCCACTTTCCTGCCCAATTTTCAGATCTCTGAGTTTCAAAAATGTATCCATTTCAGCCTTATGAACTCTTGAGGTCCAGATTTTCACAGATCCACAGCCTGTTTTCCAGAAATTCCTTTTGACCCCAATTCTATCTAGGGTGAGGCTATGTTCCCTAATTCTAGACTCTCTGGACAATCTCTCATTATTCATCTCGTCAAGGTCTTCCTGAATCTTTCAATGGGACCATCTCACTCTTATAAACTCCTTTGAAAGTAGACCCATTTAGTACAATCCTTTCTGACAGTTCTCCCACCCTAGGATGGGATGATATGCTGAGGCGTAATAATTAATACTTAAAACTATCTGGCCCTAAAAAAATGATATATGTGCATTATAGGTTTCTCATATGAATAATTCAAAATGTGAGGTATTAATTTATTTTAAGGTTCAGGATAGCTCATCAACTACTTTAATCACATGTGCATAACCATTTCTTAATTTAGGTCTCTGCAGTGTTTAAAATGTTAATTAAAAATTGCGCATTTTGCTTCTGGGTCTATTGGCTGTGAGAAATCTTGAATGTGATTGATAACATCATAGCTGCTGATTGCTAGAGGCTACTTGTATTGAAACTTGACAGCAGCTGGCTTCAGGAAAGGGGAGGTTCTTACCACAGAGATTGCCAGATCTTTGTAGGGATCTTTCTGCAAACTTTGCTGCTGACAGCAAGTTCAAGGGCAACATCAGGGACACGAAGGAAGTTATGAAACAAAGGAAACTAGTTTCATTTCGCACATAGACGGCAAGACATAACTTCATAAATAATAACAAAATAGTTGTGGGAAAGAAATGTGAGGCATTCCAAATCTGGGTTTTATTCTACTGGTTTACAATATCATCCAAATTGTTGGTTGGAATACTGCTTTTGCTGCAGTCTATTACACTCTGTAAGATGGACAGGAGCTGAGTTTACTGGATCATCAAGAAGGATAAACTGATAAATAATTGCGTTTATGATCATTAATCAACAGAAAGCTGAACGGTATACAAAATTAATCAGAGGGCGTGTTAAAAATGAACTAAATCCAATACAATTTTCTCTGAGTTTGCCGAGAAGTCAGGTGCAGTCATAGCATATTTTAACATCCCCATCTTTGCTGTTGTGTGTTGTCTCTCCACATTCTCATCAACTCCCTCCAGATCCTCAATTTCTGTTTCATCAACCAAACTTTTCATTCATTTGCCCAAATCTTTTCCTCTTACATTCATTGAAACAACACAAGGAATTTGATATATTAAAGGATCTACACAAGTTTTTTGTAGAGAAGCAATGTGTGTAATGTGCTTAGATCTGACCTCCGAAATACACTGAAAAGATTACTCCACACATATGAGAAACAAGTTGAGGATCCAATCTCAGATCTTTTTGCTGGTACTTTACTGGAGTAGCCAATAAGTAATGGATGTTGGGCAGATCTATTCAACTGTGGAGCATAGAAGTTAAACCTCAGCTTGGCCTTACCCAGTGGCCATATCTGTGCAGATCAGCTGTAATTAATAAACCTTTGCTTCCTCTCTCAGCCACGTGTGTCACTCTGTCTTACTTGGACTCCACCCATCACAGATGGCCCATTTGTTCCCCCCCACCCCACAGCCTGCTTCTCTGCAACTTAAAACGTGTTTGATTTATAACTTTTCCTAGTTCTGATGAAAGGTCATTCATCTGACAAGTTAACTCTGTCTCTCCACAGATGCTGCCTCACCTTTGGAGTAGTTCCAGGGTTCACCATTTTTGTTCAAGATTTCTAACAAATGCAGTTATTTTCCCAACTAAATACGTAGTTTACTTAAAGAAATTTAAAAATCTTCATGCCAGGTCCATTAATTTACATGTGAGTAATAAAACTGACTCACAAATAAATCAGAACAGCAGCAGGCATGCCAGTTCATTATCACGTTAACTAATTCTCATTTTTCACATTCCACAGAGTTCAATATATCATTCCACACATAATAAGTTATTATATAAACTTCATGTAGATTAGGTTACTATATTCTTCATACAGGTTCCAATACAAATTACCTTCCTACATCTACCATCCCACACCCAGATGAGTTTACAACATGCAAATTAGAGTGCAATGCACATGAGGGTGCAATATACCCTATAATCAAAGAACAATATAGCTAACACACTAAACAGGGTACAAGATACCCTTTATCTAGGTTAGAGTAACATGTAAACACAAGGGACTACAGATATTGGAATCTGAAGCAAAAATAAACTGCTGGAGAAACTCAGTGGGTCAAGCAGCATCTGTGGAGACAAAGGGATGGTTGATGTTTTGGGTCGAGACCTTGCGTGAGAGTAATGTGCATTCTTCATCTAGATTAGGGCACAATATACACTTCCCTCCAATTAAATATGTTAGGGTACGAGAAATACCTTAGCTGGATTAGCTACAATATATAATTCCACATACATTAAGAGTACTCCAGACTTTGTGAAAAGAAACAATTCATTTTTCCATGCAAATTATAGTGTAATATTCTGTTCCACACACATTTAGGAATTATATGTGCCCTAGGAAATAAAGGGGCAGGATATAGAACCATAGAACAGCACAGCACAATACAGGCCCTTCGGCCCACAATGTTGTGCCGACCTTTAAACCTCGCCTAAGACTATCTAACCCCTTCCTCCCACATGTCCCCCTACTTTAAATTCCTCCAAATGCTTATCTAACAATCTCTTGAATTTGACCAACGTACCTGCCTCCACCACCACCCCAGGCAGCACATTCCATGCCCCAACCACTCTCTGGGCAAAAAACCTCCCTCTGATATCTCCCTTGAACTTCCCACCCATTACTTTAAAGCCATGCCCTCTTGTATTGAGCATTGGTGCCCTGGGAAAGAGGTGCTGGCTGTCTACTCTATCTATTCCTCTTAATATTTTGTATACCTCTATCACATCTCCCCTCATCCTCCTTCTCTCCAAAGAGTAAAGCCCCAGCTCCCTTAGTCTCTCCTCATAATCCATGCTCTCCAAACCAGGCAGCATCCTGGTAAATCTCCTCTGCACCCTTTCCAATGCTTCCACATCCTTCCTATACCAGAACTGGACACAGTACTCCAAGTGTGGTCTAACCAGAGTTTTGTAGAGCTGCATCATTACCTCGCGGCTCTTAAACTCGATCCCATAAGCTTTCTTAACTACCCTATCCACCTGTGAGGCAACTTTCAGTGATCTGTGGATATGAACCCACAGATCCCTCTGCTTCTCCCCACTACCCATAATCCTGCCATTAACTTTGTACTCCGCCTTGGAGTTTGTCCTTCCAAAGCGTACCACCTCACACTTCTCCAGGTCGGATCAAACTTCATCTGTCACTTCTCAGCCCAGCTCTGCATTCTATCAATATCCCTCTGCAATCTTCGGCAGTCCTCCACACTATCCACAATGCCAGTGACCTTTGTGTTGTCTGCAAACTTGCCAATCCACCCTTCTACCCCCTCATCCAAGTCATTAATAAATATCATGAAAAGTAGAGGTCCCAGAACTGATCCTTGTGGGTCATCGCTAGTCACAGCCCTCCAATCTGAATGCACTCCCTCCCCCACAACCCTCTACAGGCAAGCCAATTCTGAATCCACATGGCCAAGCCTCCCTGGATCCCATGGCCTCTGACCTTCTGAAGAAGCCTACCATGTGGAACCTTGTCAAACGCCTTACTAAGATCCATGTAGACCACATCTACTACACTATCCTCATCAATCTTCCTGGCCACCTCCTCAAAGAATCCTATCAGGCTTGTGAGACACTATCTGCCCTTCACAAAGCCATGCTGGCTGTCCCTAATCAGACCATGATTCTCTAAATGCTCATAGATCCTATCTCTAAGAATCCTTTCCAACAGCTTGCCCACCACAGACGCAAGGCTTAATGTTCTAGAGCATGTAGATATCAAGAGAGAGGATGTATTGGAGCTGTTAGAAAATATTAGGACAGATAAGTCCCTGGGGACTGACGGAATATTCCCCAGGCTGCTCCGCGAGGCGAGGGAGGAGATTGCTGAACCACTGGCTAGGATCTTTGAGTCCTCGTTGTCCACGGGAATGGTACTTCCCTGGACTATCCCTACTACTTTTTTTAAATAAGGGGACAACATTTGCCACCTTCCAATCCTCCGGTACCATTCCCGTGGACAACGAGGACTCAAAGATCCTAGCCAGCGGTTCAGCAATCTCCTCCCTCGCCTCGTGGAGCAGCCTGGGGAATATTCCGTCAGGCCCCGGGGACTTATCTGTCCTAATATTTTCTAACAGCTCCAATACATCCTCTCTCTTGATATCTACATGCTCTAGAACATTAACCTTACCAACACTGTCCTCAGCGTCATCAAGGCCCCTCTCCTTGGTGAATACTGAAGAGAAGTATTCACTGAGAACCTCACCCACTTCCACAGCTTCCAGGCACATCCTCCCACCTTTGTCTCTAATCGGTCCTACATTTACTCCAGTCATCTTTCTGCTCTTCACATAAGTGAAGAGAGCCTTGGGATTTTCCTTAACCCTACTCACCAAGGCCTTTTCATGTCCCCTTCTTGCTCTCCTCAGCCCCTTAAGTTCCTTCCTTGCTGTCCTATATTTCTCATGAGCCCTATCTGATCCTTGCTGCCTACACCTTATGTATGCTACTCTTTTAGTTGACAAAATCCCTCATTTCAAAGAAACATGAAAATACATGCACAGTTTTGCTCTTTTAAATTAATGGTGTCATCAAAAACTAGTATACAATAGGGATTAACTAATACCTGGAGGTAACAATCCAGGTTTACCTCAAAATTGAGTTACATAAATATCTCCTGAATTCAGAGGCGTGATGCAATAGGTTGGGCAATACTGCAGAGGAGATACTCTGAAAACACCAAGTAGATAAAAGAGTGAACTATAACAAAAGAGAATAGACAGAGCAATGCATGATTCAATTGAAACAAAATGAAATATTTTTGTCTGCAATAGAAAAATATTGTAAGAATTGAATTTCATTTTGACTAACATTTGCACAGGTTTCCCCTAGGGGGCAATATTGATCAGCTTCCTGTCAAGCTTGATCAGCTCAGAGAAGACAGAATGCTCTTCAGGTAAAGGTATTCTTTTTCACACAATTCAACCATAGCTTGACAAATCAGTCAAGCAGTTATGGCTACAGCTGAATCTATGAATGCTCTCGGTTTGAACTGTGCAAATGGTGGCAGAGAGGCAGAGAAAATGCTGCAGATAAATTGCTGATTGCAGAAAGAAAGCTACTCGCCAAGCTTTGTATGTGACATTCAGAATAAGGTGTAATTCATGAGACTACATCAAATAATTCTGATAATGAATGTATGGAGCAGAACATGCCTACAGAAGACTACATTCATAAAAAGGGTCTGCATTCAGCAGCAGAGACAATTCAGTTGTTCATTTACCACCGATCCTTGTTATTGTAAAGGGTATAGCCATTGTACTGCTTGTTATTGCTCATTTAGAATAAACAGCATCACCCATAATTTCTTATTTCTGAGGCCAAGACTGCAAAAGCAAATACTGCTCATTCTTTACCCCAGTGTTTAATAACTTGCAACAAGTATTGTAAGATTCAAACAAATTCATCATTTTAATATATCACTCAGATAAGATGGAACATGATTATTGAGCATCAGGAAAAAGTCTGAGGAATAATGAATGAATGCTGCCTACTTGTAAATGTTTGATGCACTTCATTTAAAAAGAACTCTCAAGATCACTGATGTTGCACGACTGTAATCACATCTTTACACCACAGGTAGTTCTGCTATAACGTGTTTCCATAACGTGAATTGGTTATAATTGATGGATTAAGGAACACTATTTGCATTATGAGGGCCGCATTGTTTATACTACCATTGCGTTCAGGAAAAGCTGTTTAAATCTATGCTTTCAAGATCTGTGTTTCTTAGTAACGTAACTATCAAACTACCTGTACTGCAGAGTTTATATGATTCACTAAAACTCTCTCAAAACAGCAAACTGTGCCACTGGTACATCAAAGCATTATTTTATTACACTGCATTGCTACTGAATTGAGTAACAACTGCTGAACTTTTGTGCAATGTTGATAGACAGATATGAAACCTAAAGCAATATAATTTGTGCGTTAATACCATAGATTTTAGTTTTAACCCAGTACAAAGCTATACGGAGATTTCTAAATACTGTCATTATTTTTACAATTTTAATTTCTGCAGCTGTTAACTGAAATTGATGCTATTACTATATTCTGAATCATACCACACTACTGATCTACACTGTCTAATAATGCTTCCTAATCGTAAAAACAAACTTATTAAGCTACTTCCAACATTCTGAAAGATAACATAAGAAATAGGAACAGCAGGAGACCATTTGTCTCTTTGGGCCTTCTCCACCATTCAATAAGTTATTCCTACACCAGCACTACCCCCGGTTCCATTAAGTATCAACATCTGTCAATTCTAGTCTTGAATGCAATCAACAACTGAGCATCCACAGTCCTCTTTGGGTTACAGAACACATTACATTAAAAGATTCTTCACCTTCCACCTGCTATTCCTCATCCTGCTAAGCACTTTACAACGGAATTGTGTTAAATTATGTTGTTACAGTTGTAGTCTGTCAGTTGCTTTGTAAATACATTAATGATAATATAAAAAGGAAACAGATTTAACAGTCCTTTAATCTGTGCATATGAAATAGATGTTTGGTAGCACAATGATTATGTTACTGGACTGGTAACCTAGAATCATAATAATCTCAAGAATGAGAATTAAAATTCAACCATGCACATCTGAATTCAGAAATCTGGTCAAGCTGTTGTTAAAAACTCAGCTGGCTCTCCGATGCCTTCTTTACCCAGTTTATAACTTTTCTCATTTATTTCTAATCAAGAAAAGAACTACATCATCTGTCGGTGTGTTTTATTTTGGTTAACACCTAGAGAGGTAAATATATAATATGAAGAAAGCATTTCCTGCACTGTACTCAAATCCAGTATTTTTTGCCTTCCTAACATGTATTTGGATAGCACTTGATGTGAAGAAAAACACAAAACCATAGGGGCTTTTGACAAAACAAATTGTATTTGGCATTGAAATTCTGTTGTCTCCCACTGAGTGCTTCCAGCATTCTGTTTTTGTTTCAGCATTCTAGCATCTGCTGCATTTTGCTCCAAATATATGCCACAATCCCCATTGTGTCATTCAATTATATTGAAGAAATCTAATTTGTGCTTCTTAAAGTAACAGTACGTAATTGGAATCTAATGTAAAAGAGGGATTAATTAGATTGCAAATACAGCACTGGGACATGTTACTTGACCAATCCAGTCTATAGTGGTGATTATACTTCACATGACACTCTTCGTAATCCATTTACCTCAGCTCAGCTTTACAGCAGTTTCCTTTGTTTCAATTTGGAAACAAAGCATCTAAGCTAGTTGTCATTCATTTCTTGTGGCGGCGATGGCCACAATCTAACTGTCCTCCGAGTAAAGAAATCTCTCTTGATTTAATAAAGTATTACTTATTTACATACATTAGCTGTAACATGGCATTATTTAATGAATACTTTTTTATCCACACAATAGCCATGCCTCTTTTAGTAATGATGCAAGGTACAGAATTACCACAGGACAAGCCCCCAAAGTAATCGTTGAGAGTTTAATCATCATAACCATGTAAAGCACTGCGATCTTTGGGGGCTCTGACCGATTTAGCACAGCAGGGGAATGAATTAGGTCATTTATAGCTCTCACTTCCATTAAACGCCTTCTTTATATAACAGGGCACTATGCATATTCTAAATGTAACATTAATATAGATGCTAGCCTGCTTTTCCTCAAGCAATTATTAAACTATTTCCAGCTGTTCTTAAAAATCATAAAACCTTAGGATGAAACACACTGATAATTGAAATTCTAATGCAGTTACACAGAACCTTACAAGAACATATAGGTTTTGGAAAGACCTCTGTGGTATATTTGCTTCTAAGTAATCTCTCTTCTTCTACTCAGTCGTATCTTTTGGATTCAAAAAGTGCTACTGCATACTGCTAACATCTTCATTATAATATTTCAGCAGAATGAAACTGATCAATTTTTACACACTTTACTTAAAATGTGAAAGTGACCTTCAAATACATAATAAAGAGATGGAGGGTAAAGCAGCAGCACTCTGAATCAGAAGGTTGTAGGTTCACATGCCACTTCAGACAGCTCATAAGCACAAAATCCATCACTGATATTTCAGTGCTGTACTGAGCACTTGCTGTATCGTCAGATACCCTCTTTGGATGAGACTTTAAGCAGACCACCTAAATGACAGGAATGTTACCATTAGGCCAAAACTAACAGTGAGGAATTAGACCCATCCTGACTAAGCCTTATAATCTGAACTGTTTTCATATGGTGACATTTTGTATCTGGCTAGAGGCAATTCTCACATAAGAGTTCCCAATCTCTCTCAGAGTGTTAGAGAATCTTCATCACAAATGATGCACTTCTTACATCTTTAGTCTTCAATGAGAATTTTAAAAGGTGATCTAAATGCTAATTTTTGCCAAAATAAAAAAAAGTTGTACAAATCTACCATTACAATGGTGAGAGTAGATAGAAAATGGCAAGTTGCCAAAAGTTGGTAGGAAATGTGAAGCATTTCCTTTATCTGACTGACCTTTCAGAACCCTTTGCAAAATTCCTCACATGCATCAAACGCTCACCATGGGAACCATGTTATCTGTGTTCTGTGGCCCCCAACTTGGAAAGTCACTTTTACCAACATTCTTTCCACATCCTGACACTAATTGCAGTGTTTTCATATTCACCACAGTTTCCAAGTATTTAAATTGTCTTTTAGCCCAGATAGACTTCTACACCCATTCAATAACCATTATGGAACATTGCTTTGAATAACCCCAGTTATTAAACTTAGCAGTCAAATTTTAATCTATTTCACACAAAACTCTGATAATTGGCTCCCTCAGGACTGGTGGTGCCAAACTGGCATATTTTCTGGACCGTTGGGTGTTATCCCAATTAATATCCCAGCCCATCCTTGGTTCACTTGTAGGTGTTGCACAGCAGTACAATAAAAAATTTCAGTGAGCATAAAAGAGAGCATGGGAAACAAAACCCACTGAGTTTAAAGGAAGCACTGGAAATAGGGCGCCGGTGAGTATAAAGAGAGTATGGGAAACAAGGCCCCGGTGAATTTAAAGGGAGCATGGGAAACAAGGCCCTGGCGAGTTTAAAGGGAGCACACACAAACGCACATATTACAACTGAAACATATACATAGGGGGGTGATGTAGTCATGCAGCTGCAAACCATGCCTTTACAGACAGAGCATGCAACATTGATCCATACAGCAAAGAACACGTTTCGCCAAGTTGCTATACTGCACATTACAGCTGGAGGGACTGGTAATGAGATCTGGTGGAAGATGCACTGATCAAACAGACTGCTTTGATCTGGAAAGTGTCGAGTGTTTTGTCCGTTGCTGCAGCTTTCTCTGTCCAAGTAAAATGGATGGGGACCCATCACACTCTTTAATTTTATGTGGTGGCAAAGATTTAGGGAGTTAGGTATTGAGGTCAGATGCAGACGTGCTCCAGTAGCCAAGACATTTAGTCTGGTTGAGTTTCTGCTCAACAGTGATCCTAGAATGGCAATGGTGGGGGACCAGAGATAGGCAGCATTGTTAAATGTAAAGTGTTGTGCTCTCGCTTATTCATTCACATGGTGGGAATGTTAGGTAACACTTTCCACTCCCAGCCTGTGGTCTTCTTGCACACTAGAAAAGATTGGACAATTTAACAATCTCTATGAATTATCTCTGAGTGACTCTTAGTGTATAATCACTTGGTCACTGGGGACCAATCTCCATGCAGCAACCATACTCTGCTTATTTTCTCCCAGAATATGGGCTCAATCCTCTCCCAGATAATTATTTTGCAGCAATCAACCCTTCTGAATTTGAGAAATGATGCAGTGACAAGATTGTTTTCACAGCTTTGTGGGAGCAACATAAAAGAACAAAATGCAGCAAAGCAGAGAGGGAAAGGAAGAGAGAAAAAAAGGAAGAAAGAAAGAAAGAGAAAGCAGAAGTGCCAGACTAAGAGCAATGCTAGGGGAGATTCAATTGTTTAATTTTAAATGCAGCTACCCAAAAAGCATTTATTAAAAAATAACAATTAAAGTGTGAACACTGTAAGAAGTTGTTATTTTCCAGAAGATTCTTCATGATTCAAACATGTCAGCTGTACAATCTTTCTGTTTAATGGAGTGTTATATTTGCATGGACCAACAGTCAATGATCCAAAGGGTCTGTGTGTTACCTGTTAACAGGTGGCACTTGCAATTCCCGACACAGCAACCATTTATCTAAAAATACACTTATTAACTACTTTTCTGATTTTGGCTTCAATGAGGCTTCCATTTTTGCATGCACTTAAATCAGTGCAAATACATTTTCATCTTTTATGAATTTTCATGTAGATCACCACTGCTACTGTTTGTTCTTCAGCTTTTAAGTATTTTTGGTCTCTGTGTTGATCTCCCTGAAATGGCCATTTCAGAGAAACCATTTCAGAACAGAAAAACAGTGTAGCAACAATGTGGCACAGGACAGTGCTTTGTGACTCCCTACTAAAATCTCCAAGAGGATTATGCAGAATAAAAGCATGAATCTCAAATATTATAACCTGCCTTTTTTGCCTATGTTCTTCCCAGTTTCTGCCCCAATAATCCTACAGGGTTACTCAAGATTGATGGAAATGACTAAAATGCATCATCAAATTAAATCCGGTTCAATTCCTTAAATGTGGTGATACTCAAGTGTAATTGTAGTAATATTTGCAAAGCTTCATTCTCAGCCAGTCTAAAATCAATTTTAGTTCTGAACTGTGGGCCACGCACTAGGTGCTGGAATTGGCATTAGCTGAAGAGCTCTAATTTGACCATCAAGGACATGATAGGCTGAATGGCCTCCTTCTATGCTATACATTTTCTATAATTCTATGAAGCATTCTTCCATAGAGGAGAGCAATAAGATAAGATACCGTTATTAGTCACATGTACATCGAAACACACAGTGAAATGCATCTTCTGCGTAGTGTTCTGGGGGCAGCCCGCAAGTGTCGCCACGCTTCCGGCACCAACAAAACACGCCCACAACTTCCTAACCCGTACGTCTTTGGAATGTGGGGGGAAACCGGAGCACCCGGAGGAAACCCACGCAGACACGGGGAGAACGTACAAACTCCTTACAGACAAGAGCTGGAATTGAACCTGGATCACTGGTGCTATAATCGCTACACCAAGCTGGGATATTCTTTGAAAACGGCCTCCATCAGTAATTTGCTTTTATTGACCTAAAAAATAAGTAAATCAAGCCTTTCATCTGTAATGAATTAACTTTTTTCCCCTTACACATGAGATGATCCTTGCGTGAACCAAATCCTGTCAAACTCACTGCATTTTTATTAAGCTTCTATGGGAAATGAGAAGCTGGGCAAAATAATTTCCTTTTTGATTTCAATAACAACTTAAAAATATAGTCTCTTTGATATGAAATAAGATTTTCTCCAGGCCTGCATTAGAGTCAGCAGTGGAGTGAATGAATGAGTGGGAGAGTAACTACCTGGTGCAAAACAGTTCAATGGAGGGCCTTCATTTTACAGCTGTATATCATCTTGAAACAATTACAGCACCAGCAGACTAGTTCTGAAAAAAGATTAGTTTCATTCTTCTCTTTCCCTTCAAGTAATCATTTTGTTCTATTTTCTAAGTGTGTCAACACAAAACATTCAAGAAAGAAGTTCTTGGTGAACCAGGAAGGGTCCAACTTGTCCAATATAATTATCATCAAGCCTTCTACGGTTCTGAGTGATGTCAGTGGCTGAATCATTCAGCTCTCACCACCAGCTCTGTACAAAGGAAATACTTTGTACTTAAAGGGATAACAAACAGAAACAGAAAAAAAGCCTCTTGACCCCTTGAGCCTCCACGCTGTTAAAAAAGATCATGGCTGATCTGTTATCTCAGTGCCACTTTCTTGCACTAACTTCACATTGCTCGATTCCCTTAATAAGCAAAAATCCATTGTTCTCTGCCTTGGATATGCTCAGCGACTCAGCCTCTAGAACTCTAATGGGTTGAGAACGACGAAGATTCGCCACCCTCTCAGGGAAGAAATTTCTTCTCATCTCTGCTCTGAGTGACAGAACCTTTGGTTCAAAACCCCAGCTGGGGAAAACAGCAACCTTCTGTCTGCTCTGTCAAACTCAGCAAGAATGTTGTATGTTCCATGCAGTTAATAGTCAACTATGTTGGTGTTTTATACATATAGCCAGGCCTTGGAAAACATTGCAACCTTGTTGCAGCAAGATTTAACAATCAGATAGACTGCCCCTTATGCCGAATATGCAAAAATGAATTTCACGTGCTAATCCCAATGGAGGAAATATTTCCTTAACAACCACCTCCTACAACAATGAAATAATGAACAGCACAACAATGCTACTGGGAATATCCTAATTGCTCTTCGTTCCCTCATCATACATAAGTAATAGTATTGTACTTACTTACATGTCCAAAATTCAATTGTCATCAACCAGTTGTGTCTGAGCAATTCATAACTCTGGGGATAGGCTTGCTGCAAAAAGTTGCAAGCTCAGAGAAGAACTTCCAAATATTGAAGATGTGATGTCTTAGTAAAGGTTTCCCCACACTTTAATCCAAAACAACCCTTTATTGTTTATTTGCGATCATCATGGATATTAGAAGTGCTACTACTTCGTTTTTGTTCATCTCGTTTGAGAACATCTACTGTTGTGAGAGATTGAAATTTACTTCCACTTGGATGCATGACTTCATATTTTGTCATTTTTAGATTATAATAAAGTACTATCATTCTGCCTTGGTGGATGCAGGGGACCCTGTTAGATTTGTACTCCTTGAGGAGCTGTACTATGGCTAACTGGAGTGAAAGTCATGGTCTCAATAAATCGATTACACTTCTGAGACAAGAGAGAATACTAGAATGTACTCATATAAACATAGTTCATAGTTGTCCAAATTTTTATTACTGTGATTGTAAAGCATTTTAAGTATTTAAGCAAAATGGCTATTTTTTATTTTCAAAAATATTTGGAAATATAGCAGGATGATTTCTTTCTGAATTGTACCCAGAGTTCACTCATTTCTCATTGAAAAACGAATAAAAAAGTGTAGTGCCAGACCCCTGATCCTCTTTCATTCCTTGTGGACTTCCTTGAGTGGCCAAAAAAACACCTGAAAAAAACCTGGTAGTGGTTCATCTTGGGCACCCAGAAATTATGAACTGCAGACAACCATCAATGTACCGCACCCACTTACAATTTAAAACAGGCTCAGGTGGTTGGAACATAGAACATCGAATGGGCACAGGAACAGGCCCTTTAGCCCAGCACGTCTGCGGTGACCTTGATGCTAATCTAACTAATCCCATCTAGCACATGGGCTGCATCCTTCTACTTTCTGACTGTCTAAATGCCTCTTAAACACTAGTGTTGTATGTACTTCTACCAACTCCTCTGGCAAAGCATTCCAGGCGCCTACCACTCTCCATGTGAAAAAAACTTGCTCACACATCTCCTTTAACCTTTCCCCATTTCACATTAAAGCTAAGCCCTTTAGTATCTTGACATTTCTACCCTGGGAAAAAGACTCTATCTACCCTATCTGCACTTCACATAACTTTATATACTTACATCAGATTGCCCCGAGCCTCTGACACGCCAGAAAAAACAATCCAAGTTTGTCCAACCCCTCCTTATAGCTAATACAGTCTAATAATCCAGGCAACATCCTGGTGAATCTCTTCTGTACCCTCTCCAAACCCTCCACATCATTCCCATAGTGTGGCGATCAGAACTGCACACAATACTCCAAATGTGACCTAACCAAAGTTTTATACAGCTGCAACATAACTTGTCAACTTTTATACTCAATGCCCTGACTGATGAAGGCAAGCATATTGTATGCCTTCTTTACCAACCTAAGCAATAGATAGAAAATGGTTCCCTTACCTATGGAGAGATAGAATTTAATTGATATGCACTAAGATAACATTGAGGAAATGGAAATTTAAAGCATAGAATAGCAAAATCAATTATTTTTTTAATATATACTCAAATGATAGTGGAAATCTGGAACACTCACTTCCAGAAGACTAGGTGCTGAGTCAATTGAAAATTTCAAGACTGAGATTAAGAGATTTGTATCAGGTAGAGATACCAAGGGATACAGAAAAATGGTGGATTTAAAGTAGAGATTAGCCACCATCTAATAAAGTGCTGGAATAGGCTCCGGGGACTGAATGGCCAAGAACTATTCCTATGACTGTACAGTTTATTGCCACCAAAAATTAATGCAGCAGTCAGAACCTCAGGCAGCAGTAACAAAACCTAATTGGGCTGTACAGCAAACATCTAACGCTGCAGTTTGCCTTCTGCCATGGGAAAAATTGTGGCCATTTAAGTGCAATGGTTTCAAAAGGAAAACAAAAATAGCTCATTGGCCTTCACTGCTTTTGGAATCCTTCAAAACCTTTAAACTATTTTGCATTTTCCATTTATTTATTTTCAGACCAGTGAATACTTTTTCCCTGGAATTCACAGTAAAACATTCAGTGAAAATCAGTCATTCCAAATACAATCAGAAATTTCAATAGAACATAACATCCAATAAGTAAGATTCGGCAAAGGCGGAAGTGTGTACTCCTCTGTAGACTAGAAAGATAAGTATTGGGTAACACTAACCGGAAAATAAAATTTTTCATGCCTTTCATGAAGTAATAAAAAGTTTTAAAACATGCAGAAACTTATGCAATTATGTACTTGATGTTTTGAGCTAAAAATCAAGCTCTGCTCCATAAGGAACTAAGACCAAAGTTATTGTCCATTGAAAAAAAATCTCTATGACGAAAAAGGATTTAAATAAAAACTACTATTACTGAGACACCTGGATAAACAGCTAATCCCAGGAATACAAACAACTAATCCCAAGAGTGCAAACACCATCAAGTATGCTAAAACAGGATAGCAGATGAGGTAACTCAGCAAGTAGGTGATTCCAAGTCAGATCCCAAAAGTTTGCTAAAATGACATTAAATAAAATTTCTCATGGATAACTTGAGTTGCTGTATCTTGTTAATTCTTATTATTTAATCAGGTCTGAGGGGACTGACAATCACAAAATATGGTTGCATCGTTAGATTGCTGTGGTGCAGGGAGGGAGAAAGGGGTCGAGAATTTTTAACTATCCAGCAGTTATTAAGTTATTCTATGGCTTTTTTGTCTGACTGAAAATTCTCTTGTTTCTTGAGATGTTTTAGTTAGCATTGTATACGGGTAAAACAGTCACTTAAGGTAGAAATTGTTACATATATTTACTGTTAGAATGGCTCAACTTACTTTTCAACAGCTCACGTTATTATATTGAGTAAAAAGCAGGAAAATAGAAATGGACAAAGTGGACTGGGAAATCATTGAAGGGATAACTGGGAAATGGATACAGTGTTCTGGAGAGATAGAGTGCTCTGCCAACTATGCTTGTTAGAATGGGACCTCTCTTTTGTCTGTGAGGCAACTTAGGCACATTTACTATCCACCAGCAGACTCCCATCTTCCACCTCCCGCAACACAAGCTTTTAATTTAATTAAGGGTATGTTCAGTACAAAATGGAAGAGAAATACCAATCTCTGGTGCTCATTGAAGGTATATGTAGCACATATTTCAGACTCTGAATCAGGCATTTATATACCGAAAGCTGTTCCTTCACTGAGCCACTAACGATCCTTTAGAAGTGCATCTTCTTTAATTCATTAAGCTGTCAGCACCTTAATCTTTCTGTTGATGTAGATATACAACTCTCACCTGTGGAATGCAACCAATTAAGTTCAATGCATAGACTGTAATGTTACAATCCTGAGGTATGCCAGCTTTATCTGCAAACTCAGTTGATTAACTAACTATAGATTATGAAGGATGCATATTCTAACTGTTAAGGGAAATAGAGTAAATGTCCTTTTCCCTTTTAAACTATCCACAAGACAACAACAAGGATTTTTTTTAGGTCAGCGTGTATGCTCAAGCAAATGGAGCATATTTAGAATATTGCAGTTTTGGACACTTTGTCACAACATAGATGGATATATTAGTTTTAGAGAAATATTGTGAAGACTTGAGGGACTGCAGACTGCAGTAAATTAAACATGGCCTGGTAGGCAATATGAGATCTAAGAAATAATTTTATTGGAGAACTACAATGAAGGAAAATGAATGTTCAGTGCATTTCATTTTTTAAACAAATGCTCACACTTCCATGAAACAATATTGAAGTCCATTGAATAAGAGCAGATTTATATATCATGCCTCTGCCCAGCATGTACTATGAAGAGGATGCAGAGAGGCTTCAAGGGGACATAGATAGGCAAGGTGAATGGATGAGAACATGGCAAATGGAACATAATTAGAAAAAATAGGAAGCCATCATCTTTGGTATAAAACAAATAGAAGAGTATTTTTTAAGTGGTGAGATTTTTAAAGGTGGTGCTGTTCAGAGGGACCTGGGTGCCCTTGTGAACGAATCAGCATGCAGATACAGCAAATCATTAGGAAGGCCTCCATTGCCGGAGGATTTGAGGACAAGAGCAGAGATGTTTTACTTCAATTTGATAGAGACCTGGTGAGATCACATCTGGAATAACGTGTACAACTCTGGTCTCTCCACCCAAGCAAGAATATATTTGTGATCAAGTTAGTCCAATTCAGCAGATTGATGGGATGGCAGATTGGTATTATGAGGAGAGATCAAGACAACTAGGACTATAAATTTAGAAGAACGAGAAACGATCACCACTGAAACGTACAACATTCTAATGGGGCTGAACAGGGAGAAACGAGAATGATATTTGCCCTGGCTGGCACATATAGAATTGGGAGGTCAGAGTCTCAAAATAAGAGGTCAGATATTCAAGACTGAGATGAGAGAGAAAAAGAAAATCTTTGCTCAAATTTTTCTACCCAGGACGTTGTGAAGGCTCAGTCACTCCATAAAACACATTGCTGGTTTTACACAGAAAACATTCATTTTAAGTGGATCAATCTTAAATCAGAAGTGCTGCATGCCTAGCAAAATGTTTACTTAAATTCTGTTATATTTAAAACAAAAGTAAAGTTACAAATTAAAATTTTCCATTTACTCTTCCAAAAACAAAATGTTTTTTTCATAAATGTCATTTTGATGGCCTGCATGTTTATTTTTACTGTGCCTGCTGTTTTGGATTTTTTTAACTGCAGATCTCGTGTTTATTCCTAGAAAATTAATTTTGTAAAACTGGGAAACTACAAAACTGGGAAATCTTAATGGAGTCAGTTCTATGGCTTCTGTCGTAGTGATAATACTTGTGAGGAATGTATCAGCACCATGATACCAGGCATCCAAGTTCTGTTATTCATTGGTAAGGTACATGAAAATGTTCACCATAGACATAAACCTGCCACCTGTTTGGTACATGTGAGGAGCACATTAACTGATTTTGCTCAACTCTCTTAGAAAAAGGCAACACACTTGTCAGATGAGGGCAATAGTGAATTTGTTAATGACAAGTGCTCCTGTGCCTATTTATCACATTGGATCCAAATTAACAAAAAAGCACTGCAATTAATTTCTTGATGAGGCTGAGGATATTGTCCTTGGTTTATAGAAAGTTATGCTCCAAATTCCACTGCAACCTTTCTGCATTTGAGGATCTTCAAAAATCCATTTTCCTCAAGCAAAACAAAAACAATTCCCAATTTTATTCTCAAAGGTCCAACAAAGCAACTGACATCGAAGAAAGTTTCCCCACAGACATTTAGCAGTCTACGTGGCAAGAACTTCCCCTTTTCAGACTTTAGATGCTATCAGGCATCTCCTCAAACCATCATGCTATCAAACAGGCTAAGCTATCAATCACTTGCAACATTATAGAAAGCGAAAAGAACAACTTCTAAATATCTTGCAGAAATAAAGACAGGAACATGTCATACAGATAAGACAGAAGCCAAAGCATTATAAATAAATATCTTCCAAAAACACTTTAAAAATTCCTTACTTTGAAATATTCTTGTGGAAGTACAACACACATGCAGAAAATTAGTCCTGAAGGGCCAGGGAGTTTGCTAAGCGGTCATTATGGGTTGGCATGCATTTAAAGACACACTTAGACCTCATATAACAACAAGTGACATTTTCAGGAGATTTTTCAGCAAGACGAATCACAAAAATATTAAATTCATTCTGATTCATTTATTTCCCTTGTCGCCAACAGCTTTCCATCATTACTAATGCAAAATCTGGGCCAAAAATATTACTGAGATGTCTAAAATTTTGAAAAAGTGTTTAATAAATCGCGGTACTGAAAAGGCACTTTAACCATTTCAAATTTTTTACAAAGTCTCTCATAAGCTTCATCATCTTTGAATTTTTCAGGATGCCCATTATAATGGGTGCTAAAGGAAATGAAGTGCAAATTCAGCATTATTTTAAAGTACCGTGTTACGTTATCTTTGGTATAGTCTTGCGATAAATCTATTGCTTGAATAATACTAAATTAAAATATGAAAATACATTCTCCACCACATAAAAGATAAAGTTTTTATCCCAAGCAGGAAATTATTGCATTGGTGACTTTAGCAATTTGTGATAGTGCTGTTGTTTTGGCACATTACTATCATGCACACAGCACAAAACTGACCCCGGTAGCTTAAAAAAAGAAAGGGCATAGTTAAAGATTAGCAGAACTTCATCTCCGCATTATGTAAAATTGGATAGTGATATACATCACACTGCTGTACAGAAGAGTATATAGAAAACACTTTCCATATCAGCATACATTGGACAACCTGCTGCGTGAGTGCTAAAATCACTTCATGCCTAGCTTTTATCTCTTGTGCCTTGTCCTCTTCAATGTCACTAAAAATGGTCTTGCAGAGAGGACACTTATGCAACTGATAAGGTTCTTATTAAAATAGAAGTGGCCCGTTTTGCTGCAAAGGAATTTACAGCATCCACTTCTCTAAGCTATTTGAATCTATGCCCGAGTATTTAGAAGAATATAAGCCAACCACTTCTGAAGCGCAAAAGAAATTACTATTTTCAACCCACCCAGGTCCTGTTCAGTTAATAAAGGAGTGCAAGGCATTTCTAAAGCAATGACATCAACAGTGTTTTTGACTACCTTTAAGTCTGGCTGAGTTCAGATCTGGCAAAGAAGCTGAAAGCAATTTTTTGGCACCAATACATAATAAGTCAAAAGGCCCTATGTGATCAAGCTTGGAACTTCCCTAAAGTCCAAACATAGATAAAGAGGATATAGTAGATATTAACGTCTTTCAAGAAAATAAATTTGACATCCTTCTTAGTCTGGGTTATGCGTGAATCCAGATCCATCAATATGGTTGACTCTCAATTCAGGGTTAGCTAAAGTTGGACACAATATCCGTACCCACAAACTATAAATCACACTACTCTTCACATGCCAAGAACCTGTCCTAAGGACTAGACTGAAGCCTGGGTCATCGTGGCAACTCTTTCTCTTTTAATGAGTTTGCCATTTCAACATGATGTCACATTTTACATACAAAATTTCATGGAGAAAAGTTGATATATAATTTGAGGTTTCTTGGCTGAACCATAGATCTTTCTTTTTTTCACTTTGTCTTCAAAATCACTATTTACTGTACTTCTCACTGAATGGAGATGTACCCCATATAAAATATGACAGTGGTTGTTGAAGCTTAATCATCTACACCCCAGGACATAGTTGCAGGAGTGACTTGGAGCAATGTCCTAGGCCTAATCATTACACTGCTTTACTGTATAATGAGGTCAGCTATGGCATAGTTCGCTAACGATTCCACAGTGCTTAATTCCATTCACAACTCACAAAATGAAGCTGCCCATTCCTGCATCCAACAAGACCTGATTGACATTCTGGTGTGGATAGGCAAGTGGCAGGTAACATCATCAGTCATACAAGTGCAAAGTTCTGATCACCTCTAACAATGGTGCTTCTAATCTAACGAGTCTGCTGCATGCTGACAGAAACTCAACTGAACCTGCCACAGAAATACCATGACTACAAGTGGAAGTCAGAGCTGGGTATCCCATGGGAAATGACATACCTCTAATACCTTAGTGCCTTTCCACCATCTAAATGCACAAATCTGAACTATCAAACAGTGCTCTCTAGTTGACTCAGTGAGTCCAGCTCCAGCAACACAGAAATTGACACCAACCCCAACAATGCAGCTAATTCGAATGGCAAACTATATACCATTTGAAACATTCACGCCTCCCCCCCTACCATCTACAACATGCACTCCAATTACAAACAATGCCTTTACACTATTCTGGAGGCACAAGAGACTGTAGATGCTGGAATCTGGAGCAACTCACAAGATGCTGGAGGAACTCAGCTGGTCAGGCAGCATGTATGGAGGGAAATGGACAGTCAACGTTTCCAGTCCAATATCCTTCATCTGGATAGATGAAGGGTCTCGACCCTAAAAGACAACCAAATGCCTTCAGCGTTTTGTGTTGCTTTATACTATCCAGACTGGGATATTTATTGCCCATTCTTTCTTAATTGCTGGAAAGCTCTATCCAACAGTACTGTGGCTGTACCTTCACCCGACCGATTTCAGTGGTTCATGGCAGAAGATCACCACAGCCTTCAGAAGGACAATTAGATATGGGCAACAAGAAAGCGACGCTGACTTCCCAGTGCCGCCAACCTCCCAGTAATGACTGGAAAAGAGTTTCTAACAATGTGCCTCACTTCAAAATTCATAAAATGTTACCATTTTCCATTTATAGCTATCCTCGTGTCATTCTGCATAATCCCGTCAATTTATTATCTGTTACCGATTAAACTAAATTAGACTGTTCAAATTTATTTCAATTAAATTTCTTGTACTGTTCCAAAATAAATGTTCTTTATACTTATCAGAGAGAAAAACTCATCTTTGCAGTGAAATGGTCTCCTTCTGCTGAAAGTGTATTGCTATTAATCACTCCTTCTGCCCCAATACCCCTTTACCCCCATGTTATTTTTCGTCTCAGATTAGTATCCTCACTCATGATTCATTTTCAGTTATTTACTGCATACAAGATTACAAATGAAATGGATACAACTCCTTCAGCTTAAACTGTTGTTTTGACACAATACTTGCAAAAAAAATACTTAAAAATAATGACTTAAAATATCTTACCTCAATCACCTTGGAGTCAAAATCTTCATACGTTTCTGCAAATAAAAAGCAGAATCTTTCACTTCCATGAATTTTGATAACACAGTGAAAACAAAGAACTTAACACCAAACTAAAACTGCTGAAACTTATGAGAAGTCCCAGTCTCTCTGCATTGACGGTCTAAATGATCAACTGACATTGTAAATGATAAAACAAATGCGATTACATAATTACAACCAACTCCTATAAATTTGTATCTATTTTAAATTACAAATTGCAAAATCTTAACTTATTCTCAGGTTAACTTGTCCATAGAAATTTTGTGTTCTTTTCCACAGTGAATACTCATTTAATTAGTGCATCATTTCTTGATTTTCCATTCTCACCTTTCTTGTTCTAATTTTTAATGGTCTGCATTACCTTTAACTGCTCTCTTTTAACATATTTATAAGTTTTGCTCTTCATTTTGATATTTCTTGCAAATTTCCTTTTCAATGTCCTTTTGATATTATTAATATTTTGGTCTCTGTTTTTTTCATGTTTTTCTCAGGTTTCTGGACCTCCACTATTACTTATATTTTTGCCAGTTTTATTTTTTTCCTGACATGCTTCTCTCATGCTTTTGTATCATACAAAATTGTTCTCATATTACTGCTTAACAGTTCACAACAATTTACTGTGGTTAATTCATTTCTTATTCTTTTGAAGTTCGTTTTACTTAAATTCAAGGAATTGTTTCTAATCCTCACTTCCCCCTCTCCCAAACACAAAACCAATAAATTTTCTGAATCCATTGCCACACCTTTTTCTGCTTATTTTAAGTAGAATCCTTTGTTCAATATTTTACCAAGGATTTTTTTTCTCTTTGAAAGGTAATGGGATTAGTTCATTCGAAGTGGATTAAAGCAAGACTATGTCAAAGTAAGAAGCAGATTGCTAGGTTATTGATCAAAAGTTCTCTTCCTTTGTGTGCTAATCCATAACTAACAACCATCATCATAAAACTTTAATGCAATATTGATCCAGCAAAAAACATAATCAACGGTGAGTTAACATTTGCTGAACTGTAAAGAGCACAGTGCAACAAAGTAGATGTTTGTTCAGACATTTCCTTTGCTTTCATGACCCTTTTACAAACTTCTGTTAACAAATATTTCATAAGATTTAAGCCTAGCACTATTTTTCTGCTAAAGCATTTAACGTTATCCCAACTAATATGCTGATGCTTCTTGTCCCTTATCTTTAATGTGTGGCTATCACAATGCAGTTTCGGCCATAGAAAGGGCAACTTTAAGACTTGACACAGATTCCAAACAAGGTGCCGAATCTTACTATTAAACTGACATTTGATAGCACGTGGCATCAAGGAGCCCAAATAAAATTGGAGGTCAATAGTACTCTAAACTCTCCATTGAAAAGCAAAAAAAAAACCTGCAAACTGCAATGCAGAGATACCCAGCATGTCAGGCAGCACTTGTGGTGAGAGGAAGCGTTAATGTTTCAGAATATCTTCACCGGCTTAAGTCGTATCTCTATGGATATATCCCCTCCATGGACTCTGTCTATACTTCTCGCTGCCTTGGTAAAAGCAGCCAGCATAATCAATGACCCCACCCACCGGGACATTCTCTCTTCTCCCCCCCCCCCCCCCCCCCAATCAGGCAGAAGATACAAAAGCCTGAAAGCACATACCACCAGGCTCAAGGACAGCTTCCATCCCACTGTTATAAGACCTTCGAACAGTTGCCTAGTACGTTAAGATAGACTCTTAACCTCACAGTCTACCTTATTATGGCCTTGCACCTATTGTCTGCCTGCACTTTCTCTGTAACTGTAACACTTCATGCTGCATTCTGTTATTGTTTTCCCTTGTACTACCTCAATGCACTGTTGTAATGAAATGATCTGTACAGATGGCATGCAAAACTAAGTTTTTCACTGTACCTTGGTACATGTGACAACAATAATAAACTAATTTACCAATATCTAGTACAAAGAAACATGGCTGTAGTAATTGGAGGTTGATCATCTCAGCCCAAAACATCACAGCAGTTTTCTGAGGGTAGCATCATAGGCTCAACCATCTTCAGCTGCTTCTGAAGAAGACTTGCATCAGATCAGAAGTGGAGATGTCTGCTGATGATTGTAGTGATCAATTCCATTCACACCACCTCAGATAATGAACAAAATGCTGGATGAACTCAGCTGGTCAGGCAGCATCTGTGGACGGACAGTTGACGACCCTGATCGTGACCCTTCAGCTGACCCACTGAGTTCTTCCAGAATTCTGTTTGTTGTTCCAGATTCCAGCATCTGCAATCTCTTAGATAAGGAGTTTGGAATGAAATAAAGCAAGACAACATCCAGTTTTGGACAGATAAGTGGCAAAAAATATTTATGCTATACAAGTTTCAGGCAACTGTCATCTCCTATAGGTGAGGGTTTAATCACTTCTGTCTAACCACCCAAACCCCAACAGCCCTTGATATTCAATAGCATCACCATCAACACTCTGGAGATCAACAGTAACCAGAAACCTAATGAGACCAGCCACAAAAATAACATCTTTACAAGTGCAAGTCAAAGGCACAACGGTGGCATTTATCATCCCAAGTCCAAGCAATGGCAAGCATTCCTGCACAGATTGCCCTATGCCTGAAATCTCATTCAATGAGTGGAGTCTTCACCTGAACTGCAGGGAGGTGAGGCACCCATTTCTGTTCTGTCTTATTCTGCTGGTGCTGCTATACTGAGGCATAAACTATGCCCTTCTGATGGTAGTCTCCAGAGGATATAGCAGATAACAGGGAAGTAGAAGACCTTCTCTGAAGTATACTGTGTCTTTTGACCAGTCGGGGAAGGAAATATCTGTATGAGAACCCAAGTGGCTGCTTCCAGTACTTCGCTAACGACCCTGTATTTTAGCTCTCTAGTATTTTCAAGGATCACACATGCTTGAGGAGCCATGGAAACGTGGGATACCAGGGCTATTCATCCTTTGCAACTTCTGTCAGCTGCAACAAGATTCCACCACTAGACACATATTTCCCTCCCCATCCCTTTCAGCATTTTGAAGGGATGGCTCCTCCCCTCATGAATCCCTGGTCTACTCTTCTATCCCACCAACCAGTCCCCATCTCATGGCGCTTTCCATGCAACACCTGTCCTTTCACCTCTTCCCTTCCCACCCCATCATCCAGGGATCCAAACAGTGCTTCCAGGTGAAGTAGAGATTCACTGGCACTTCTTCCAATCTAGTGTACTGTGTTCAGTGTTCACAGTGTGAGCTCTCAACACTGGAGAAAACAAATGCACATTGGGTGATCGTCTTGTGGAGCACCTGTGTTCAGTCCGCAGGAGTGACCCCGAGCTTCCAGTTGCCTGCCGATTTAATTCACCATCTAACTCCCACTCTGACCTCGCCATGAGAAGCCATGGTGCACTGTGGGCTCCTGCACTGTTAAGACTAAGCAAAATGCAAGCCGGGGGAAAGCACCTAAGCTTCCTCGAGGCACACTGCAATCTTCCAGACTCGGTATCAAATTCCCCAACTTTAGGTAACTTGCTCTTTCTTTCTGTCTGTATGAGAACTGGCCATTTGGCAATCTATTTTTATTCTCTTGTCCAGCCTGATGGGCATGTACCACAACCTCACTATTTACAAAACAGTGTGCAGACAAAGAAGCATAATGTGCTGGTAACTGCCCCCATTAACCTGGTTGGACTCATCCTATCAGAGATATTCCCTTTGTTCCACCCATCCCTTCCAATCTTCTTTGCTATTGAAAACCAAATTGTTTTTTCCCTCTTTCCCAGTTCTGACACAAGATCCTGGACCTGAAATCTTAACTGCTCCTCTTTCCACTGATCTTAAGATATAGGAGCAGAATGAGGCCATCAGGCCCACTGAGTCTGCTGCACCATTCAATCATGGCTGATTTTTTTCAGCCCCATTCTCTTGCCTTTTCCCTGTAATTCTTAATCATCTTACCAATCAAGAACCTATCAATCTCTGCCTTAAATACACGCAATGACTTGGCCTCCATGATCCTCTGTGGCAATCAATTCCACAGATTAGTATGCTGGTACTGCAAGTAATTGGGATAGTTAACAGAATGTTACTGTTTATTCTGAGGGGAATTGATTCTAAAGCAGGGAGGTTGTGCTTTAGTTAAATAGGGCATTGGTGAGACCACATCTTGAAAACTGTGTTGTATAAGTCTTCTTACTTAAGGAAGGATGTTAAAGTGTTGGAAGCAGTTCAGAGAAGATTGACCAGACTAAAAAAAAGCAGAAAATGCTGTAAACACTCAGCATGTCAGACAGCATCTGTGGAAAGGGAAGAAAATTAACATTTCAAATCTGTTTCTCTTTTCATGGAGACACATGAGACTGGAGCAAAAAAAAAACAAACCGCTGGAGGAACTCGGCAGGTTGAGCAGCATCCATGGGGGAAAAGCAACTTTTGACATCCTGCTTCAGGACTCCAGTCTTGACCTGAGATGCTGACAATTCCTTTCCCCCACAGACACTGTTTGACCCACTGAGTTCCTCCAGCAGTTTGTTCTTGTGTCTCTTTGCACAAATGCTGCCTGACCTGCTGAGAGTTTCCAGCATTTTCGCTTTTTATTTAAGATTCCAGTATCTGCAGTTTCTTTTGATTGGCTTAATACCTAGAGAGGTCACATGAGGAAAGGTTGGGCTGGCTAGGCTTGTATCCACTTAGAGGAGTGATTTGATCGAAATACGCAAGATCCTGAGGGATCTGAGGGGATAGGGTGAATGTGGAGAGAATGTTTCCATTTGTGGGGGAATCCTGAACTAGTAGACATGTTTAAAAATGGAGGGAGTGGAGGTGTCACCCAATTAAGACAGAGGTGAGGCAAAACTATTGTTCTTTGTTCTCAGAGGTTTGATAGCCTTTGGAGCTCCCTTCCTCAATGGGCTGTGGAAGCAGTCTGAATAGTCTAAGGCAGAGATAGATAGATACTTGATAATCAGAGGGTTGAAAGCTTCCTGCTGATGGGCAGGGATGAAGAGTTGAGGTTACAATAAGATCAGTCATTATCTTACTAAATGGTGGAGCAAGCTTGAGCTAGTCACGTGGGCTATTCCAGCTCCTAATCCTTATGGCCATATGATCAAGATAATAAAGATAATGTTCAATCCAAACTAAAGAGGCTCATGTTTTTTAATTAATCATGTATACTCATATAATTAAATGCACTTGATACTGTGCCAAACTGCATTTTTGCCATTTTAATAAATTAAGACAGCTCTGATTTAAATTACACATTAACAAAGGAATAGGTATTTTCTTCAGAAATATTCACAGTATAATAATTTTAAATTGTTTTCCTCTGCAGACAGAAACAATCCATACCTACTACTCACTATGAACACTTATGAAGATCAAGTAACCAGATGCTATGCTTTTTTCATAATTTATTTAGAAAAAAATACACAAATATAATAACATACAAATGTTGATTCAACAAATCGCTTTGCTACTTCAAGCACTAAAATAATACCTACATATCATTATTTTGCTTCTCTCCTCTCTCAATTATTCCTCAGAAAGGAGACAAACTATATGTCCAAAACCCACTATGTCAACATTGGCTTAGCAGTGGTTATAATGCAAATTATTCAAATGAGTTCCAAACAGACATTCAACAAATATGCTAGGCTGACACATCAATGGAGCACTGAGGGGAATTGAATTTTGGATATATGCCTTACAAATATACCATTAAATGGAGGACTGGTTTGTTCTTCACATTGGAATATCTAAAGGCATTATTTGAATACGAGTTCTTCAGTGTGACTTGACCAATATGTCCTTCAACACCTCCAACACTTCATTGTTATTTTGTGGAACCTTTTTGCAGATAACTTTGCTGCTGTATTTACTGGGTTAGTCACAACTACGCTTCAAAAGAACCTTACTAGAACATTCTGAATCACGAATAGGACTTTGAGACATCTTGAATCAGGTTTCTCCTGTTGGATTTGCGATAGGCTTTGTGAACACAAAGGTTAGGCATGTTTAGTCATGCAAGTACAGCAAGATTAGGACTCACTTAACCTAATTTTGACTAAGCTCTGGAACACTGACATCTGAATCTCAGTATCAGTCCTACACGAAAACCAGCCTCCCTTCCATTGACTCTACACTTCCTGCTGCCTCGGGGAAACAGCCAACATAATCAAGGACCCCTTCCCACCCCTGCCACTCTCTCTTCTCCCCCCTTCCTTTGGGCAGAAGATACAAAAGCTTGAAAACATGCACACCAGGCTCAAGGCCAGCTTCTATCCTGCTGTTATAAGACTCTTGAATGGACCTCTTATATAATAAAGATGAATCTGATCTGTCTGTCAATCTATCTCATCATGGCCCTTGCACTTTATTTGTCCACTTGCACTGTATTTTCTCTGTAATTGAAACACTATATTTTGCATTGTTTTTTTCCCTTTGTACTACCTCAATGTACTTATGTATGGAATGATCTGTCCTGATGGAATACAAACAAAAGCTTTTAAGATAAGATAAGATTAAATCTTTATTAGTCACATGTACATTGAAACACACAGTGAAATACATCTTTTGCGTAGTGATTTTGGGGGGCAGCCCGCAAGTGTCGCCACGCTTCCAGCACCAACATAGCATGCCCATAACTTCCTAACATGTACGTCTTTGGAATGTGGGAGGAAACCGGAGCACCCGGAGGAAACCCACACAGACATGGGGAGAACGTACAAACTCCTTACAGACAGTGGCCGGATTTGAACCCGGGTCACTGGCGCTATAAGGCATTATGCTAACCACTATGCTACCGTGCCTGCCAGCTTTCCACTGTATCTCGGTGCATGTGACAATAATAAATCAATTATCAATTAAAACTGGCAAAGGCAGATTTTACAAACTCTCCTCCTGATGGGAAGCTTCACGCACTAAGTGAAGCTTAGTGATAGGATATGATAGGACAGCAGCACTTGACAAAATTCTCTACTCATTACATGTGCAAAACACTGGGTCCTGACAGAACCTGCATTAAATTTCCCAATGAATATTTGCCTTCCTGGTATTTAAGGTTTGCAAAAAAGGTTCATAAAAGCTTCATAAAATCTATCCTTTAAAATAGTGGCCTCATTAATTAGTGCAAATTACTTCTTTCTGTATGAATTTCCAAAATTTCACAACCTCCAGGCACGTGGAAAACTCCAAAGGACAAGGCTCCCCAGGTACAGTAAAAGCACAATACTGATATCAATGGCAAACGGTCAGTGGGCACCTTTAATATCAGCACCCAGCCTGGACATTAACCCAGATAGTTGAACAATGGACCACCTGAATGCCCCAGGCCCAAATACTTAGAGCTTCCCCTAACAGCTTAACTATGGTTTCTAGTTCATCACATATCAACATCCAATAACTACGTACTAAATTTTAGTGAAAGCCCAGCAAAAGTTTTCAGATTTAAGATGCATGCATACTCAAATACAGAATAATTAACCATGTTGAGCCTGAAGCACTGAGAATTTTCAGAGCATAACAAATTAGAAAATAACCCAGAGGACAATGAGAGGAAGTCTGTCACAATGTTTCCTGAAAATTTCTCATATTAATGAAGGAATATATCACTTAACAACATAAGTAAAATTCAAGGATGACTAAAAGGAAATACCACCCATTGAAGTTTATCCTTCTGATGCACTAATTCTCTCCCTTTGATATCCAAATGCATTGTGAACATCTCTAAAGTTTCTGTTATCTTGCCTGGCAGCTTAGTCTCTTATCGTTTTATTTGCTGGAAGTTGCTCTTTCAAAGCATTATACATTTAGCTAAATAAATTTAAATTGAGATAGATTTCCAGGGTGAATTTGATGCAATGAAGCGGACTGCAGGGCAAAGCAGTGGCATCCACCGCTGATCTAGAAGATGGTTGGCAACAAAGATCTGGTGGTCTCTGTAGCATGAGCTTCTCACTTTAAGATACTGTTGCTGTCTCAAGCTGGGACAAGGGATCCCTGGAATCCTAGACATATAATGTCATCAAGATGCTGAGCAGCCACATGTTAAAAATATTCTTACAGACAGCAAAGCAGGAAGGAAAAAGATGCAATATTTAAACGTGCCAAATATTGGAAGGTACAAAGAAAAGCAGAAGCTGAACTAATGAAACATCGAAAAGAATTAAAAACCATATAAAATTAGTTTGTTTCAGGGCCAAAAAGCTTGGGGCAGCAACAATTTTGTGCAACATTAAAAGCTTACAGTTCATTTTCGGGGCATTTACAAGAGTTCAATTGGACTAATTTTCCTTGATTATGGTGCAGAGGACTGCAAAACTGTGCAGCCTCTCGAAGAGGGCTGAATCACCAGCAGTAACCGCAGGATTCCAGAGTTAAATCTTCTATACTGGAAAATTCCAAAGTTTTGTTGCCATCTGACATTGTGATGATGCCAATATTACAATAGCAAAATTGGTAAATTGGTTTTATTATTGTCACATATACCGAGGTACAGTGAAAAACTTTGTTTTGCGTGCCATCCATACAAATCATTTCATCACATCAGTCCATTGAGATAGTATAAAGGAAACCAATAACAGAATGCAGAATATAGTGTTACAGTTACAAGGACAGTGCAGTGCAGGCAGACAATAACGTGCAAGGCCATAATGAGGTAGATTATGAGGTCAAGGGTTCATCCTTATCACACTAGGGGACTGTTCAATAGTCATAACAGCAGACAAACAGTTGGAACTTACTTTTCTACATCTTATAAACTTCTGCACACAATCTGCTCTAAATGCAAAGATCTTTATTGTTGTAGGTTTCAGTATCTGTGCAAGATGCTGATCCTCAATTAAAACAATACGAGGTGCTCACTGTCTGACCTGTCATGCTTACCAATAGAGGCGGCTATTATTTTGGCATAAACTTTTTGAGTTCCAAGCAGCTGGACTGCAATTATGAAGTCTTATAATTCATAGCATTACGATCTTAGTAATTCTTCTAAGATGAACAAAAATATACTACATAGTTTAAAAAAAGCAGATTTTATCAATTATTCCTACTGTGAGCACCTGTATTGCTTATATTGGGAAATGCAAGCCTTTTTTGAAGTGGAACTATAATGCCTGGAGCCAGAGGAAGTGGGCAAGGTCATAAACAGGTACTTTCTCCTTGATGAATTGGTATTCATCAAGGAGAAAGACATGGAGATAGCGAGATCAGGTTTGGACATGCTGTTATTCCAGGGCATGTTGATATCAAGGAGGTGGTGGTGTTGGGACTCTTGAAGAACATTAAGTTGGATAAATCCCCAGGGCCTGATGGGATCTATCCCAGGTTATAGAAAGAGGCAAAATTGCTGGGGCCTTGACGAAAATCTCTGTATCCTTTCTAGCTACAGGCAAGATCCCAGAGGACTGGAGAATAGCCAGTGTTGTTCCTCTGTTTAAGAAGGGTAATAAGGTCAAACCAGGAAACTATTGTTCAGTATAAAAGTCAGGAAGTCATGCTGCAGCTGTACAAAACTTTGGTTAGGCTGCATTTGGAGTATTGTGTGTAGTTCTGGTTGCCACATTGCAGGAAGGATGTGAAGGCTTTGGAGAGGGTACAGAAGAGGTTCAGCAGGATGTTGCCTGGATTAGAGAGTATTAGTCACAAGGAGAGATTGGACATACTTGGATTGTTTTCTCTGGAGCATTGGAGACTGAGGGGTGACCTGACAGAAGTTTATAAAATAATGAGAGGCATCAGTAGGGTAGATAGTCAGAGTCTGTTTCCCAGGCTGGAAATGTCAAATACTAGAAGGCGCAGCTTTAAGGTGAGAGGGGGGGAATGTTTAAAGGAGATTTACTAGGCAAGTGTTTAGTTTCTACACAAAGAGTTGCAAGTGCCTGGAATGTGCTGCCAGAAGTGGCAAAGGCAGATACAATAGCAATGTTTAAGAGGCACTTAGACAGGCACATGAACAGGCAGGGAATGGAGGGATATGGACAACATGCAGGCAGATGGGAATAGTTTAGGTTGGCATAATGGTCCGCACAGTTCCTGTGCTGTACTGTTCTGTGTTCTATGAAAAAAATCAATTATCAAGGGTATACTGTACTTTGATGAGGTTAACTTTAATTGTCTTCTTTCTGGTTCAGATATCTAAATTATTACTCATACCTCGGCCCATTTACAGTATTTATTTTTCCTATATGTACAGATTTAAAACATTTTTATTTAAATCAGAGTTGAATTGAATGTAGTATTCTGAACATCCGAATAATCTACACATTCAAAATGCTTCAATATTTCTACTCCATTGCGCTGGCTTTATATTTTCAATTCAGTTTTAAATGATTACGCTGCATTAAACATTTCAGTGAAACCCCATGAAATCCTTCTTTAAAAAGGCAGGGTGAAAGGTGATGAGAATCAGACTTTTGAGTAACAAATTCACATGACTATCTTAAGTTTTTGAAACTGCAGAAAATAGGGAAAGAAAGAGCATTTAGGGAAAAATTGTAGCAACTGTAAGCAGCAAGTTACATCTAGACAATCCATTCTTTTACGCAATTTGTCAGCTGGACAATAGGGTACATGTGACCCTGCATTAGAGGGAGGTTGCGTTCATAGAAAACGGGCTGTACCCTGATTTTCCGTAACGTGAAGCTGTGTCATCTGGGCATGCGTTAAAAAACGCAAGTTGAAAAAAAATACATCTTGTGTTGATTGATTTACTTCCTTACCCCTTCACCACCCCACATATATTTCGTGAGAGTGAATTTTATTCCACATCTCAAATTTTTGGATTCTGGAAGGGCGAATTTCTGCAACTCAAATGGCTGTACCGCAGGGGTCACCTGTATTTTTGTACAACCTGATTCGATCTGCAAGGGCAGACAAAACTTTGGAAATTGTAATGATTATAACTCTAATAACAGTGTGCAAGTTTTTAATTCTGAGTAGCATTAAAAACACCAACTTAACAAAAATTATAAAAATATTTGCTGACTTTGCATTAAATAGAATGTAAAACCAAAACTATAAACTACAATTATTTCCAAATCCACTATCAAACTGCTATAGCAACATTTACACCAAATTGTAACTGCTGCTTACCCAGAAGGTGCAAAAATAACTTGTTTTCCACATGGATAATCCACTTAAAGATACTGGAAGGTTGCTCATACAAAATTATTCTTTTGCAGAAAGCAAATCAGTAAGGTAAAGGTGCAATATTTAAGTATATAGATCAGCTGTCCCAGATAATTTATTCATCTCAAGTTTCTACGTTTGGCAATAACATTGCCACTCTGACTTAAAATTTCAAAGCTTCAGAAAAATAGTCTTTTAATGTTTTAACTATTTTACTTATTACATTTCAGGAATGCAGTAAAATTCAACCTTCTGGAAAATATGTAGAGAATGTGGGACAGTTTCTGAACGCATTTGCAAAATGAAGGGTGTATCTTATAAAATGGTTACACTGGTAAAATTTGAATGGAAACCCAGTGAAGTCTTTCCTTAAAACGGA
Organism: Pristis pectinata; assembly: GCF_009764475.1. NCBI lineage: Eukaryota > Metazoa > Chordata > Chondrichthyes > Rhinopristiformes > Pristidae > Pristis > Pristis pectinata. Next base: position 87,164,587 of record NC_067414.1, on the reverse strand, counting down.
AGAGGTGATATACAATGAAAAAATAGGCTTTTGAGGCATATATTCAAGAACATCTACACCGAGTCTTTGAAACTGCTAAAAATAGAAGAGATTGAGCTAAAAGTATTTGAAGTCGTCTTGGGGAACAAAAGGCTCCAATTACACGAGCAGTAATCAGCAACTTACATCCAAACAATTCATTTTTCCACAATGCTCAACGGAACATGTCAAGCTAGGCACAGATAATGAGTTTTTTTAAAAAAAGACTAGATTCCATTTCAAGGTCACACAACACTACGGAAAATGTCATGATTATGACTGTAATTATGGTATACAGCTTCCTAATTTTGAGCAGCATTAAATATACCAGCTTGCTAGAAGTTGTATTAATTTTTTTTCCAAATTTGCATTAATTTGAAGGTAAAACAAAATTATGAATGACAATGACTAAAATCTGCAGTGTTTCTGGTGAACTGACACAAGTATGTGGATGCCAGATTTGCAACTGTGCCTTACCTAGAAAGTAGAAAAATAACTTGTCTTTGACATGATTAATCTGTTTAAACTATTTAAAGAATCTAATGCAACAAAAAGGAGGCAAACCTCAACAATCAGTATGCCAGAATGAGGAGCCTGAGGCTTCTCTTAGGACACAAAGGATAGACCTGGTTACCAAGATAATCACTTGTGTTCACCAAGTGTGTGGCCACTATTTTTTCATCTGAAAACAATGCACTTTATAATCTACTTGTTAAAAAGACATTTAAGCAGAACCAAGCCCAAAAGTGACAATGAAAACAAAACAAAATGCCACAGTATGATTTACCTAGTTCAATACCTTATCATTATTTCTGAATCAACTTAATCACATGGTAAAACTCCCAAAGTCAATTTTTTAACAAATTGGACCAAGTTATATTGACTAAATTGGTAAATCGATTTATTATTGTCACATGAACCAAGGTACAGTGAAAAACTGTGTTTTGCATGCCATCCATACAGATCATCCAGGTAGCTCAAGGGAAAAATCAATAATAGAATACAGTATATGGTGTTACAAATTACAGAGAAAGGCAGACAATAAGGTACAAGGTCATGATGAGGTAGATTGTGAGGTCAAAATTCCCTTGTATCGTACAAGAGTCTTATAAGAAGCTGTCCTTGGGCCTGATTGTACATGCTTTCAGGCTTTTGTATTTTCTGCCCGATAGGAGGGGGAAGAAGAGAGAATGTCTGGGGTGGGAGGGGTCTTTGATCATGTTGGTTGCTTTAGCGAGGCAGTGAAAAATATAGACAGAGTCCATAGAGGGAAGGCTGGTTTTCGTGATGTGCTGAGCTGTGTCCACAACTCTCTGCAGTTTCTTGTGGTCTCGGGCAGGGCACTTGCCATACCAAGCCAGAATGCATCTATAAAAATTGGTGAGGGTCAGCGAGGACATGCCGAATTTCTTTAGCCTCGTGAGGAAGTAGAGGCGCTGGTGCGCTTTCTTGGCCATGGTATCTGTGTGGTTGGACCAGGACAGGCAATTGCTGATGTTTACTCCTAGGAACTTGAAGCTCTCAACCACCTCCACCTCAGCACCATTGATGTAACCAGGAGCGTGTGCACTGCCTGGGCTTCCTGTAGTCAATGACCAGTTCTTTTGTTTTGCTCACATTGAGGGAAAGGTTGTTATGACACCATTCCACTAGATTCGTTATCTCCTTCCTGTACTCCGACTCAAGCTTAGAACACTGAGAACATTAGTTGCATTGAAAATAAGTACAATAAACTGAAAACAATTTCAGCCTGCAAAATTTGCTAATCAAGCACATCTCAGGGCATTGGTCACGCACAGCCTGATTAGCTGCACCTTTCATAACAGCACAAAGGTTAGTAGTCTGAATAGACTTACCACATAATGGAGTATAATTACTCTTGTAACTGCGAAGTGCTTGTAAATGTTCAACTAAAGGTTCAATTACAAATCTCTTTTGCTTTTGTACTTTTTACAATGAAATGTGCCACCTGGAGATGAGCATTGACAACTTTTATTTTGACTGGCTTGACTCAAGCTAACATAACTCTTAAGTTATCCATTACAAAGATATCAATCAAAAAAATTCACCAGTTTAAATCCAACTTTACAGGTCAAGAACCAAATAGTCTCACGTGAAATCATCCAAGTAAAAACTGTTCTTCTACCACTGTGAATCAGTGAATCTTGCAGAAAACTCTTATGCGTAAACATTGCTTCTGAAAGGTTATCGTCACTCACAAGCATTCTGCACCCGGCAAGGCATCTGTTACAATATCTTCCAGCTAATACAATTTTTCCCTCAGAGCAACTTTGAAACGTATCTATTTTGATGGAAGTGGACATCCTTGCTGCTCTTTCAAAATGTTCTGCTCTCTCGTTGTTTGGTAGACCGAGTGCACGCAAGGATGACACGAATTCAAAGACCAGGAGGCCAGGGAATCAATCGTGAAGCCAGTGCCATGCATCAAAATGCTCATTTCATAATGGAAGCTTGACAAATGTACCAGACTATCTCAAACTATCATAGCAAACAATCAATTACATCAACGGCCTGCTTAACTGACATCCCATCCCTAAACATTCATTTCTCCCAACACCATAGCATAGCATACCATCTGCAAAATGTACCTTCTACACCTGCAACCTCTACCATCAAGGAGGACAAGGGCAGTAAGCAGATGGGTACACCACTATCTGTAGGTTCCCCAACCAGTTGCAAACCCTCAATTGGAAGTATGTCACTGGTCTATCATCAGCGTTGGGCCTCAATTCTACAGTTTGCTGTACAATTGCTCTGTGGGAGTACCTAAACCAGAAGAGCTACAGTGGTTCAAGAAGATGGTTCATCACCACCTTCTCAAGGGCAATTAGAGATGTGCAATAAGCACTGGCCTTTACCACTGATGCACACAACCTGAAAAATGAATAAGTTAAAAAAAAGACATATTGATGGACTCCCAAAATACTGTATTGCAATACTCTGGTGCAAGGAGTGGCATGCTGGTACAGCTGTAATGCTGCTGTCCGACAGCTCCAGGGATCTGGGTTTGATCCTGACCTTAGGTGCTGTCTACGTGGAGTTCTCACATTCTCCCTGTGACCACATTCTGCCAGATGCTCTGGCTTCCTCCCACATCCCAGAGACATGCAGGTGGTTTAAAATGGCCAGTGTAAATCTCCAGACTGGAGACAAAAGAGATGGCAGATGCTGAAATCTGCAGCCACAGATGAACTGCTGGAGGAACTCAGGTCAGGCAGCATCTGTGGAGAGAAACGGACAGTTGATGTCTTGACCCAGAACATCGACTGTCCATTTACTGCCACAGATGCTGCTTGACCAGCTGTGTTACTCCAGAAGTTTGTCTGTAGTGTCAATTTCACCTCGGTGTAAGTAACTGGCAAAATAATTAAAGGGGAGATGATGGCAGGGCTCTAGGGAAATAAGGAGAGGGGAAATTAGGTTAAATGGATGCTCTTGGAAGCCAGCAGGGGCACAATTGGCCAAATGGCTTCCTTCTGTGCCAAATGTGTAAGTATTAGGTGTTTCATTATTCCTACGAATACCATTAATGGGATGTGAATTGGGATGTTCAATGATGTGATTCCTCATGCTGCATTTGCCATATTACATTGGCTAATGTAATTTTATGTAGAATTGTGTCAGAGAGAACAAACTATTCCTATCCCCATTTTCTAATGCAAACTCATCAAGGCTAAAGTTGTATTTCTATCTTATTCAGTTTTTTTTTTATTGTGGGAATTTTTGGGCTGCATTTTTGTTTCTGAAGAAATGTATACCTTTCAAACAAAAATTAAGCTTAAGTTAAGCAAATTTTCTACTAACAAAGGAAGTGTAGAGAAAATCTCAAGTCAGGAACTGACAACAAAGGTGGCAAACCAACAACAACTGACACAGTTATAGCATGTTATAACTTGTGTAGTGTCTAAAGTCATTTCTCAGGAGCAGGTGGATGTAGAAAGCAGAAGGGTTAGAGAGACTTGGAAAAATTTGGGAATGGGATTTCAGAGTTGAAGCCATGGAAGCCATAGATTGATGAAGGATATGCAGTAGTCCAGAACTGATGGAGCATGGAGACCACGGAAGGTTGTAATACTGGTGGAGATTACGGGAGATAGAGAGGAGCTAGGCCATGGATCTGGAAACAAGATGAGAATTTTTAAATCGAGTTGTTATTAATTTAGGTCAGTGAGGATAGAGTGATAGGAGAATGAAACTTGGTGCATGTTAAGATGTGGGGTAAAAAACAATATTGAATCTGTTTGCATTGGTATTTATAGACACAAAAGGTAAGCCAAAGTATCTACAAACTGCCTTACTTTAGAAGAAACATGGGAAATATTTTCACTTTAAAAGCATATTTTACTCTTCTGAAGACTTATAGGGCAGATCTTTCACTAATATTGAACTTGCTGACTGCCTGCCCTTGGACCATGGTGACCAGCTAGATTTCCCTCCAGTGGAAAGTTCCCCAATTCACTGCTGGCATAACATTAGATACTGCTGCTGGCTCAAGCCTCTACTGGTAGCAGACTTTGGGGATTCTGAAAAGAAATACGGGCAAGTGCTGGAGGCTGAGGAAAAGACCTGCTCCAATGTTTTGAGTGTACCTGCTTCTGTAGAAGCAAATTAAAGGCAGAGCAACAGCTTTCACTAAAGTAGAGCACATCATACAAACCTGGATAATAATGCTGAGGCAACTAAATTAATCACACCTTTGCAAGGGTGAATTACCATGCGTGTGAAACTGTTAATAAATTATATTTTTTTAACAATTCTACAGATGGGATGCATTTTGTGTTAAAATGAAACCCCTTAGGTTTTCTTTCTTGTTTAGTCTTTGGAAGATGGAATTCAATTTAGCTCATCCTTCACATGACAAATATTTTGGGACTGATATGATGCAGGAAATGCCTAAAGCTATGTAAGATTAAAATTTAAAAAACAAGGACAAAGCTAATTCTAGGATATTTTAAACTGTGAATCTATTTTGAATCTTGCGAGTTACGAGAAATCTAATGAGAAACAATAGTAAGTGTGATACAAGTTCTAAATATAACAAAAAGATCTATTTAATAAAACTGCAAGTAACATTAGGAAAGTAAATACTGTACCAATTTTATTAGTACGGCAACAGGGGTGTGCAGCAAGGAGGAACAGCATGAGTGTCTCCTCCACTCATCTACCCCTCCATCCCTCAGTTAATCTGATGAGGTCATGAACACCCCTGCAGATGTTCACCTGATTACATTAAAGGCACATTCACCTGCTCCTTCAAAAGCTGGCGAATTTAAAATTCTGTACACGTCCCTGTATCACACTGACAAGCTGGCTACGTACAGAGTTGAAGCTGTTCTACTCTTTGTAACTGAAATGCTGACTATGCAAGTAAACTAGGACATTAATGCATATCTTCAATATAGTGAGGGTCCCAAGGCACTTCACAGGAGCCTGAATCAGACAAATGGGAAAACTAGGACAGGTGGCCAAAAGTCGAGTTGAAGAGACAGTTATAGAGAAAAGTCTCAATTGGGAGTACTGAATATCATCTAACAAAAAGGGCAGTCAGAATTGAGATCATCCTTTTTCAGTATACAGTACTATGGTGGCTAGAATCTAGAGGCCTGAACTGCAATTGCAAGACATTAGTGTGAATCCCACAGGAGCAGTTGAGGAATTAAAATTAAAACAATTAAATGGATCTCCTGGATTGTTTTAAAAATCCGTTGGGGAACATTTCCAGGCTTGGCTTATATGATATCAGACCAGCAATGTGGTACTTACTGTAACTGTTCCCTGTAAGCGATTATGTTTGGGAGGCAATAAAAGAAACTGAGACAGGGTGACATAGTAATTTAGTATCTAGAAGGCTGCCCAACCAATCTGGGGACAGGAGTTCAATCTTAACACAGGGAATTTCAATTCAATGGGGTCTTCTGAAGTTGAAGGTTACGCTAATTGTAATCTGCACCAACAATTCCAAGTGTTCAAACCCCACTTTGGGAAGATACCACATTATAATATGTTTTTGGGAGGATGTGAAAATAAGCTTTTTCTCCCCCCAGAAGCACGGGTGCAACTTATGATCTGGATTTTCACTAGGTGCACGAGTGATGGAAAAGGGGCCTTCAACTTGAGAATTGTAGAGGCATTTGAGAGACTGTTACATTACTACCAACATTACTTCACTTAGAGGATAGAAATCCTGCATAGTATAGGTCCCCAGCTGAAGGACAATCTATACACAAGAAGCACATCATTCAACAATGTTCAAAAGTTATTGAAAGATACAATTTTAATAAATGCCAATAAATTTTCAGATGTATAATTATAAAGAATATGGAAGTATGAAAATAGTTCACCCACCTTCAAGCACCGTGTGCAAACAATTTAAAGAGAAATTACATGTGGGCTATCTGCAAAACCAAAAACCTACACAATGTCAACAGGGAATGGAGGGACATAGATTATGTGCAGGGATATAGGTTTAGTTTAATTTGGCATCACGGTCGGCACAGACATTGTGGGCTGAAGGGCCTGCTCCTGTGCTGTGCTGTACTATGTCTCTGTAAATAGAGAGGTAAGAAGTATATAACTTCCCCTCCGTAGGAAAAGATCAACAGAGCTGACCAGTGCAATGCCAATAATAAAATAAATGAAGTCAGAAAAAAAACGTTTAACAAAACTTACTGCTGCAGTTCAGTGATTCAGTTCCTATGTGAAACAGCTCCCACCTACTCAAATTTCATTAAGCCTAGTTCAGATTTATTGTACTGATTCAAACTTCAATCCCTGCCAAGCTAACCGTAAATATTCCTACAGCATCACTAGATTAATGTTACAAGTTCTACTGTTGAGAAACTTACTTCAGCAGATGAGTGAATTGGCACCCTATTTTGCAGCTTGCATGATTTTCCTTTGCATGAAATCTGTCACTTTTGCCCATTTCGAACTACAATCAAAGATAAATTTCATTTCCTATTTTTTTGAAAGCATATACACATGCCCTATTTAGCTACAGGCTACCACACCAGCAACAGTAGTTTTACTTGGTTAAAAGCTGCTGAAATGGTGCTTCTGCTGCCAACAATGCCCCACAGTGCAAGTAGTAAATTTTGTGCCTTTGACTGCATTCAAGGCTTGAATCTGCTGTGTGCTAAGAGCTCCTGATCAAAGTAAAATGCACTCCTGCACTTGAGCCAAAAGGGAACCACAGCACACTATAAGAAAGGAGTCTGGCACTCTGCTTTAATAATAATCTCCTGACATCCTAAAAATTGAACATCATAGTGCAAACTGCAGGGGTGATGCAAGGGCAAGGAATAAAGACTGAACAGGATGATTTCCAATCAAGCAGTGATTCAGGTGAAAGTAAAGCGTTTTCAGTAGAGCAAAAGGCATACAGGCCAATGAAAAATGTGCAGTCTTAGACAGTATAGAGGCAGTGAATGGAACTTCCAATTTCAAATTATTTGGCTTGTGTAAACTTCAGCAAAGTGGTTGAAGATTCCAGAGAATACTCTATTTACTTCAGCTCTCCATGGAGAAATCATTGCAAATATTTCACACGTTTCAAGTTCCACATCTATTCAAATATGGATTATTGATTCAACCAGTGCTAATTTCACCTTGAAGCAGTCACCTGGTGTTCACAGTTACAAAAGCCTTATCTGGTATTGGCCCACCTACACCAAATGATTTTAAACATAAAGCAGTTATAGTCCAGAACACACAGTCTACAAGAGCAGAATCTTGTGACTTCAACAGCACTCAAGAAGCTTGACACCATACAGGACACAGCAACTTGCTTGACAGGCACCCCAGCCACAACCATTCACTCACTCCACCACCGATGTGCAGTAGCAGCAGTTTGTACCATCTACAGGATGCACTGCAGCAACTCACCAAGCCTCCTGAAACAGCACCTTCCAAATCACAACCTCTACCAGCTAGAAGGACAAGGCCAGCAAAAACAAGGGAACACCACCAAGCCATACATCAACCTGACTTGGAAATCTATCTCACTGTCACAGGGTCAAAATCCTACAACTCCCTCCCTAACAGAAATGTGGGTATTCCCACACCTCAAGGACTGCAGCGGTTTGAGAAAGCGGCTCACCACCGCCTTCTCCAGGGCAACTAGGGACAGGCAATTAAATGCTGGCTCAGCTTGCAAAGCGCACATCCCTTAAAAAGAAACAGAATCAATTAGGGATTTCAAAAGTCAATTGGATAGACACCTGTAAGAAAATAATGAGTAGGGCTACAGGGAAAAACAGCGCAAGAGAATTGATGAAATTAATCTACTAGGAGCCAACACAGACCCAATGGACTAACTGGCTTCCCTTTGAGCTGTAGATGTTCTATGATAACAATCATTGCAGTTAAAGCTTCTCCTCAACAAAAGAAACTTATTTTCTCTGGCAATCAACTTGAAAGCTGAAATGTCTTGGCAGCTAGAGCAGTGGATTATTGAACTCAGAACTATTCACCCAAGGTAAATGCTCAGCCTTGAGTGATACAGGAACTCCATTAATACAGGCTAGTAGATCCTAAAAAGCTACACAGTTGTTAAATGAAACACTTCACTTCTGGGTTAAGGACACATGGAAGGTGCAGCTTACCGATGAAGAAGTAATGTACATTATAGCAAACAACAATTGTAGAGAATTCAGTGCTGTGAACTATTTTTCTATACTTTGGAAGCATTTGCTTGAGCTTACTGGTTAGAGGAACTTTCCCCTACCTCCATTAGGACCAGGGTCAGGGGGACCCAGGCTGATGCCACCCCAGGAGCTACCAGTCCAGCCTCTTTCTCTTTTAACTTTCATCTTCCTTTTCTTGTCCCATTCCTCCTGCTGTCGAAGGGCTTGTGCCTGCAGGTCTTCCTGCTGCTTTTGGTCACGCTTTCCGATTGATTGAATGGTTCCACTTTTCACAACAGGAGCGTTTAATCCAGGCCAGAGGAAGCCAGCTCGTCCTAAAAAACAATTCAAGAGATCTGCTTAAAACGCGTTCAGCCAAGGTTAATAACATCTATACATCAGCAGAACACTCTAAACATAGGAAATTCAAGTCATGTACTCCCATACTATACTCCCTCTGGAAATTACATTCCCCAGTAAGGAGCATAAATCATTCAAATTGCAAAGCTGTTAGTACTACACCATTCTATTTCCCATTTTCTCACACCTGTTGAAAAGAAAACTGCAGATGCTGGGAATCTGAAATAAAGGAAAAATTTTCCCGAAATACTCAGATCAGGCAGCACCTTCTCCTTAACTTATAATGTTTGATTTATAAACCTGTTTTCTGGAAAGGTCATCAGTCTGAAATGTTAACTCTATTTCTTTCTCCACAAGTGCTCATTTGCCTGCTGAGTATTTCCAGCATTTTTAAAAAATCTTTCACACTAGTCTTTCTTTCACTTCCACAAGTAACCAAATGATGAGGTTTACATCTCCTTTTACCTTCTATTCTTCACCCCTAACTTGGTGGAATTAATAACTTATTGAAGTGAATTTAGATTAAAAATAAAGAAATTTTACTTCAGTTAATATTGCCATTCTGTGACATAGCCATCTCTTCAGATCTGTGGTCCAGGCTTCTAGGTTATGAGAAACTGAACCACTATGTAACTATTCCCCTTTGTCATATATGCTGCAAATAGCACAGAAAGCTACCTATACACTCATGACTGCGTGGCCAGATTCTGCTCTAACTCCATCTACAAGTTTGTAGATGATACCACCGTTGTAGGCCGTATCTCAAACAGCGATGAGTCCGAGTACAGGAAGGAGATAGAGAGCTTAGTGGAATGATGTCATGACAACAACCTTTCCTTCAATGTCAACAAAACAAAAGAGCTGATCATTGACTTCAGGAAAGGGGGTGGTGTACATGTACCTGTCTACATCAATGGTGCTGAGGTCCAGAGGGTCGAGAGCTTCAAGTTCCTGCGAGTGAACATCACCAACAGTCTGTCCTGGTCAAATCACGTAGATGCCACGGCCAAGAAAGCTCACCAGTGCCTCTACTTCCTCAGGAGGCTAAAGAAATTTGGTTTGTCCCCTTTGACTCTCACCAACTTTTACCAATGCACCATAGAAAGCATCCTATCTGGATGTATCACGGCTTGGTACGGCAACTGCTCTACCCAGGACCGCAAGAAACTGCAGAGAGTTGTGGACGCAGCCCAGTGCATCACAGACACCAGCCTCCCCTCCTTGGACTCTGTCTTTACCTCTTGTTGTCTTGGTGAAGCAGCCAGCATAATCAAAGACCCCACCCACCTGGGACATTCTCTCTTCTCTCCCCTTCCATCGGGTAGAAGATACAGGAGCCTGAGAGCACGTACCACCAGACTTAAGGACAGCTTCTACCCCACTGTGATAAGACTACTGAACGGTTCCTTTATTCAATGAGATGGACTATGACCTCATGATCTACCTTGTTGTGACTTTGCACCTTATTGCACTGCACTTTCTCTGTAACTGTGATATTTTACTCTGTACTGTTACTGTTTTTACCTGTACTACATCAATGCACTCTGTACTAACCCAATGTAACTGCACCGTGTAATGAATTAACCTGTACGATTGGTTTGTAAGACAAGCTTTTCACTGTACCTCGGTACAAGTGACAATAATAAACCAATACCGATAATATTCAAATGACATTAAACCCAGCAACTGGAATGAAGATGTGGAGAAGTATTGTTGTGCTGAATTACCTTTATTGGAATGGGGTTTCACAAATTTTAAACTGCATTAAATGTTATTGTCACTTACCTTCACCAACCATCTGTCCTCTGTTCAAATCTTTTTTTATCTTCCTCTTAGTTCGTTTACCCCTCCCCTTTCGTGCTCCGGCACCAGATTCTGCTAGTACGCCCCGCCATAATTCATCTGCTGTCACTGTTGAGACAAAAATATTTTCAATGTGAAGAATACCACAAAAGTATCATTTGAAATTGATTCACTCTATCTTTAGTAGTGTCAGATTGGAAATAACACTTCACTCAGATCATTTTTAAAATTCCACCCTCTCTCTCTCCATACAGAAGTTGTGCAAAATATTAGCAATAAGGGGACTCAAGAGCTTAAGACATAAATAACTCGGTGTCCGATTTGATGTGTGACTATATGGATAGGAATTGGACAATTCATCAGTGTTTATGACCCAACAGAGTTTCAGGTGGTCTTATTGTAGACAGTGTAAAGGAAATAAAATGATGGACTCTTTATGACATATCATACATTTTTTATTGCTAAAGTAGCAAAAAAAAACTGCTGGAGGAATTCAGTGGGTCAAGTAGCATCTGTGGAGGTAAAGGGAATACGTCAACCATCCCTTTGCCACTACAGATGCTGCTCGACCCGCCGAGTTCCTCCAGCAGTTCATTTTTTTGGTTCCAGATTCTAGCATCTGCAGTCTCTTGTGATCTCCAAAGTAGCAATATTCATCATTATGTGGTGTCATATTGGCCAAAAGTTTCCTTTCATAATAGTTCTGTTCATATTTCTAAAAGCAACTAATTGCATGCCATCTGACATAAAAAAATAAACTGCTGGAGAACTCAGCAGGTCAGGCAGCATCCGTAGAGGGAAATGGAGAGTCGAGATTTCAGGTCACAACCCTTCATCTGGACTGAGAGTAGAGGGGAGAAAGCCAGTGTAAAGAGGTGAGTGGGGCAAGAGCCGGCAAGTGATAGGTGGATCCAGGTGAGGAGGGGTTGATTGGCAGATGGAGTCAGGTGGGGAAGGGAAGGGTGGAGATAGTGATAGAGGCTGGGAGATGATTGGTGGAGACAACAAAGGGCTGCAGATTATTAAACTGCCACGTCCTCGATCATTTATATAACCTCTCCACGTCTACCTGATACTAATGTGGACCCTCCTAAGAACCTGCACAGCCATCCAGCTTTGTATCATCAGCAAATCTGGACACATTACTCACGACACCCTCATCTTAATTACTAATATAGATGGTGAACCTCTGAGGCCTCAGCACGTCACTGGTCACAGCCTCCCAATTCAAAGATGGTCTGTTTAATCCTAATCTTGATCCTATCCACCACCAAATGGGATTTGCAGTGCTGGAGGATACTTGGGACAAATCCTATCAAAAGCATCAGTAGCCGTGATTCAATGATCTCCTTTTGTCCTTTCTACGATTCCCTATGATTAGGAATGGATGTTGTTCCTATTGGGGCTCCACTACCAAGAAATTTGGCTGGATGAATAAACAATCCGCAAGTTGGCAAGTGCCCCCAAAGTCTGAGCCAAACCCTCCATGCCCAACACTTCGACACCCAAAGGGGATGAGCAGAGCTAGGAAGGGAATGGGGGAAGAAGTTTCCTGGTAACTCACATATAACACCAGTTTAAATAAATCGAAGAATCGGCTTATTCTATTTAAACGGGGTGATCCAGCAAATCAAGCAAGCTAACACTTCCAGTACAGTTCCGTTGCAGCTCAGGAACATCAGGTCACATTGTTAAATTAGGTCTGGTGCCAATTATCTGGTGGCAAAGCGGGAAGCCCAGAGTTGATTTTTTCTCCCTGTCAAATAATCTTGTTCCCTACTGAGAACTCAGTTATTTTTGAAAATCAAGTACATTTCATTGACAGTGCTCATCCCACTAGTAAGTTGCTGTATGTCTGAATGGAGAAGTAGCCCATTTTCAAGCTACTGACCTTTAACCAAATCCTGAAGTGGCTCGAATTGTGTTGCTGAGCCTTGGTGTAACAATCTCCCTGTCTCTTCCAGACATTAGTTAGGAGACTAATTACTTCCTTCTGTGGGTTTTATATTGAATGTCGCTACTTGACTCCAGATTACTGGAAAATCAGAAGAAACATTAGGAACTAAATCAGTAATCTTGTTTAATGAAAACTTTATTTAAAAAATGTGCGTCAGATTGGGATTTATTTAAGCTTTATGTCAATACAGTACATGCACTGTCAAGTCTGGAACATGGGTAAATAAGATAGTTATGAAGGCATACAGGATACTTGCCTTCATTAGCTGGGTCATAGAACACAACAGGGAGGTTATGACACAACTAAACATCAGTCAGGCCACAGCTGGGAAATCTTGTGCAGTTCTGGTAACCAAACTACAGAGAGGACATAATTGCACAGGAGAGGGGGTGGAGGAGATTTGCCAGGATGTTGCCTGCATGAGGCTGGATTTGTTTTCCTTCGAGTAGGAAAGGCTGAGGAGGTATCTGATTGAGGTCATACAAAATTATGAGGGGCGTAGAGTAGATAGTGAAAAATGCTTCCACTTAGGAGAGGTGTCTAAAACTAGGGGCATACATTCTAAGGTAAATGACGGGAAGTTAAGAGGGGATCTGCAGAAGAATTTTTCAGCCAGAGGGTGTTTGAAATGTGGAACTAACTGGCTGAGGGGGTGGTGGAGCCAGAGATGCTCACGATATTTATCACTTGAATCACGAAGGCATAAAAGGATACAGGCCAAATACTGAAAAATGGGATATGTATGAATGTGGATGTGATAGTCGACATGGAAATGACGGGCTGAAAGGCCTGTTTTTGTGTGGTATGACTCTATAACAGAAGTATTCCTGTAGCTGAACTGACTTTCCTAATCCTTCACCCCAATTCTTTCCTGCCTCTTTTACCCCTTTCTGCATTGCCCTGAATAGCGCTTCCAATCCTCCAGGATTGAAAGACTGGAGTCTCCAATCATTAATGATTCATTCCCTGGACACTATCACAAGCAACAAGGGAGAAAAAAAAATTACTGGGTGCTCTCACTCTCACCCTCACCCCATTTTCTTTGAAGTTTCATTTGTTAAATACAATAAAAATCCTGAGGTAAGGGACAAACAGGCTGTTGAAATGATGCAACTGTGCCCCTAAACAGGTCTGTGATGTTATATATCATGTTGCCTGGTTCTGGGTCTTCTTATTCAAAAATCTTACATTCCCAAAGAAAAGAAACTTAAAATAAAATTTTTAACGTTTGTACTTTTGTAAAAAGAAATATAGCATTTAAGGAATTAATATATACACAGTGGTATTTCATTCAGATGCATCCAAATTCAAATACCAACTGTGTTATGACATTTCTAACACTCTAAGTCCATCCTTCAGTACGCCTATCATTATTTAGTAACAATGGTACAGTTTAAATGAATTCAGATGGTCTTTCAGAAAAGACGGAGGTTGAACCAAGATGTTGAATAGACCACATTTGTGAATGTTAATCAAATGCCTCCCAGGATAACAACACAGATTTTCATAAAGAATATTAACAGTTTGCAGGGCAGAATTCATTTCCTCCATATAACATATT